>NC_056502.1:30480044-30506181 GCF_014905685.2 Nematolebias whitei | reverse complement strand
TATAACAGCTAAACAGCTAAACAACACAAATAAGGCTGCATTTGAACCAGTTTTATTGATATTGTGCTAAACTTTAGTGAGGCAGTAGCTGAGCATGATCCCCAACAGTCACTCTGAGCTCAACATGTAGGCCCTCCTAGCTAAAAACTATAGCATTAACAGTCTTTGTTAGCAAAACATCTCCTGATCTAGAGGTCAGATTAAAGTGAAACTCTCAAGAAGTAATTACTGACTTCACATCCATCCATCTGTTCATCCATCCATCTGTTCATCCAGCCATCTGTTCATCCATCCGTCCATCCATCCATCCATCCATCCATCCATCCATCCATCCATCCATCCATCCATCATCTTTTCTTCTGTACATATTTACATCTTTACTAATGTTTTTCTTTACAATTTGTATTTTTGTTGGATGTAACTGGGACCCTGTGTACATAGTTTTGTTCCACCTCACGTGTGAATGACAATAAAAATCATTGAATCCTTGAATTTACCCACTTCTTCCTTTTCGTGTCACGGAGGTCACTGGTTCCCATATCCAGCCATCACTGTGCAAGAGGCGGGGGACACCCTGGACAGGTCTCCAGTCCATCCCAGGGACACATAGAGACAAACGAGACAAACAACCATTCACTCTTTCACTCACACCTAGGGACAATTTAACGTTACCAAAATAAAAAAAGTAAATAAATAAAGAGTCTGAGTACAAAAGAAGAAACTCTAAACAGGAGAACAATAGTGTGGATGCTGTCAAACAATAAGTGTTTGGTTATGTCTTCATATTTTATCTCTGACCGTCCTGTACTTTACAGTTTTACAACACTCCAATGAAAGCCCAGTAAAAACGCTAAGAAGCAGCAGTAAAAGCAGCGATAACGAAGGTGTATAACATGAAACCTCATTAGTAAAAACCTTTTGTGATGCTTCCAGGAAACCCTTATAGCTGACTGTGCTGCTGAGTGTGACCTTGGTGTGATGATGAATGGGTAATAAATCCAGCAGAACAGTCTCAGGGTGGACGAGCAGAGCTCTCAGTATCCATCTGCCTCTGACTTTCAGCTCGATGTGTTGAAATGATTGTGCTTCAGCAGCTGCATGAGATAAAAAATCATTACCTGGGATATTTAGGAGCATATTCTACATATTCACACATATTTGTTATTTGGAAATTTTCTGGAAAAAATATCCTGAATCAGGAAAGTAGAGATCTGAATGGTTATGAGCAACTTAAATCTTACCTGTTTTATAAAAGTCATTTGACCTCAGCTAGGAAAAGTAGAAGCTAAAGGCTAGTCTGAGTAGCTAAAGCTTCATGATGGTTAATGTGAGCAATGTGTTTATATGAACCTTTACAGTGTGTGCACTCCAAATTTATTCTGTCCAAAAAAATGTTTTTAATCATCCACGTGTATCCCAGATTGCACTACAAACTACATGCTACAGCTAGTAGCTGCTATTAGCGCTAACAAATAACCATAAAATAAACAACAAAATAAAATGCAAACGACGTAGCAGAGGGGCACAGTGGTTAGAACAGGAAGGTCAGCGGATGGATAAAATTAATTTAATCATAGAAATACAGTGAGATTGTTAGCTTTGAAATCATCTTCAACATACTTGTTCTAGCAACCAGCAAACTGGTTGATCCACTCTGAGAAGGTGCTGTTTATAAGACTGAGCTGAATACAGCACCTCAGACTGAGGAAGTCTTTCGGATGAAAGAAGAAACGTTTCTACAATTTTTTTATTTTATTTTATTTTTTTATTTTTTTATTTTTTTTAATGTCCAGAGGACCAAATTTAACTTTTTTAGATTTTTCTACCTGGATTATTGAGCATGCATCAGGATACTTGTTCTATGTTTATCTTTGTAAGCTACTTTTAGATTTTAGCTACTGTTCTGGTACATTTAGCTGTCTTTCCCTAATTTTAGCTATTAGGTACCGTTCTGCTATTTTTATCTTTTATGTAAAATTTTGCTACTTTTAGCTATTGTTTTATCATTTTAGCTTTTGTCTACAAGTTTGCTTATTCCTTCTTTTAGTTATGTTTAGCTATTTGGTTTCAGCATCTTCAACAACATTAAGCTAAAAAAGAGACAAAATGACCCTTCAGTCTATAGTCATTACATTCTTGTCAAAGAGATAATCTCAATGGCTTTATTCCAGATAAAATAAAAGTTTAAATAGAATTATAATAATTTAAAAAAGGGATAGTTCACAACTTTTAAAATTGGGTTCTGTGGAAAGGTTTAAAACATAGTATCTTGTAAAACATGTTCTGTGACCTCAGTTTGGAGAAATAGAACACAATCCCCACATAGTTAGTCTGAACAGGGTTACACCAGTGAGTTTTGCCTCTTTATAACAACTCCAATCTAACAAATTTGTAACTGCATTTCTATTTTATAAACTTAAAAAAAAAACATTTTATACGGTTATTTACATTTATTTTTGTGGCATTTACGAGCAAAAGCAGCAGCTAGTTTTAGCAGCCTGGCACACATTTTTCATTCAACCTTTATTTGCATAGGTTAGTCTCATTGAGCCTCGAAGACTCATTTACAAGAGAGACCTGTTTTAAACAAAGATCACAGTTGAGGTACAGACAACAATAGACAATCATAAAAGAATGTAAAATGAAAAGTAAATAAAAGAAATGGTATAAAAACAAAGCAAAAACAACGGTGTACAATACTAAAAACAGGAACATGTCTGCATTGGTTTTGCATTGAACTTAATAGCTGTTTCAAATTCCTCAGAGAGGTCAAGGTCAAGATCTTCAGATCTGTTTGCAAGTTGTTCCAGGAAACAGGAGTGGAATAGGTGAAGGGCCTCTTGCCAAATTCAGTCCAGACTGAGGGGACACTGCAGGTAATGATGTCTTGGTTTGAAGAGAATATCATGTTTCTGCTACAGTAACTGTGTAATGTGACGTTAACTGTGATGTAAAAGTTTGTAAAATACCATTTGCATAATTTGGTATGAAATTTGGAGATGGGAGTTATTTTAAAACAGCAACAAACTACTTTGCTCCCTAGCCTCTCTTAGCATAGCGGTTAGCTCATTTAGCCAGTGAGAATTAAATTTTACTTTTTCAAATTGAGGTTGTTAAAAAAAGCTATTTATTAAGATATTAATTTTAAATAACCTTTCATTAAAGCCCCACTTTAAAATATCTGCACTATCAATTTAAAAGCAGTAATATAGATCTCATTCTGAGGCGTTAACAGGTTGAGTTAAAGATGTACAAGTTGATGGTATACATCTCCAACAGAACAGTCTGATGCATCAGTGCAGGGACACCACTGAATGTGTGTGAGTGCAACAAGATGGCTGCTCAAACACGTAAATGTGCACATGAGTCCGTCCCCTCGGGCTCCGTGTGGTCTTTATTAGCAGCGAGTTGACTCTATTTGGCGTGACTCGTGATTAAACCTTTTCCCAGGCAGAACTTTCACACTGTTGTGCACTGTGTGAGGTGATTAAAGGCTGTTCAATTTGTAGTCCAGTTCCACTGGCGTCCTCCTTCATTGATCTCTTTCAGGCCCCAGAAGTCGCAGCGGGATCCTTTCATGGAATAAGTCCTGGCTCTGTGTCTGAATGTCAGCAGATATATTCCCAGTCGTGTTGTGGATCTAAGAAGCTGCCGTGTCCACGTGGCGTTTAATAACCTTTGCGTGATTATCGTTGGTGTAGTCTCATTTGATCCCTATCATGACAACAAATGAATGTATTAGATATGACTGAAATGATGATCAGCACCTCCTAATTAGAGGCCACCAAAGAGTGGACTGCCGTCTACACGTTGGGGGTGAGGTTCTGCCTCAAGTGGAGGAGTTCAAGTAACTGAGTTGTCTAAAAAAGTTAAATCTGGTCCTCTGGACATTCAAAAAAAAGGACCAGATTTAACTTTTTTAGATTTTTCTACCTGGATTATTGAGCATGCATCAGGGTAACTGAGTTTTGTTTGTGTGTAAGGAAAGAATGGCAGTACTGTGGACTTTGTGCCGGTCTGTTGTGGTGAAGAGGTAGTTGAGTTGCAAAGAGAAGCTCTGTGTTTAGCGGACACTACATTCTTACCCTCACCTATGGTCACTTGGTTAGTGACCAAAAGAATGAGATTGTGGATACAAGTGGTTGAAATGTGTTTTCGCTGCATGGTAGCTGGATTCTTCCCTAGAGAACCATTTCGTCCCCCATCCAGAGGACTTCCTCAGTCTACAGCCTGCCAACCACATCTGTCCCATATGCTTTACTGCTGTGTTTCAAGCCAACCTCCTGTTGGAATCTCAGAAGCAGGCTTTTAACTTGCAAAACACAACCATCCAAAACAATCAATCATCATGTAGAGCAATCAAGGCCAGATGGCCAACTTGCTACTCACAGAAACAGCCTGAGGACAACCAAGACCTAAGTGGTTCAGAAAAAGGGTTATAAGCTCAACCATCCAGGTAGAGAACAATAAAAAAGTTTAAATCATGTCATCTGGACAAGTTTCTTTAACGTTTCTCACTTTAAAAAAAATGTTCCAGATAACATGATTTAAGCTTTTTTGTTGTTATCTACCTGGCTGATTGAGCTTACAACCCTCTCTCTAGGGAGGTTTTACAGGCAAGAACAACTGGAAGGAGACCCAGGGAAAGACCCATTGGAGAGACTAGATTGCTTAGCTGGCCCTGGGAACACCTTGTAGTCCTCCCAGAAGAGCTAGAAGAGGTGGCTGTGAAAAGAAGCATTTGGACCTCCCTGCTCAAACTGCTGCCCCCGAGACCTGAGTCCAGAACAAGAAGATGATAATGGATGATGAAAAAACGAGACCAAACATTTGTGGTTTTCTAGATGTACTGTAGTATTTTTTTAACCAAACAGCTAAAATTGACTCCATTTGACTTTGTAGGCACACACGCCTACTTTCAGTGTCTCTTAAGGCGATTGAAACATAACCCCGACAAACACCGCAGAGAGAGTCAGAGTCAGAGTCAGAGTCAGAGTTTCTTTATTGTCATTCGCACCTCATGTGGTACATGTGGTGGAGCGAAATTATGTACACGGGGTCCCAGTTACATCCAGCAATAAAATGTCTAAGAAAAACAGTAATAACATCTAAGATATGAACTAAGAAAAACATCAACTAAATATACACTAAGCACTTAGAGAGAAGCAAAGACCAGGAGAAGAACTTTTACATTGCCGATGCCAGATGTCAAAACACTTCCCACACAGAGTTACAAGGCTAATAACAAGTGGTTTCAAGACAAATCGCAGAGGCTGATTGTGGTAATGCTCTAATATCAGATTCAATCAGGCAGCAGATGTCTTTTTATTGCAACTCATTACCGCTGTCATACTTATTAGCATATAAATGGTTTTTAGGTCTAAGGAGACCTAAAAGTTGTTGCACATGTAATTGAACCTGATCTCTGCTCTGTGAGTGAGCTGTTGAAACACACGCCTGCATACATTACAGAGCACACACACACACACACAAACCGCTGTGCTCCTTCAGGCGCCGCGTAAAGACACGCATCCTCGTCTTCCTCAATCTTCAGGGGACTGTTTGGCGTCATAAAATCCTTCCTCCTCTAATCCAGTCTAATCTCCGCATCACATTTTAACACCTTATCTTGCAGAGCTTTTAAATAGGACTGTGTAAATAATATCAGCAGTTAATGTCTTACTTGGTGTGGATAGCTGTTCAGTTTGGAGAAACAGAGTTTCAGTCTGAGCAAACGGACATGCTAATAGCTAGTCGAAGTGGAGGCAAGACAAAATAAGATTGCTGTTTTCTTTAAACAACTGTAATCTCAGAAACTTTACAGTAGTTCAGTGGTTCAGCACTGTTTTACATTGAAATCACCATCAATTTGATGTTTCAGGATTTCACAGTTAATGTAACCGACAGAGATGTTACGTTAATGTCATTTATTTATTCACCAATTGTTTAAAATAACAAAGGGTTAATTTTAAGTAATGTTATTTGCAAACCGGATGTGACGTCCAGGCGGATATTCTTCAGGAGTGAAACAATAATGGTGCCAGTAATGATGATTAGCAGAGCTTGAGCGTAGTACTGACAACTTTTCTTTGTTTGTTCAGCATGTCGAGCACCGATGAGAAGGATAAAGGATTGATTGTATACTTGTGTGTGATTACTGTTTTTTTTACATCTTTATGAAAGTGTGTGTCACAACAAATGTTGCAGCAAGAATTATCCAGCTAGTAACGTGGGCAATGACATGTGTCATCGGTGCTAAGTGTAGCTTCATGCTAACGTGCTGCATACCTGTGTTACATGTAAAATGTACATACTCCTGAAAAACACATTTTAAAGTTTATTCTGTGTGTTTATAGTTCTCATGGTGGTGAAAGTGGGCTGACAATGAAAGTAAAGAGGACATCGTTCAACCAAATAAAGCCATCAGTTATCAAGAGCTCATCCTTCGTGGGTTAGAGGGAGCAACTGTTAATTTTCTGATCTTCTCTTTTCCCATTTTTGTCCTTTTCATCTGGATCTAATTTGTAATCAGCACACCTGCTCTGTGTCAGTTTTCTTGTCTTGTATATTTAGTTCTTACATTGTTTTCAGGTGTTTCTATGTTATATCCTTTTTATTTCCCTCTCAGTTTGGAGTTGGTGTTATATAATTTATCGCTCTCGTTCTGTCTGTTTCAGATGATTTGTCTTGAGAAATAAATCATCTGGATTCATCTCATTGCCTGCCTGATGCCTCCTTTGCCTTCACTTTGGTCATATTTCCTCCATCTACCCTCCAGTTCATGACAGAATCACACATTTGTTTCAGTTTGGGAAGAATGAAGCATCAGCTCAAGTAAAGACACAAAGACAGACTTGTGTGTGCAGGTCCTGCTACAAGACAATAACTTGTAGGATTTTGGTGCTGTGGACGTTCGTGTGTGGAGTACATACTGTTTTCTTGGAGATGACAATCAGCTGAACACATATGGAATGTGGCCCTCCAAGCAGACACTGAAATAAGAACAAATGCAACATTGTGGCAGTCTACGTGAACGTTTCCAACCAGTGGGCTTGAATCAGTGGCGAACTGTGACTATAAGAGCCAGGCCTTCAATAATTGTATAATAAAGTGACATCCTTCCAAATTCTAACATCACTTTATTTTCAGTTTTGTAATTCAGTGGCTTGCAAATGAAACAAACTTCTCTTTTTTTTAACCATCAAGTACAACATCTGACTTATGGTGACTTTTTTTTTTTTACAGTCTAAAACCAGAAGGCTCAGAGCCCCATGTTTTGGTCCCACCCACTCTACATCCACACTGTGATTGGTTCATTTTCATGTCAGACAAACAACAAACTCAGAGACTCTGACTAAGCTCCACCTTCTCTCCTGACAGTGAAGTCCTGACCAATGAGAGAGCTCCTTCAACATATCTAAAAAGTTCAGTCTGATCCTCTGGACATTCAAAAAAGCAAAACAAAGCAAAAAAAAAAATGTAGAAACGTTTCCTCAGTCTGAGGTGCTGTATTCAGCTCAGTCTTATAAATAGCACCTTCTCAGAGTGGATCAACCAGTTTTGCTGCTGACAACCAAAACCAGCTGCTCACATGCTCAAGAAGAACCATCAGCCTAACAACTCTGAGAAGGTGCTATTTAAGAGACTGAGCTGAAAACAGCACCTCAGACTGAGGAAGTCTCTCGGATGAAAGACAAAACGTATCTACATTTTTTTGCTTTGTTTTGTTTTTTGTTTTTTTTTATGTCCAGAGACCAGATTGAACTTTTTTAGATTTTTCTACCTGGATTATTGAGCATGCATCAGGATATTTTGAATCCTTCAACACATGTTTCTGCTGGGAGACAAACATTTAAAACAACCTGATAGGATAACTGTATTTTCATGAAGGGAAAAAATATCATGTAAGATATGGACATGAACTTTGATATACTTTTCATTACCAAAGTAACAAAGGTGTTATATGTATTTCCAACTGATGGTTCTAATTAGTTAATTTATGTAAATGAAATCGACTCGTCATTTGCAAACAAACTCTCAGCAAAACTCAAATCATGATTTAATAAAAGAGAAGCATTTGCTTGACTTTATCAATGTCTCGTTTGTTCAACCTTTTTTCAACTAAAGTTTGGAGCGTTTAAAAATCCTCAGAACAAGCCACCACCCCTTGTGTCCAAAAGCACATCCTTTAGAAATGTTTGATGATCCTAGAGTGATCTGAGTCATGATCCAACCTTCAGAACTCAAGGTTTTCATGTACAAATCAGGCAAATGTGCAATTTATTCAGCAGCCTTCCACTTAAATCCTCGAGGATTTCCATTTTGCTTTGAGACAGACATTTGTCACATGAAACGTTCATTTCCCTCTCCATCTCAATACGCTCAGATGTGATTTGTGCATTTTAGTGTTGACACAGATGGATGAGGCTCCTCTCCAAGGCTGTCTTTGTGAGGCAGAAGGGGACCTTAAATTATTTCATCTGAGGCTAGGCTCCGCACAAAGCATCACATGTCTGCATGACGGCCAAACCAAAACGAATGCTTTCGGTTTGCACGGGAAGTGAAATGAAAAATCTGCTGTGTATCGTGTGGTTTTGGACAAACTGCAAATTAATGAACTCAGAATGAACCCAGAAAGAAATAATAAATGTCTATTAGGTTGTTTTGAGCTGCTTGGCATGCTAACTTGGAGGCTGGCTGGTAAAACCACTCTGACCTGGGCGCCTCCAAATTAGATACTGGCATGGCTGCAAGTATTACTCAGTGGGAGTGCTGCTCCGGCTCGGTCACCCTGCTGCTCTAAATCTGGGCAGCACTCATCTCAGCTGACACAATGAAACGACGGGGGGAAAGCACCTCAGCAGTCTCATTAAGCTGGAGTTGACATGTGAGACAAAATCAAATGATTTCTGTAAATGCATTTCTTTTGTTTTGTGGAATCCAGTTTCTTATATAAAAAATAATCTGATCATATGCAAAGAAAAGTTAGAGAATGTTCATTTAAACTACAGAACTGCCATTTATGGTGCAAATCCAGCGTGAATGCTTATTGCTGAGTGATTTTTGCCGAAAAGCTGCTGAAGAAACTGAAACCAGCTGAAAAGGGTTCATTGCTAAACTGTTAAAGAGAGCTGAATTTGGACAGCTGACATTCACTGAAAGCAGAAAATTAAAGCTGAAAACAGCAGAAAAACTTCATAAATGTGTAAAAAAACAAAAACAAAGGCTGAGCAGAGCAGAAATGTAGCAAAAATGAGCAAACTAATCTGAAATAGACTGCGAGAGGTTAAAAAGATGACAAAAACATCTGAAATCAGCCATAAAGAAACTGAAAAGAGCAGAAAAACTTGCTGAAAAAGCTACAAAAAGCTGAAATGAGCAGAAAGAGGCTGGAAGGAGATTTTAAAAAAAGCAGAAAAAAGCTAAAAAAAAAAAATAGCAGAAAAATACCAATGAAGTAGCTGAAAAAGCTTAAATTAGCAGAAAGAAGCTGACAGGAACAGAAAAGTAGCTGGAAAAAAATCTTAAATGAGCAGAATCAAGCTGAAAGGAGCTGAAAGGAGCTGAAATTAGCAGAAAGACGCAGACAATAATAATCTGTAGCAGAACAACAGCTAAATGAGCAGTGTATTTGAAGGATGTGAAGACAGCACCATTCTTTTTCAATGAGAAAAACATGGCTGAAAAAGCTAAATATTTCAAAAAGTAAAAATTGCACAAATACCAAAAGTCACAGCAGGAATGTCCTGAAGGAGCTGAACATTTTGAGACATGAATTGTTGCTGCGCTAAATGTCATATAACAACCAGAAGGAGAATGGATCACAATAGTGAGAATGATATAGAAACTTTCTGCCTGTTAAACAGGGGAACAAGTTGGATGAAAGAGAACCAGTGAAGGGAGACGAGCAAACACAAAGTGATGAGATGGCCGTCCTTGTGCACCTCCCTGTTTTCAGTCAGTCGTCCACAGAGCTCTGAAGCAGCACAGTTGGTTGGTGCAGCTCCTGCACATTCCTTCTTTGCTATTTTCCCACTTCTGCAAAAATCACCTCGTCTTTCAGACCACGGCAGCTGTGAAAACAAATCTCGGCTCAGTACAGCTAATACACTGCGGCGCCGTTGTTCTGCCAGCCTCCATCAGAGGTGCAACTTCTGCCAGAAGAAAGGCTTTTCTGTTCCTAATGTTGTCCATGTCGTTCAGGTTCTGCTTACGATCAAACATGGATTTCTCTTATTTACCTTCCAACCAGTCATATATACAGCAGCACAAGTAGGACCCAGGTCCAGTGTTTAATAAAAGACATTTTGTCCCAGATGTACTGCTCAGAGGGTTTAAGAACACCAAACTGGCGTCTTTCAACTAGACGACGTCTAAAATTCAGATTTAGTCATCAAGACCGGAGGATATAAAGACAGAATCAAGTGTAGCAGTGGTGCTTGAATGTTTGCAATCTCTTCGTCATTTTCTACATTTCTGCATAAATATGAGCTAAAACATCATCACGTTTTCACACAAGTCCTGAAAGTAGATAAAGAGAATCCAGTTAAACAAGTTAAACAAATGAGACAAACATATTATTATGGTACTGAGAAGGTGCTATTTATGAGACTGAGCTGAATACAGCACCTCAGACTGAGGAAGTCTCTCAGATGAGAGACGAAACGTTTCTACATTTTTTTGTTGATTTGCTTTGTTTTGTTTTTTTGAATGTCCAGAGGACCAGATTTAACTTTTTTAGATTATTATGGTCATTTATTTATTGAACTTGCAACCTGTCCAATATTACATATTTGTGAGTGGCAAAAGTATGTCAATGTTTGCCTTCAGTATCTGGAACGAAACATTTCTGGTAACTGTTGATCAGTCCTGCACATCGGCTTGGAGGAATTTTAGCCCATTCCTCCGTACAGAACAGCTTCAACTCTGGATGTTGTTACATTAACTGCTGCTTCAGGTCCTTCCACAACATTTGGACTCGATTAAGGTCAGGACTTTGACTTGGCCATTCCAAAACATGAACTGAATTCTTCTTGAACCATTCTTTGGTAGAACCACTTGTGTGTTTAGAGTCATTGTCTCGCTGCATGACCCACCTTCTCTTCAGATTCAGTTCATGGACAGATGTTCTACATTTTCCTTTAGAATTCTCTGATATGATTCAGAATTCATTGTTCCATCAATGATGGCAAGCCGTTCTGGCCCAGATGCAGCAAAACGGGTCCAAACCATGATACTACCACCACCGTGTTTCACAGATGGGATCAGGTTCTTATGCAGGAATGCAGTGTTGTCATTTCTCCAAACAAAACACTTTTCATTTAAACCACAAAGTTCTATTTTGGTCTCATCCGTCCACAAAACATTCTTCCAACAGTTTCCTGGTTTGTCCACGTGATTTTTAACAAACTGCAGACGAGCAGCAATGTTCTTTTTGGAGAGCAGTGGCTTCTTCAACCCTGTCATGAACCATTGTTGTTCAGTGTTCTCCTGATGGTGGACTCATGAACATTAACATTAGTCAATGTGAGAGAGACCTTCAGTTGTTAGAAGTTACCCTGGGTCCTTTGGGACCTCACAGACTATTCCATGCCTTGCTCTTGGTCCACCACTCCTGGAGAGGTAACGCCTTGAATTTCTTCCATTTGTACATAATCTGTCTGACTGTGGATTGTTGGAGTCCAAACTCTTTACAGATTTTATTTCTGATGAGCTTCAACAACTCTTTTTCTGAGGTCCTCAGGAATCTCCTTTGTTCCTCGCTGATAAACTTCCACAAACATGTTGTGAAGATCAGACTTTCATAGATCCTGTTCTTTAAATCAAACAGGGTGTCCACTCACACCTGATCATCATCCCATAGATTGAAAACACTTTACTCTAAATTCACCTTCATAACTGATAATCCTAGAGGTTCACATACTTTTGCCAATCACAAATATGTAATACTGGATCATTTTCATCAATAAATAAATTACCAAGTATATATTTTGTCTCATTTGTTTAGCGGGGTTCTCTTTATCTACTTTTAGGACTTGTGTGAAAATCTGATGATGTTTTAGGTCATATTTATATTTATGCAGAAATATAGAACATTCTAAAGGCTTCACAATCTTTCATGCACCACTGTAGACTCACTGATGGTGAAAATAAAACTTTCTGTCACAGACGAAAAAAATAAAATAAAGGTGGACCACAGCAAAAAGACAAAGAAAATACACAAAGAACTGACAGGACACAAAGTAAAACCAGTCAGTGTGAACACAGAGGAGAGTAAAGAACAGGTGTGCCAATCACAAATTCATATCAGGCGTGACAAGTAAAAAAAACAATGAACAAAAAATTAAGAAGGAAGTGAAGACAGAAGTTCATTTACAAAGTCAAATAAAAAAGAAAAGACCTGGTACCACATGAGCAGGAATCCACACCCACTGGCACGAGTTTAAACATGAGTACGATTGTTTTTTCCTCCTCTAAACAAGTGTTTGATACAATACTGCCCATTAATAAATGCATCAACAATAAACACATGAAGATAGAATGTTAAAAAACATAATTACTTAAGAGTTTCAGCAGTGATTTGTGACTAAAGGGTGTCAGCAAAGGCCAAAGGAAATGTTTACAGGACAGTGGTGAGACCAGCCATGTTGTATGGTCTGGAGACAGAGACAGAACTGGAAGTGGCAGAAATGAAGATGTTGAGGTTGTTCTTAGGAGCAACAAGGATGGATAAGATTAGGAATGAGATCATCAGAGGTACAGCACAGGTTGAACAACTGGGAGATAAAGTTAGGGAGGCCAGACTGAGATGGCTTGGAGAGCCAGTGGGTATACTGGTAGAAGGATGTTAGAAATGCAGCTGCCAGGAAAAGACAAAGAGGAGATCTATGGATGCATTAAGAGTGGGCATGGAGGTAGTTGGAGTGAGGACAGAGTCAAGTCAAGTCAACTTTTTTTATAGAGGACATTTTAAAACAGAACCTGTTATCAAAGTGCTTAACAACAACAACAACAACAACAACAACAATCAATCAATGAGAGTGAAATTAAAGAGGAAAAAAATGCAATACACTTATAATAATAACTGAAGAATTAATAAAAAGCATTTAAAACATAGGGTCACAGATTAAAAAACACTAGCTCAGTTTACACTGTGTGAAATGCCTGCGAGAACAGATGAGTTTTTAGCAGAGATTTGAACTGAGGAAGGGAGGTGGCCTGCCTGATGTTGGGGGGCAGGTTGTTCCAGAGTTTGGGGCCCATGACTGAAAAAGCCCGATCTCCTCTGAGCTTCAGTCTTGTTTTTGGAACAGCCAAAAGCAGCTGATCGGATGATCTCAGGGCCCGAGAGGGAACGTAAGGTTCCAGAAGCTCAGAGAGGTAAAGGGGTGTGAGGCCATTTAAGCATTTGATGGTCAACAGAAGAATTTTAAAGACTATCCTCGTACGAACAGGAAGCCAGTGAAGGGAGGACAGAACTGGTGTAATATGGTCAGACCTACAAGTTCCGGTTAAAAGCTGAGCAGCAGCATTATGGACGAGCTGAAGACGTGAGATGGAGGCCTGGCTGACCCCAGCATAGAGTGCATTGCAATAGTCCAATCGGGTCGTGACAAAGGCGTGGACTAGTTTCTCAAGGTCGGGTCTGGACAATACTGGCTTGAGCTTAGCTACCTGTCTTAGTTGAAAGAAGCTTTTCTGCATAACAGAGTTGATTTGTTTGTTAAACTTGAAGTCAGAGTCTAAAACCATCCCGAGATTTTTACTAGACTGCTTAAGATATGGCTGAAGAGAGTTCAGGTTGACATGATCAGTGGCGACAGCTGAGCTAGGGCTAAAGACAATGACTTCAGTCTTCTCATTGTTAAAACTTAAGAAATTTGAAGCCATCCAGGCCTTAATGTCGTCCAGACATTTTAACAGAGGATGAATGGAGCAAACACTTGCTGGTTTCACAGAGGATGCAGAGGACAGAGTGAGATGGACGAGGATGACTCATTGTGGTGACCCCTGAAGAGAAAGGTGCAGAAAAAGGACAAACAAGGACAGAGGACGATGAGGAAGGACAAAAAAGAAGAAGAAAGTTGAAGAAGAATTGAAAAGAAGAAAACAGAGATCAAGGATGAAGAAGGATGAAGTAGAAACACAACCCCCCCACACATAAGAGGATCTGCGGTGGAAGTGGTCTCCAGCTACAAGTACTTGGGTGTGCACCTGAACGACAACCTCAGCTGGAGCAACAACACTACCAGCCTGATCAAGAACGCTCATCAGAGACTCTACTTCCTCAGGCGGCTGAGACGAGCTGGTCTGGGAAGCTCAGTCCTCACCTCCTTCTACAGGTGTGCAGTGGAGAGCATCCTGTGCTCCAGCATCAACGTGTGGCATGGAGGCTGCACAGCTGCAGAAAGAAAAGCTTTGCAGAGAGTGGTGAAGGCTGCACAGAAGTATGTTGGAGTCAGTCCCCCCACCATCACAGACATCTACACCTCTAGATGCAGGAAGAGGGCCACCTGCATCATGAAGGACCCCACTCACCCAGCACACACTTTTTGCCCCACTCCCCTCAGGCAGGAGGTTGAGGAGCATTAAGTGTAGAACCACTAGACTGAGGAACAGCTTCTACCCTGAGGCTGTTAGACTCATGAATGTCTAATCAGGATAATCACTGTAAGGAAAACAAAAAGAAAAAAAGACAGAAAAATCACTGTAACGCCACTTTAATTGAAGATTTGACACTTTGTGCTGCTGACTATCCATGCCGCTGATTTCGTACCCATAAGTTGCTATATTCATACCCGTCTGCTCGCAACAGACTCATGTTCAGGCTGCTGTTTGTCAAAGTTACAGTCAAAGTTTCTTTATTTGTCATTCGCACCACATGTGGTACATATGGTGGAACGAAATTGTGTACACAGTTATATATAGTATAGTAAATTATTATTGTTTATCGTATATCTTAGATTCTCGTATAGCTGCTGTTTCTTTTTTATACTTTATATTATTGTTATTTTTGGGTGTAACTGGGACCTTGAGTACACAATTTCGTTCCACCTCATGTACCACATGCGATGACAAAGAGAAAAAAAACAACAAAGAAGAACACAGAAGAAGAAGAACAACAACAAACAACAACAACTCCCTTCTAATTAAAAGTCCACAGAGGAACTCAAGTATTCGTAGCCCCGCCCGCCTCGGATGTGACGGTACCCAATGGTAACGCTCCGTGCAGCCTGGTCGTCAGTAGTGGGACGGCCCGGCCGCGCGGCGCTGCTACTGTTCGGCTCGTCGCCTCCACCTCACTCCGGTCTGAGAGCGAGTACGGCTGAAGGAGCCACCACTTGAGCACTTTACATGACTGGAGACAGATACGTTATTCTCTCCGTTTAAAAGACGACACGCTCGGAGGAGCGGAGAGAGCCCGTTTTTAAGGGAGGACACCGACTTGTTTCGTCTGTTTACTTCCAGCCAGCCGGCGTTAAAAACCCTTTGATGACCGAGCGCTTAGCTCTCGAGCTAACTGGAACCCAGAACCTAGCTAGTTTGTTAGCTTGCTGGTAAGCTAGCGGAGCCGTTTGTAGTTATTTATGGTGTAGCGGTTTTAATGATACATTTCGAAGCAGTTCATTTTAGAACTGAGGCGCAAATATTGTGTTTGTTGAGTGTCCGGAGCTCCAGTGGCAGCTCGGTTCAGTACCTTCAGGAGGGAGACGATGGTAGGAACAATAGTTTTAACCGTCCAGGCAACAAGTCTGCTGCTTTAACTTAACTCAGATATGTCGGTTTGGGACAGATAACGCGACAGAACCGGGTTAAAATGCTGGTTTCTGGTTCAGAGAAAGTGACGTTAAACGGAGCGAAGTGCGACTCGAGGTGTCCAGGTTCGAGCGGACCGGTCCGGTGGGTCTGTCGGTGGTTTTGGTAAAGCTGTCTATCGATGCCACGGCTGCCGAGGAGACGAGGTGGATGAGCAGTAAACAAATCGCCCACATGCTTTGGATCAGCTCCGGGACTTGTGAAAGGCACCTGAAGCAGCAGAGCAGCAGCAGCCCGGGGGGAAGATGGCGGACGGTTCCTTCAGGAGCCGGAGGAGGTGGCGGTGCTGAGAGACAAACTTCACTTCTCGGATTCTCAAGACGGACGGCTCACTCCAGCTCGTTGGACACATGCAGGCCAAAAAACGCTACTTAGTCCTGTTCTCCGCCGGTGCCTGTCTCCTTCTGCTGTTTTGTTTCGGGGGGGTTCAAGTCCCGCTGTCCAGACGGGCCCATCGGCGCGATGACCGCAGCCTCCCGGGGCTGCACCCCGGGGCGCGGTGGCGGCGCTGGCCCGGGTACCTGCAGCCTTTCAGCGCCTTGGACAGGGACACCAGCGATGATCTCAGTGGACACATGTCCCCCAGGCAGAAGAGGGACTCTAACTCTGGCGTTTACACTGGAAGACGCTGCCGGATGGAGTCCTGCTTTGACTTCTCCTTGTGTGAGAGGACTGGGTTTAAAGTTTATGTGTACCCCCAGCAGAAAGGAGAAAAACTCTCTGAGAGTTACCAGAACGTCCTGTCCTCCATTGAAGGGTCCAGGTTCTACACACTGGACCCAGGACAGGCGTGCCTTTTCGTCTTGAGCTTGGACACCCTGGACCGGGACCAGCTTTCGCCATATTACGTGCACAACTTGAGAGCAAAAATCCAGAGCCTTCCTCTGTGGAACGAGGGCAGAAACCACATCATCTTCAATTTATATTCTGGTACCTGGCCAGATTACACAGAAGACCTCGGCTTTGACATCGGCCTCGCCATGTTGGCCAAGGCCAGTATCAGTACAGAGAGCTTCAGACCCAACTTTGACATTTCTATACCCCTGTTTTCTAAAGACCACCCAAGGACAGGAGGGCAAAGGGGATATTTGAAACACAACACTATCCCTCCATACAGGAAGTACATGCTTGTTTTTAAGGGGAAAAGATACCTGACTGGAATAGGTTCAGACACTAGGAATGCTTTATACCATGTGCACAACTCTGAGGACGTGGTCCTTCTCACTACATGTAAACATGGCAAAGACTGGGAGAAACACAAGGATGCTCGCTGTGATAAAGACAACGCAGAATATGACAAGTGAGTATGCCGCCCTACTTCTCTGCTCGAGTTTCTCACACCTGCTTTGTAGGTTCACACCTTGGTTTTATGTTTATATATATATATATATATATATATATATATATATATATATATATATATATATATATATATATATAATCAGCTCAGTTACTAGTTTCAGCTGTGCTGTTTTAATTACCAGTAGTAGTAAAGAAGTGCAAGCAATTATTTGTGAGTTATGATCTCTTTAAGTCTTTTTGTGTTATTTGTTCATTTAAGAGCTAAATAGTTGCAAGCCTAGAGACAACCCCTTGTTATAGTACTTTCTAGTGTCTGTTCTTCTGATTCATGCAGTCATAGCCTTTTAGTGGAGCATTGTGAGGCACAGATGAGTAAATGGCTTTAATGTCGGTCCTAGGAACCACTGTGTTGATGTCTTTCAATGAATATCTAGACCTGTTTACACAGCTTGCTGTGCAGCTGTGGACGAGTCCAGTTCTTTCTTCTTCAGCTTCTCACAGCTTCACCTTTATACCTGACTTTATGTGCTGAATGGCACACTAGTTTAATTAACCACATGCATCTTACCGTTATGAAAATATAATGCCCAACAAAAATTGCATTTTATTAAAAGGTTCCTCTGGGTTTATCTCCCAGTCACGTGGCTAAGCTATACTATTTTCTCAGCTCAAATATGATGTGCAAACGGGCATCTGGTCTTCCAGATATGGATGTTGGAATTTGTTTCGTGTCCCTCAGACTTTTCCCTGTTGTTACTGGTGACTGTATGGTGCTGGCAGGGAGGGTTTGATTGTGGATCTTTGGAGTGGATTAGTAGTGACAAAAGCACTGGTGCCAGTAAGGGGAAGCCACTCTGGCTTCTGTTTGCTCAATCATTTCCCTGACAAATCTGCATTAGCTAGGAATGCCATGGCCCCAACTGGTGCCCAACACGGCTCTGATACTAGTTCTGATTTGTTGTCATGGCTTCACTGTTTGCTCACGATCAACCTCACAGCGTTCACCCGTTTAATATTTGGCACTGATAAAAAATACCACCACAAGTCAAGAGCTTCATTCTCTCCCTCAGCAAACAACACATGAACCATCTGCCCTGAGAGTGACACTTTGCTGCCTAATTTTTATATGTCAAGTCAGAGAGTGATTTTTATAATCAGAGATTACAACAAAAGATACGACACGATACGATTCAGCCCTTAATCACAATACGGTTCAAGTTTGACTCAACAGATTGAGATTCAGTAAATTACAACACAAAGGAATGATTCTACGTTATTTACTTAATAAAACTCAATATTTTAACAGCCTAATGGGAAAAAATAACCGACCACTTACAAACACGGTTGTTTTAAAATTACAAAATCACAAAACTCGACTCTTAATTAACAAACATTAATGCGAGTATAAGTTAAACCAAAAATGGGACATGGTGCAAAAAAAACCTCAATAAACTACCAAGTAGCTCAAGAATGAGCTGCAAATTGCATTAAGTTTATCATAAATGATAATACACAAGTTTACCTTTTCTTTTTGCAATATTAGTTGATCTAAATGATCAGAGTGAAGCACATTTTCAGAGTTTATGGCTTTTTATACTGGTGCTACTGCTGGTTTCCTCAGACATTACTATAAAAAACACAATACTGAACAGCAGGAATGACACCAGAAGAAGAGCTGTACTCTGAAATAAGTATATATATATATATATATATATATATATATATATATATATATATATATATAATCATATTTGTTTATTGTCTGTAGACTCTGCTTGAAGACTTTTTAAAATCTAATAGTTACAGTGGATCAAAACTTATTGGTGCAAAAAGAAGTAATAAATGAACGCATCTTGATTTAATCCCAGAACTGCATCTTCACACGGCTGCTCTACAAATTTGAGATTGTGCACATTGGTGAATCTGTACAGTTTGTTTAACCTTTACATCCCTAATGCCTACAGCCCAAATTTAAAGAATTATAACATCAACAACCTTCAGACCAGTAATTTCCTTTGTTAACCAGAGATTATTGTTATTAGCTTTTTATAAACTCAGTCCAGATTGACACACAAAAGTAACATACTGTATTAGCAGCCATCTTTATGCTGAATTATGACATTTTTGTAGAATAAATGGCAATACTATGCATATGTTACAAAAGATGCATGTATATAAATGCTCAGTAAAAAATAAGCACTGTCAGGGTTAGGGTTAGTTGGTCAGTTTTCAGGGCTTTAAATTTGATAACAACAACTTCCGATAAACAGCAGCACATGACACATAACACTGTGCCATTACTGTTTATTTAACAACAGTTAAGCCAAAAGAGTCTTTGCTTTTTTTGAAAGGACTTGACAAGTATATATTATAAATTTCTCCAGAGGAATGTCTAATTTTTCCAGGTTACTTTTACGCACAGTAGGAACTTACGTACAATGATGAAAGCGTTATCATTTGGACTTGTTTGAGGTCTACAAGACCAGGACATCTTACAGTCTTAAGTTGATCATGAACATGTGAAGCCATGTGTCCAACAACTATTTCTTGGTCCAAATTATTCCAAAGTAAAGCAACAACAAATGTACAAAAGGATGTCTGTTAAAAGAAACGTCAAGGTGTTGCAATGACCAAGTCAAAAGTACAGACCTAAAGCGGATTAAAAGCTGTGCATGAGCGCCATGTGCGATCCTAAAAGGCATGCTTCTTGTTTCTCACATCAGTTCTGTCCAGTTTATAACTTGTTTCTAACGTTAAAATCACACTTGGCTGTCATTGGCTTGAAAACTAAATCAGAGGCCTTAATTATTAACTAGGATTTTAGTGTAAATCACAAGTTGTCTTTTGAAATAAGATTTTATGAAGCCAAATTTATAGCAAAGTTCTTGTCCTTCATTTGTTTTTCTTATGTCAGTTTATAGCAGTTGTTTAGTAAAACTCTGCCAAGTGTACATGTCCAATTCTAATCCAGTTAGATAAAGCCTACTTAGGTGATGGAGAGTTAGAGCCTCATCTTTATAGAAAACAATATGAGGAAAGAAATTACCTTGTTACGAAGTCATGACATGTGTACTAAGACATTTTACACTATTTTCTTTTTAAATCTTGCATTTTATTGAATTTATAGAGCTCAGTTTGGGCGGCATGGTGGCACAGTTTGTAGAACTGTTGCCTCTCAATGGGTATGTTTACATGGACATAAGTAACCGGATCAAATGGCCGGTCAGAATAAAAGTGTGTCATGTAAACGCTCCGTTCGGGTTATTTTTTGTGTATTCGGCGCGATCCGTTATAATTTCTGATCAGAACGAAACGGGTGGTTTACGCCGATCCGAAACCCGATCGGTGCGCATGTAAACGCTTGATCTGTTCGTTTCTATCTGATCGTGAAAAACTGGCCTGACTGCGCATGTGCGACTTTGCCATTTCCGCCTGGCTAACGCTAATAATATTAGCATGTCAGGGAAGTAAAACTGGTCGGTGAGTGACACAACATTTCTACTAGAAACTTTTAAAGAGCTCAAAATGATTTCTATTACCTGTAGCTCAGTCAGGGAGTGCAATAACGTCTCCAACATCATTAAAACCTGTCGCGGGTCCATTTTGGGTGCTCAGGTTTGTTTACGTTCACCCGGAAGTAGAACTTCTTCTTCGGTGTTTTTTTTAAGGAGAGTTTACCACTCTGCGCATGTCAGTACTGCTGTTCAGAACAAAGCCCGCTGCATGTAAACGCTCATCATGAACAGATTGTGCCCATGTAAACAACACATTTGAATTATTCAAACAGAACACATTT
The DNA here is from genome assembly GCF_014905685.2 of Nematolebias whitei. NCBI lineage: Eukaryota > Metazoa > Chordata > Actinopteri > Cyprinodontiformes > Rivulidae > Nematolebias > Nematolebias whitei. The sequence goes on along the minus strand of NC_056502.1, from coordinate 30,485,267 downwards.
CAATATGGTCAGAGAATTCTGCGCATGTAAACATAGCAAATGAGAAGGTCGCTGGATCGAATCCCAGCTGGGGGCCTTTCTGGTTGGAGTTTGCATGTCCTCTCCATGCATGTGTAGGTTTTCTCCGGGTACTCCGGTTTCTTCCCACAGGAGGTGCCTGCCCCCTAACATCCCCCTCCACATTTTTCCGTTAGACAGGTGAAAACAAAGGAATATGAATATCCACAACTTGCAGGATTAACAGCAGCACACGTCTCTGCACCCGAAGCCTTTGAAGGATGAATACACTTTAATTCACTGCAACTCCAAACAATGTGGGCACAGTTACTTTTTAATTTTGTTGGGCTATAATAATTAGCCCTACTTGAGTTGAGAATAAAACGATCATTTTGAGGAGCATGAGCTGCTGCAAGTTGGTTTTATGTTTGTTTTTAGCGTTGGCTGGAAGGTGTGGGGGTGGGAGATGTTAAATGGGACCTGGCTAGAAATGCAGCACGTACTGCATCCCTACACCAGGAGAACGAGACAGGATTGGACTTGAATATTCAATGAAAAATTGGTTAATTACGGACAAATTTGAAGAGAGTTTTGGCTGAAAATGCTCATCCCTACTTTGATAGCCAAGTGTCTGTTTATGTGCTATAAACTCCTCCATGGTATGGATAAACTGACGGTGCAGATTGAGAAAATATTAAAACGGGTCATCTTTTAAAAACTATAATGCACAGCTTTTGTGAAATCTGCATGCAAACCTTTTTCCAGTTTGTAAATGTATAAACTGCTGATTTTATACTTATTCTATGCATCTTACTGGAATATAGCAAATATTAAATGTAGGAAAAGGCAAATTTTTTAAATAATTTTTCTCAAAACCAAGTTCTCTGTAGACGTTTTGTTTGTAAGGGGTGTTGCTTTTGTATTAGGCTGTGCAGTCTGTGGTATAACTGAGTGGAAATAATTGTTTCAGTGCTTTGTTGTGGTCTTTTGTGTGACAAATCCCCTGTATCCTCTGCTACAGAAAACAAGGAAGTTATGACGGACACAGTCTAGCCCCTCACAATAATTACTTTGTAAAGGTCATGTTTTTTGTGTGTAATAGTTCAGACTTCATTTGCTAGCTGTTGAATTGCAGTAGATGTAGATTTATTTATGTGCTATACACACACAGTACATGAAGCTATTACACAGTCCTATTGTTTGTAATTTTCTTCCTTCACTTTAAACAATACAATATTTTCCCCAGTAATTTTTCAATATTCTCTAATTTTTTAGTGGTATAGATAAATTTCATCCTGAACTTTCTTTGGATGACACAGATTTGTAAATTATCATAACTTGTCAAGATGCAGGTGATTATTTCTTCTATCTAACAAAGTTGAGTCAGGTCCTCTGGATGGATGAAACGTTTGCTGAAACGTTTCGTCTTTTTTCCAAAAGACCTCTTCAGTCTGAGGAGCTGCAACAAACTCAGTCTTATCAACAACAAACTCATTGCTCGACTATGAGAAGGTGCTGCTTATAAGACTGAGTTAGTTGCAGCTCCTTAGACTGAATAAGTCATTTGGATAAAAGATGAAACGTTTCAACAAAGAATCCATCCAGAAGACCTGACTCAAACTTGTTAAATTTATCTACCTGGATTATTGAGCATCCAGCAGCATCAGGATATTATTCCTGGCTTGCTTGTTTATGTGTGTGCAAGTCATGTTTACAACCAAGGCTTAGTCAACTACAGTATAACTATTTACATCTCTCATTCCCGCCTTATCATTTATGCATCTGCACTTAGCCGCTCTCTACAAGCCTGTAATGCAACAAAAAGAGAGAAGTGATCCAGTAGGAGGCAGATCAGATGCAATTTTAACCTCAAACTGAAAGCCCTCTCACAGCTTGTTTCCAATTAAGAGGCGCTGCCAAGCGCGAGAGTGTGCACGGGATAAAATAGAGTCACAGTGTAGTGCAGCATAGTGGGAAACAAAGTAAGAGAAGGTTTGGGGTAGAAATAGAAACTCAAAGACTGCAAACAGTCTGATGAGTTGAAAGAAGGAGAGAAAAACTAAAAGGTAGGGAAAGGTAGAAAATGCAGAACACCTGCAAGCTATCCAGCAGTAAGAGGTGAGCGCAGTAGCTGGCTGGCAGCTGACGTTAGTCTTTTAGGTGTATTTATAGACTTGCAGGGTTTTAATCCTCAGTATTGGCCAAAGCCCCTGAAACGGGGCTGCTAGCCAACTTGATGCAGGCTTTACAAGCCTGGGGAAAATGGTAATCTATGGGGGAGGATGGTTTATCTAAGTTTCTGCACATGAACTTTTTATGCATGCCCTTTTTTCTAAGTAGTATCTTGATTTGTCTTGCAAAAGTGGACACTTTTAACAGAGTTTTGAGAAAACAAGCTTGACCAAAATTATTAAAAATGTGTAAGGAATGTGTTAGTCAAGACAAATCAAGCCAGATCTCTGGAACTGCTCATATTAGGATCAATGTATCAAAATATAGCTTCAAAAGCCAGAAATCTGAAAATGTGCTTTGTTTATTTTGATTAAATATGATTTGATTCCTGATTTGTTGTGATGTGCCACATATAAGGGAAGTCTATCATTGGCAAGGAAATTAAAAAAAGCACAATAAGATAAAAGTTGATGGTGAAAGTTTATTTATTCAACCAGTTTAGTTTTAAGACAACCTGGCCAAGACGCAGCAAAAACAGACATGGTAAGACTGCAGAGGGATAACATGTACACAACAGAAAACCAAACACCAAACCAAAAAGTCCATGCTCAATAATCCCGGTATACAATCCCAACAGTTTTCAGTCAGGTCATCTGGACGGTTTCTTTTCTCAAACACCAAACCATACAAACCAAAGGTAGGGATAACTATAACTTAGCTATGACAGATGCATCAGTAAAAATGACAAAACAATAGGAGAGAATGACATAAAAAAAGAGCATTGATCTTGAAACAGTGCTCTCACTGAACTTTTAAAAGCTGATTTCTCTTAATTACCGTAGTTTTATGGGTGTTTTACACCTCAGAAGCTGCAGAACTAGATGGTCACAGATGCTCCCCACAAACGAGGTGATATTTTGTTTTACTTCCAGTGGATTCTGTTTGTTAAAATCTATAATTGTTTGTGTTTTCCATATTGCCCAATGCCCAAATTATAGGGCCCTAAAATGATTTAGCACTAAATAAATATGTGAAGGTTTGAACAAAAAGGTTTAAATTACATCACAGATCATTTGTATTTATTTATTTGTTTGTTTGTTTGAAATTGGTCAACCAGTGCGATAAACTGTCTGAGCGGCACCGCAAACTTTGTTGTGGTGCTGAAGACCCAATATGAAAGGACTTGGAGGGGTACGGTTGGTGTCGTTAGATTTCCACTTTGGGAATGGATTGTTGCTTTTGTGGATCGGAGACTTTACAGTAAGTCAGCTCCACATCTGTTTTTTATTTTTTTTTTGAGCTTGTACAGGTTTCTTGTGCATTGATATTGTTGATATTTTTAAATTAATTGTTGTGGTTTTACCATTTTACAACTCAGTCCTTTTTTGTGTTTTGACCTAGTTTAACTTAGAAGGAATAACTCACAAATTATGCAATCCCATCTTTGTTTACTTCACTGTGTGCATGAGTGATTGCAGTGTTTATTTTTTTTAATTTATTAACTTTTTATGATCTTCTCCTTTGAGCTCAGATTCAAATATGCTTTTTTGCCTGAATGGGTTTTGGACTCATTCTTGCTCTCTGTGAAAGATACTGCCATTTGTCTGCCGTGCTCCCTCCATCTCTGCTCTTGCCCAGACAAGATGATGTATGGCTTGTCCCCAGCTGCCATATGCAGGTGTTATATTCCTCTTGGAACGCTGGTAGAGTGGAAAAATGCAAAAGGATGTCCTCTTGCCAGGAACATACAGGGATCTGTTGAGCTAATAAGAAGGCACAAAGGTGGTAGTGCTGCTAAAGCTGTCTAGAACTGAGAAGATAGGGGTTTGGAAGAAATGAGCCCAACGAAAATGAATTGTTACCATCCTTACATGGGGGTAAGAGAGGCTACAAGAAATGTTTTCTTAAAAAACAACCTCTAAAATACAAAAAATACAGTCATCCACTTCAAATGCTGCCTGTGCTGATGTAACGTTAGCAGTTAATGTGTCAGGAAATGTTTGAACAATGTGAAAAGGCCTTTAGTGACAATGAGTAAGAGTTTACAAAATGATAGCAGATTTAATATTTAATAGAGTTGCTCTAGCTGCATCATTTGAGTTGCTGTAAGTGGGGTGTTTAAGGTGAGAGATGTAACTTAATGGAACCGACTCTGTTGAATCAGTGGAGCTGCTTGCTTGGCATGACGGTGGCTTTTTTCAGTCATCACGGGTGTACAATCAAATATGCTGAGTGCTACATGCAGAATTAGAGCTCTCGAACACCAGTCAAATCCTGTGGACTTTAACTCCTTCACTTAATGTGGAGAAGGAACTTGTGATGCTCAGAGAGATGATATAAGTCCCTTGACGATTAGCATACATCCATCTGCACATTTTGCTTTCACTCAAAGTTTAGTTATAAATTAACTAGTAAATGAACATGCCGGTTTTGGTCTGTCAGATAAGGAATTTAACAGCATTCCCATGTAAATCACCAAGAGATTGTTGCTTTGATTCTTAGTCACATTTTTGTCCCCTGCTGCAGGAGTGAAGAAATGGAATTGGAAATAGGAAATAGGAGTCAGTGTGCAGTGAGGTATCTTTTAAAACTGAACAACTTATTCTTATGAAGATTGGGATTGTCATTTAAGTGAAATTATTCTTTAAATGAATTACAGAAAAAATTGAAGAGGTGCTCATCTCCAAAAACATGTTTATAATATAAACACAACTGCTCACCCGGAGGTTTCCACCACTTCGTCCATCATTAAACAGGGGTGGAGGCCTCCGGGTTCAACTGTCCCCCTCTTACACTGCTGTTATTGCTAGTATCACTCAACCCTCTGTAAATAGTAAACAGCCATCAGTGTGCTAATGATCTATTGTTAGGCTGATGGTCCTTCTTGACCATGTGAGCAGCTGGTTTTGGTTGTCAGCAGCAAACTGGTTGATCCACTCTGAGAAGGTGCTATTTAAGAGACTGAGCTGAAAACAGCACCTCAGACTGAGGAAGTCTCTCGGATGAAAGACGAAACGTTTCTATATTCTTTTGCTTTGTTTTTTTTTTTGAATG
>NC_056502.1:30461450-30479944 GCF_014905685.2 Nematolebias whitei | reverse complement strand
TATTCCCTGGCTTTGCAGTTCTGCTTCACCAAAAACTAAACTATGTGACACCTAAAAAGTAACATCTCCTCTTTATCTTTCATTTTGAAGAGCATTCCCAGTATATTTGCCAAATGCCACATATTTCTCCTGAGTTTGTGCAATTCAAAAACATCAGTGTTTTTCTCCTTATCCATCATCATTTGCTGAGCCACCACCCTGTAATCATTCTCCTTCTGCTGCTGAGGCAGTGGGGCTTCCTCCTTGGTCTCGTAATTGTGTGGTAATAATCCTTTCCCTCTTGAGAGTCAAAGGACTGTTTACACTTCATTTTTGGCGGTTCAACTTGGCAAGACACTAATTGACACTCTGCAACAGAAAGAAGCTGCTCTTCTGATTACTGTACTTTTCACTGGCTTCTCAGATCATTTGACACTTCTTGTTATCAGGTTGGATCAACTGGTTCCTCCCTATTTAGTGGCGATTAAAGGAATGTCCCAGTTTATTTAAAAATAGTGGTATTTAACGAGGAAAGTTTTGAGATCATTAAGTTCTTCCAGAATTATCTTCCAAGTCTTTTGAACCTAGATTCTCCACTTTTCTTTACAAGTTTTCTACCAATATTTAAGTGCTGCATAAAAGTCTTACATTGGTTTTAGATATTCTTGTTTAATATGTTTAGACACTGATTTACATAAATATGAAAAGACACACCAGGAAGCATTTCATGCTACACTGAACAAAATCTCTTCCTGTATCATCTCACCTTTCTTTTTCAACTACTGTAAATATCCAGCCCCTGGTTATTTTTTGGAAACAAAATATCTTCAGACCTATTTAAACATGCACAACTCAAACACTTGCTTTACATTTTGGCTGTGTATTACTTTTTAAATGTTGTCCATAATCAGAGCTACACAAAGCATGTCGAAACAGTCAATCCACCCATATCCTGGCCTCAGCAACCAGGGTTAACCTAAATCACTGCCCCAGAGTGATGGATATTGGATCAGATACAGCCTGCAAGTCCCTTTGATGGTGCATTGATAGCACACTAGGTTGATAACATTCTGCATGAACTAAGATAGGCTTAACCAAGACCTTGTCTTTGTGGTGTGTTTTTTGTCCCAGTTGCTTTACATTTAAATGGGGAAGCTGGTTGTGACTTCACAAGGGTTCTCAGATGAATGGAAGAAAAAAAAAGACAGATTTTTTTTAGAAGCTGTCACACTGATTTGTTCTTCAGTAATATATTTGCATGAATGCATGCAATATTTAATTTAAATCTTATTTTTGTTGCTTCTCTTTGTTAATTAAACTTGAATATGTTCTTATTTGGTTTTCATGTTATTCTCTTTCCCTACATACAACTACATCTTACTATTATTCTCCCTTTCCCTTTACTTTGTCAAGCTCTTATTTTGTCATTTATCATCTATTTATCACTGTTTTTTCCTGTCTGCCTCTCTGCCATTCAATCTCTTGTTTTTTCCTTTTATCTACCTTTTGCATCCCTTTATCGTGTCTCATATCCATCCAACCCGCTCACCCTTAGAAAGAGACATTCCCGACTGGGACTTATCTCATTTTTTAGACCAGCTTCTGAACTAGTACAACATGCAAGGCTTTATCTCTTTTTCACACGTGAACGTCAGAGAAATTTAGAAGAATTTGGGAACCATTTGGTCTGGGCTTTTTTCTACATACTTTTATCACTCTGTTCCACTGAAGAAATCAGAACACTGTGCAGGTTGTGGAAATCAGTTTTCTTCACATGTTCAGACTAGCTAATGAGGCTTCTGGCGTTTAATACTGCATGTATCTTAGCACGACAACAGACAAGAGAAAGAAGCAGCAACTCACACAACCACAGACTGTGACGTGCTCACTTGGCAGTATATTCCCTGAAAGATCTGCTGTGTAAGCACACTGTCTAAATATGAATCTGATGTGTTGGGTGTTTAGTTTGAATGTGTGTTCTCAAAGTGTGTCAGATTTAGTTGTTTTTCAGTATGTGTTTTGTTGTTATTTATTTAGCATTATGGTACATTGTCATCAAGTGGCCTCTTGAATCTGATGGTGTGATTATTGATCAGCATGAGCAAAACTGATTATTTTAGTATTTGAGCTTTTTGTCTTTAAATTGTTTTTCAAGACTACCCACTAATGTTGGTTTTGGAACTGGACTGGTTAAAAGCCAGTTCCACTTTTGGATCATGCACCTTTCCCTCAGCCCACCCTCCCCAACCTATATAACCTTTTAGAATATGTCCAGATTGTGGTAAATTGAACATGTATTTTCCACATCCCACAGACAGTCTCCTGCACCCTCACTGAGCTCTACTCAGCACATTCCCCCAACAATACCATGTACATCATGATTGCACCACGTCCTGGGCCCCTCCGACATGACTCTCTTGAAACTCTTCAGGGTGCTGGCATGACACTCCAGTGGTGCTCGGGCCTAATTTTAAGCTGCCACTGTCCCCCACGCTCCACCTAGGACCTCAATTTGCTGCCACTATATTTACTAGGGGTGTAACGGTATGCTAAAATAACATTTCAGTTCGGTTCAGTTTCAAGGAGGGCTCAGTTCAGTCAATTTTCAGCACCAAAAAGGCCAAGATAAAGATGTACAAAATGTTTATTTTGAAAATATGCCAAGTACCGTAAAAATTACGTTTGTATAAAAATAAATAAAAGCGACTCATTTGGATAATATTTTAAATAAATGGCACTCTTTACAATAAATAAACCATACTAACAATAATTAAAAAATTAATCAATACAACAACAGTCAGAACCAGAGCAATAAGCAGCAACAGACTGTTTACAATTTAACTAATCAAGTTTCAAGTTTTTGGCCAAAAAGACCAATTTATCTACATTTTCTGCCAAAAGCACGGATCTAGTTACAGTGACAATATGACAAGTAACCTTGTGCACATAGTTTTGTCCCACCTCATGTACCACATGTCATGTGAAGGACAATAAAGACACGTTGACCTTGAATATCTCCCGAAATGGAGAAAACCCGTTCACTAGCAACAGAGATAGAAGGGCACCCTGAAAATCTGTACTCACGAACCTCTTATTGGACCTGCTCCAAAAGGGACTTGCTAGTTCCCAACTGTCCCTGAAAAAGTTCAGAGTTCAGTCATCACAGACTTCTTAGCTGGAGGTGATCTGGTGGATGATTTCCCTGAAGAGGAACTCAGTGACATCCTCAGACTGCAAACAACACAAAGAGGTAAAACAAATTGTTAATAAAATAATAATAATAATGATGATGTCATCACAATGTCATCACTTTGTTTCCATACAATGGCAAAATTAGTCTCTGTGTTTAACCCATCCACCACCAGGTGGTGCAGTGGGCAGCTATTGAAAGCACTCGTTGGGCATTTTGGGGATGAGTTGTGCTGCCCAGAGACATCATGAGGTGTGCAGTGACCGGGGATCGAACCTGGGACTTTCGGGTCCTGGGCCGGCTGCCCTGCTTGTACACCATCTCGACCCCCATATGATTTTGTGATGATTTTGTGATTTTGATTATTTTAAATTAAAAAAGTTAATTAGATCATAATAATGCAATAACAACAATAATAATACAATATCATTACCTCTTCTTGAATGGTCATCATTTCTGTTATGAGGTGGTTGATTCTCTATTTTATCATCATCGATGTGACAGAGCTTTAAATCGGCTCCAGGGCTCGTTGACGATCAATTTTAGCTTTTTCATAAAGTGCTGCTACAACTTTTTGGCTGAAGTGTTGACGTGATGGGATGTCGGAGCAGGGCTCAAGAACTTTAAAGCCGGCACATCAACAACAGAATACGGACGTAGATCCAGAACTTTAAAAACTCCTACAGCTTGTGTTATTGCTTTGGACTGATCTGAATTACCTGATAAAGGTTGTTTAAATGCTGCTGTTATCTGTCTTCGTACCAAGCTACTTTTCTTCCTTGTACAAGAGATGTTCACATTTGGATGATGTTGTTTCAAGCGAGTTAACCAGTTAGACGTGCTGACTGCTGCAGATCCAATCTTCGTGAAACAATGTCGACACACAGCTTTGGATTTGCACTTGTCTTTTAACAAGAAAGCCATAATGTTCCCAAACAGGAGACCGCAACGAGATGCTAGAATGCTAATGCTACGCATGCTGAAAGACTATGCAACAATAAATAGCGCCGTGCTGAAACACGCTTAGGAACTTTAGTTCCGCGGCGCAAGATTATGTGAGAGATTTCTCGTTAATAAAATTTAATGAGTGAAAAAATAACCGAAATGGTACGCACATGGACTGAACCGAATATCACGTACCGAAATGGTTCAATACACCCACATGTACTGTTACACCACTAATATTTACGGTATTCTATACCACCAAGTTTTGCTATCGAATTTTTATTCGATCACATTCTAGCATGAGTCCTCAAAAACCCTGCAAAGACCAACCACACTGTGGTTAATATTTTCCATGGTAGCAGCAGGGTTGATATCCTGTGTAAAGGGGGCTTGGTTTCCTTTCAACCATCAAATCAGACATATTTTTGTTGTCTTAGTGTAGAAGTCCGCCCTGCCATCCCAGTACCATAATTTTTCATTTTGACAATTATTTGATTATCTCAATAAGTCCAGTGTTCTTTGTATGCAATCCAGAGACACGTTAAAGCTTTGTACTCATTAAAATGATGTATTCCTAGTAAGGCTGGGCGATATGGACCAAAATTAATCACGATATATATATCTCGATAGTTTTTCTTTCCATAAAGTAATAACAAAAATATATTTGAGTCAAAGTTTTGTCCCAATTGTCACACAGGCACATTTATTAACAACAGCTGTAACTGTTCAAAATAAATGCCTAAAAAATAAAATATTTATATATAGTAAATAGTTTATTTTTTAAACATCTATTTACATATATTAAATGATAATCTTCTTCAGCTGGGGGCAGCTGTGGTTGGGAGGCTAGAGCAGTTGTCCTCCAATGGGAGAGTTGGGGGTTCGATTCCACCAGCAGTCACATGCTGAAGTGTTCCTGGGCAAGACACTGAACCCCTCATTGCCTCTGATGTCTGTCCCATCAGTGTATGAATGTGATGAAGCATATTCTTTGTAGAGATCTAGTAGATTGTATGACTGGGTAAATGAGGGCACAGATTGTGTAGTAAAGTGCTTTGGGTGTCTTGATAAGACAGAAAGGCACTTTATAGTCCATTCAGCTGTGCCGCCTTCACATTAGTAAGCGTGTGTGAACTGCGGTAGTGAGCCCCCACTTGGAACCTTGAGGCTGCAGGTCCGACAGACCTGTCTCCTTCCTTGAAATAAACCATGATTCATAACTCATTTAGCCATGCTGTGCCTTTTAGAGGAACAGAGAGAGATTGCGCAACATTAATAAATCGACAGCTTTATCATATAGCTAAGACACGATCCCGTCAGCTGTGGAACAAGACGGCTAAAGCTTTAGCCATCTTGTTAGCCGCTAAGGACCGTATCTTTAGCGATATGATAAACTGTTGATTTATTAATGTTGCACTTCCTCTCTGTTCCTCTAAAAGGCACGGCATCGCTAAATGAGCTCTGAACCGTGGTTTATTTCAAGGAAGGAGACAGGTCTGTCGGACCTGCAGCCTGCAGCTTCACACACGCTCAGCTGCTCGTGTTTACTTGTGCTAAACGTCTCCTACTGACCGTCCACCTCCTGGAGAAGCAGGAAGGGGAGCGCGGCTGAGGGCTGTGTGTTTGTGTTCGAGGAGGGAAAATGAGGGGGGCTAGTGGGAGAAAGAAGACGGCAGGATTTCCAAGTATAAAACTATATCATTTTATATTGAGATAGTCTCAACTTATATCGCAAAAAAAAAAAAAAAATCCTAGCTATTTTTAAAACATCAAGATATCGCCCAGCTCTAATACCTAATATGAAAATTCCTTATCTAATCCGAATGAATCCAGTTAAATTTGCTCATTTTTTATTCAGCTCTTAACATTTAACAAATTGCTTGGTTTGCTCAGTGTTTGTTGAGCCTTCATGCAGTATAAACTTTTTATGAATCTGGTTTGAATTATGGTATTTACACAGGTGAAAGGGTTTTGCGTATTGGTTATCTTCAATATAGAGAGCTCAAGATAAATGGAGAGTTGGATGGGACTAATATAATAGACTCAGAAATATTAATCAGGTTAATTAACCTGAGGTTGTTTAATGTGACTAAGCTGTAGACCTTCCAATGTGTGTCTGTAAATGTTTTATAAAGCTCTCTTTGAGCTCATTAACCAGACAGAGGGGAGATTGTGCCCAAGGTGCCTTAAGGAAATTAAGAAAAGCATTATTTTCGAAAAAGTCATTATAGCACAGCTATTTTTTTCCATCATGACTCAAGGTAACAAAATACTCTGTTAGACCTCTTTAAGCAGTGACATCCATTCTTGTGCCACTAAAGAGGCATCATCTGTAGTTGTAGTACAGCAATCCAAGTGATTTTATTTAGTTTAGCCTTTTTCAGCATTGGCCTGAACTATCAGTTGCTTGTGTGTAGGCTCCTACTTTTAAAGCCTTAAATGAATGGATATGTTTTGTCTGTGAAGCTTGGCAACTTTATAAAGTCTTTAGCTTAGGGTTGCATTAAGAGCAATGGTTTTTGTTCCACAATGCTAAGCGAAAATGGAGAATTGAAATTACCTGTCTGCCAATCCATCTGTTCCTCTGCACATGTTGTGAACACGATAACTTGAAAAACAGGTGAGGTAAAGTTAACGAGTTCCATTTTTAATGTGTGGCTGCATCTAGGCATAAGAAAGCTTCCTTTAGAAAATTGGGTTAACAAGTCAAAATTCAAGATGACCACTGGCCGTCATGTATATGAAAACCTTGTGAGCTGGATAACTTGAAAAATAAGCAACAAACCAACTTCCTTTTTGGTATGTGGCTGCATGTAGGCGTAAGAAAGGTCACCATCAAAAATTGCGTTGCCATGTCAAAATGCAAGATGGCTGCCACCAAATATAAATGTAAACCGGCCACCCCTATCATTTGAGCAATCTATGCTTTCTAATTTTCATAATGCTTAAAAGTATAGTTTCCTCAAATGATTGGGGCGGTCAGTGTGGTGGCTGAAGTTTAATCTGTGGTGGCCCAAGTCACCACTGACCACTCCTTGGCCCTGCCATTGAACCTGGTGATGTATAAAACCGCCCCCTCCATTTAACAGAATCTGTCATGTTGCGCTGCCTCGGACAAAAACCCCCCACCTACTTCTGTTCTTCTACACAGTGCAACTCCTGCACACCTGAATATCTTGCACCAAAAACATTAAGGTTTACTTGCATTCCATTTTCAATTCCAGTCCAGAAAAACACTCATCTGGAAAACTACAAACATTCACTATTCAGATCCCTCAGAGGTGAGAGACATAGGTGTACCTCTTGTTGTATTTGTGTCTCTGTTCAGTTCATGATTTTATCAATGCAGGACCTACTGTGGCCGTGTTACTGATTTAAAAAGTGTAAATGGAGTTACAGGTCAGACTGCAAATAGCTAATATTTCCAACAGCTTCTATTTCAGTTAAAACCCTTTCAATTCATTTATTTCTTGTCACACTTTTCTTTTTGTTCCCTAAAAGATCATGTAGCTAGACCCAATTAGCCGGATACCGAATAATATATATTTTTAAAGGTATCGTAATATATCGTAGCTGCAGGCGAAATTAACAAGATTAATTACACTATCTACACTATTATGGTGAAACAGGATTTAATCTCATTCATGAAAGTCTTAGCCGTTAATCTGTCATGTCCCACCCAGCGGCACTTGACTATTTGAAGTACCATCACTTTTGGCAAATAAGTGTCAAGCTTTTTTAGTTAGTTTTGAACACTCAATTGTTGAGCTTTTTGCATCACTTGAACCCTGATGATAACTAAACTTGCTGTGGGTGGAATGCACCACCTTAAAAGCTCAATAAAACCAAACTAATATAACATTTTCCCACGTTTTTTAGACATCGCATCCTACAGATATTTGCTACATTCTCCCTATTTGAAAGACTCATCTATCTTCCATCAAATAGCTTGACTCTAATTTTATTTTTGATAACTGGACAATAGGTGATCATCAATCCCATGTTATAAATATTGGGGGTAAATGTGTTTTTATACATTTGTCAAAAGGAGAGCATAATGTAGTCAAATCTTTGTCTGTACATGCATAAACATTCTCATTCTCCACCTTTTACTTCTGATACGCTCAAGCTAATTTAACGAAATTTAATACCAGTTTCTAACGCCACTATCCAGCGTGTTTGGAATCTTTTCATCACCCCAGCTTCTAGGTCAAAGTCACAAATCAAGGTCAAATGTTAAACGAGGTCTTTGCTCGTTCGGACCATTGCTGTACTGTATCTGTTGACATCTGTTGTGTCTGTTGACGGGCGTACAATGTGCTGTATGTGGTTCTCTTATTTATGATGGATGAGAGTCTGCGACAAAGTTAAACTCAAAGCGGTCTCCTCCTTAGATAAATAATGTTATTAACTTACTTTTTATATATATGGATGTTTCTGTTCAGTGCCCTGAAATGACTTCTGTTGTGACTTGGTGCTATATAAATAAATTGAATTGAAGTTATTTTTAAGTGTATGTGGGAGTAAATTCCTGGTGTTTGTTGGACATGGTATGCGTGTGTGCATTCCAATGTGAGCATTTTGAATTGTTAAGTTAAATTGCTGTGTGCTGAGATAAATAGTTTGTTTTTGTGCGTGTTTGATTTGTGACAGTTCTACAGTCTTGCTCTGCCTTCTCAGCCCTTGAATGCTTACGATCAGTTCTCAGCGTCTATTTTTCCTTCTTTTCTATTTATTTTTGTTTATCAAATGACACATTAACTCAGGGGCTTTCATACTGAAATTCTTTTGGTTTAAACTCGTGGTCCTGGCAACAGGACTCCAACTGTGACAGTAAAGACAGAGTGGAAAATAAGATATGAAGTTACAATGTGGTTGGATCTAGTAGTAGAGCAGTTTTTATTTCCATACCTGACTTTTCCTCTTGGATTTCTATTTTGTTTAGGGTTTATAGAAGTATTCACTGCACAGAGCCAACTCAGGCTTGATGTTTATATTCAGTGCAATTCCGTATTGAAGAATAGTAAAATATGGCAATGGAAAAAAAATCTAAGATACAGATTTACAGAAGTTGGATTACGATTATGTTGCAGGCAGGTAGATTCGCATGACATTTACTAGATTAAAGTGACATATTTATTGCTACAAATGCATAATTTGCTGTAGCCTGGTAAAATGGATTCTTATATCTTAAACTGTCTTAGGAATCAGCCTGGTCAGGTCGGTTTAAAATGTAAAAAAATATATGTTTACATAAATATTTACCTGATATACAATACCTTTAGCTGAATTCCACAATCATAATGTTAACGTCTCTAAATCTACAATTAACTTTTATTCATCTCCCATTTTTCAAAAGATGCTGTAAGTATTGGCGTAAGAGAGCATTCCCCCCAAAGAGAGAATTCACACAATGTCAAATATCCCGAATTTAAATCACTTCCACCCATTTACAAAATATGTCCCACTCAGTTACCGTGGAATGCATAATATTCTCATGAAAATAACAAATAAAATATAAGGAATTGTGGTACAAGCAACCTCAGCAACAATATTTAGCATTTTTTTTAAGTCAAAAGAGCCAAATGAATTGCTTCAGTTCAATCAAAACAACAAGTGTCCAGGATGTGATTTTCACGGAGCACCATGTTTCTGTTGGATAACTGCAGCATTTTACTGGTATTAAGTTGGAAATACATTAGAATGTCCTGAACTTTCCTTTTTATGAGTTATGGAAGAAGATGTTAAAACTTTAGGATAAAAATAACATAATAATTCTTGATTTTTTTTAAGTTTGCTTCTTCTTCTTACTCTTTCTTCAGTGGCTGCAAGGTGGATGCTAAAACCTAAAGTTAAAACGTCAGCATGGACTTATCTGCTGCTTGTACTCAGACTGCCCATTGGAGCTCTCATTTCCCTAATTCCACTTACAAATCCAGCTTTTGTGTAAACCAAACATCCAGACCTTTCAATGCCTTCATGCCTTTACAATGTAAATTTTCTCAGCATACAAATAAGGTAGCTGAAATAAATCTGGCCAAATGTTAATATCTATTGTTTGCTGATCTTTAACTAGGTCATGAGGATTTTGTGAAGATGAACAGATTTAATATTCAGTTAGTGTAATAATTTGATCATTAACCTCTCCTGAAAATGTTTACTCAGCACATCAGGTGGGGGAGGGGGATTGTTTGTATTGGCTTCACTTTTCAGATCATCAGGCTACATCCATGAAGTGAGATCATAACCCATCCCCCAATCACCTCTTTTTGCTTTCCTTTTTATCAGTTGTTCTTTCGTAAATGTGTGTGGTCTCCATCAAAGTTTAACAAAGACAAACACTGTTCCTCCAAGTCTCCTGCAGCATTTGACAAAGTGAGCCACACATTTCCTTTTTTTCACACCATCCATTCTTGTTGCTAGGAGACCGGTTGAACTTTTTTCTTGACCCTGCTCTGTTTTTGTTATTTTTCCCTCTGAATCTTGCTGCGTTGCCTTCCTGTTATATTGATAGCATGGGCATTTGATTATATCGGCGAATGAACAGCATTAAAGTGAGGATTTGCTGATGTGCTGCCAAGTGTACCCAGTGTTCTTTATTTTTCACCGTGAGAGAGTTGGAGAGTTGAGACGAGCCCACCAAAAGCCCACTTAGATATTGATCTGAGCTGTAGTGTTTAACTACATTTCAGTAACATAAAGGTTTGTATCTTGTTTGCTTTTTTGTGCTTTTCTTGTGCATTTTTAAACTTTGACTGCTATTTTATAATATTTTCCAAACAAAACATACCCTGCTCAATCTTTTCCACATAATTTTTTTACTTTATTATTTGACCGTAATCCCAGTTATGTAATTTAGAACAGGTGGTTAGCACTGTTCATTAAATCTGCAACTTCATAGTAACATAAATCTGACACTCTTTAGTTTCTGTCCCCCGTCACAGAGTGGAAACGGAATTGGAAATGCTCTCCATCCGTTAGTGTTTGTTGTGAGCTCGATAACTTGAAAAACAAGTAATGTAATGACTTCCATTTTGGTGTGTAGCTACATCTTTGACATAAGAAAGGTTTCTTTTAGAAATTGGGTTGCCACATCAAAATCCAAGATGGCTGCCGCTATAAATGTCCGTCCATGTTGTGAGCTTGAAAAGTTGAAAAATAAGTGAGATACCAACTTCCATTATGCTGTATGGCTACATCTAAGTGCTGCAAAGATTCTAGAGCTCGATCAGTATATCAGTAGGGCCAATATTTTAGGCTGATATAGGTGTTTGGGGACCTATCGGTATCGGTGATAATTGTCCCATAATGCACCGATATAAGCACTTCTAATGTTCATACCTAAAATGCTGTGAACCAGCCATAATTGTACAATGTATCCAGCAGAGGACGCATGTGGACTACTGTCAAGTTATAGCCGTTCACTTTAAGTTTCAAGTTCAGCACAGCCAAAGCAGGGAGCAATGCTGTGTAGTGTATTTTGGTGAACAGAGCATGGTAAGTTTAGTTTAACTTATGTCTGCACGATATTGGATTTTTTTTTCCAATATCCGATATGCCGATATATTAAAACTTATTTGGCCGATAACCGATACCAATATTTTATATACAATTCAAGGATTCAATTTTCGTAATTTGTCATTCCAATGAAATTATGTATACAGGGTCTCATTTACGTCCAACAAAAGTATTAAAATGTAAAAGCAAAACAGCAGTATGATCTTAAGATTAAGGAGTTGTTTACCTGCACGCCGCACAAGCCGACCAGGAGGTGCTGTTCTTCAAAATCTGCGACTGCTGGCGCGCTCTCCCCCCACCACGGCTGTGTCTGCGTTGGACCCTGTCAAGATGTGTTTGATCAACGCAAGATCTGTTTCCAACAAGACTTTGATCCTCAATGACTTTTTTAAAGACGAACAGTTGGATTTTCTCTTCGTCACAGAGTCTTGGATATCTGATGGTGAGTCCAGCGCCTTGGTGGAATTATTACCTCTGGACTTTCTGTGTTTTAATGCCCTGCGGCCATCAGGCCGGCATGGTGGTGGATTATTAACAGTCTTTAAACCAAACTTTGCCTGTAAACATTTGGCTATCCCGTTTTCCTGCTCCACCTTTGAGCTGAGCGCCTTTGAACTCAGACATTCTCCTCCAGTTCTGTGCACGCTCGTCTACCGCCCCCCTCGATCCAAGGATTTCATAAGTGAATTCTCTTGACTTTTTGGCTGATATCACACCAAGATACAATCATGCTTTGATTATTGGGGATCTGAATATGCACGTGTGTTGTCAGGAGAAGCCTTTGGTGAAAGACTTTGTAGATTTATTGGACTCTTTTACTTTAACACAGCAGGTAAATGTTCCCACCCAAGAACACGGACACACGCTGGATCTCGTTTTAACACGCAATGTCTCTGTTTGTAATTTGGAAATCGGGGACGATGTTTTTTCAGATCACATGCCTGTTTTGTTTGACCCCCCCCACCCCCGTCCTACTGCTAAGCTGTGCGCTTCCCCATTTGATGTGGTCCCCCCTCGACTACTAAAGGAGGTTTTTCCTACTCTGGGTCCCTCTATTCTTGCTATTGTGAATAGCAGTTTATCCTCGGGTGTGGTGCCAAAAACTTTTCAACATGCTGCTGTCCAGCCTTTCCTGAAAAAAACTCATCCTTGACCCCTCAGTCGTGTCCAACTTCCGCCCTGTCTCCAGACTCCCATTCACCTTTAAACTACTGGAAAAAGTAGTTGAGTCTCAGTTGAAGTGCTTCTTGGAGGATCCCGCTATCTTAGACTTATTCCAATCTGGCTTCAAATCTTTCCACAACACTGAAACTGCTCTCTGACAGAACCTTTTGTGTCAGTATCAAAGATTTCAGTTCAGCATCGGCAGCACTTCAGTGGGGTGTACCACAGGGGTCCATCCTCAGTCCCCTTCTCTTTTCTTTATACTTGCTGCCACTAGGTGCTATTTTCCGTAATCACAACATACCCTTTCATTTCTATGCCAATGATTGTCAAATTTACTTCCCCCTGAGGCACAGGAGCACACTCTCTATTCAACATCTTCTTGACTGCCTGGCTGCCATCCGGGACTAGATGGCTTTAAAGTTCTTAAGTTTCAACGAGAAGAAGTCTGAAGTCATCTTGTTCCATCCCAGTGGCACGTACATGAACCACTGCATTGACCTTTCCTCTCTAGCTCCGTTAGGGAAACAAAGAGTCACCAATTTGGGAGTGATAATTGACACTTCCTTAAAACTTAAGTCATGTAAACATGATTGTTAAATCCTGTTTATTTTCAGCTGAGGCAGCTGCCTAAGCTGAAGCCCATATTGTCCAAAAAGAATCTTGAGACCGTGATCTATGCGTTCATAACATCCAGGCTCGATTGCTGCAATGCTGCGCTTCTGTTTGGAATCAATCGATCCTCCACTGCATGTCTACAATTGGTCCAAAATGCTGCAGCCCGATTTTTAACTGGTACAGGCCGTAGAGAGAACATTACTCCAGTTTTGGTCTCCGTGCACTGACTACCTTCGGATCCAGTTCAAAATACTTGTGTATGTTTTTAAATCACTAACCAGTTCTGACCCATCCTATCTCACTGATCTTCTACAGCCATATGTCCCACTGCGCTCTCTGAGGTCAGCAGACCAGATGCTCCTTTGAGTTCCAGAAACTCATTGCAAGCTCAGAGGTGACAGGGCTTTCTCTGTTGCAGGTCCAAGACTGTGGAATGAGTTGCCACTGCGTGTCAGGCTGGCTCCCACACTCACAGTCTTTAAGTCTTGCCTGAAAACCCACTTTTAACCTACTTTTATTCCCTTGCTTTTGACACGGTGTGATTTGTTTTGATCCTGTCTGTTGTTAAAGACGTAAGCTGCTGCAGGCCACCGGATCCGGAACCCCCCCCCCCCACCAAAGCCCACGTCCTCACCCCTGGGTCGAACCTTCCTCAGAAGTGGCAACTATGCTAATCAATAAATCAAGGAAACGTCAATTAAGTTTTATCAATTATATTAGAAAAAGGCAGTAAAAGATTACAATTTACAGCGCTGGACTCTATTCAGTCTGTGACGCGTTCACAGACCCGGAAGAAAGAGCCTCGATGTCTCGTGTCATCATTCATTTATAGGGCCCTAGGAAGGGCGGAGCTCAACCTGTCAGTGTACGAGGGGGCGGGACTAAGTGTGGTCTTATGTGTACTGACGTTAAGGAAAACATGAGACGGTGCTTTAAAGCCTTTTCTACGTAATGTGGCAAGCTGATTAAACTATTTCTTGACAGATATTGAATTATCAGGGAGACTCTCTTAAGAGTTTGCTGGCCCAGCCAGTCAGAACCGGGTCACAATTTCATTATAATCCCATCTCTGAGCAGATCAAACTAATAAAACCAGTCTAGATAGAAAATATCTTAACACTGTAGTCTACAGTGTTGGCCATTTAGTTATTATCTGCTGCTATTTGTTTCTATATTTTTATTTTATGTTTTCATGTCCGCTGTGCTTGTTTGTTTCTGTACAGCATTTTGGTTGACCTTGTTGCTGTTTTAAGTGCTCTATAAATAAATTGGTATGGTATGGTATGGTAAGATATGATCTAAGAAAAACACTAATAAAAATTCACCAAGCACTAGTAGCATAAAATAGCATAAAAACAATACACTAAAAAGCAGCACGCACTTGAGTCTATGTGAGCAGTTGAGTACGAATGAACACAGCAACGTGAAATAGTTAAATGCTTTCCTTTGTCAGAACATAGCCCTCTTATTTAGGCTTATTTGCTACAATAATTGTGCAACAGTTGTAAGAGCTGGTGACATATATTCAGTAACAGCCATATTCATAGCACTTTTAACTTCTATTAAATGATAAATGTTAAATATTATTTATTAGCATTAGTCACCTGCGATGCTGTCTCACTTGTGATGGTTTGTTCCAGGTTCCTAGCTGCTGTGTGGGATCCTCTGCACTCATGTGCATGAAGGACAGCTTTTTTAAGTTCAAAGTTTTTGTCGATCTATTGTGTCGTAAGACTAATCATGCTAACGGGGCTAACACTCCACGTCTGTAGTAAAACTCACCCAAGTGCTATCAGCTATTAGCTTCTCAATGACGTCGGAAATGACTGCTTGTAACTCGGGTAAGGCATTATACTTATTAAATTACATTTTTCTTGATTTTTTTTTTTTGCCTTCTTTATTGTTAAGATTGCGTACAACCAAAAAAATTTGGCAGACAACCAGATTCTCTTGGACAACCAATAATTTTTCATTGTCTACTCCTGTTTTTTAGTTTCTGTATTGCTTAAAAGCATTGTTTCTTCAAATGATTGTGGTGGCCCTTTGGGTGGCCAGAAATTAATCTATGGGAGCCAAGGCCACCACTGGCCACCCCCCGGCTCCTCCATTGTGTCTGGTTGTGGATGAAACTGCTCCCTCCAGTCACCAGAATGCATTACTTTGTGCCGCCTCGGTCAAGCAAAGAAAAAGGAAAATGATACCTCTGTTCTTCTGAACAATGTATCTCCTGCCCACTTGAATATCTTGCAGCAAAACTTTAAGTATACTTTCATTCCTTGTTCAATTCATGTCCTGAAAAATACTCATCTTGAAAACAAAAAAACATTCACTTTTCAAATCCCTCAGTTACAGGGACATCATCTCCATTAAACACACAGAGCTTGTGTCTACATTATTTTGTCAGTCACAGACCACCGGCACAAAGTGGTCACATAAAAGTGTTGCATTGCAGCTATCAGCCGGTGGACGGTCAAAAAACATCTACAGTGTGGTCGCTCTGATTGAACAGTTGGCTGAGGTCAGATCCTCCGTGGATGTGACTAAGTTTACCACTGGCATTCTCACAGACAGAAACTTTACTGACCTTCTTTGGGCTTTGTTGTTTTCGAGGTGGCTTTGAACTTTTGCAACATTTTAAAGCTAAATCAATACAATGAAATTCTAACAAAATTGAAAAGGCCTACATTTCTGCTTTAAATGCCAATTTAGTATGAATATTGTTTTTGAATTTTGGAGACATTTATATAACCCTCATTAAAATCACAATTATTTGACAAGTTTCTTACAGCAATTTAGTTGATGTTGCCAAAAAAAAAATTATTTAAGATCATTAACTTTGAGTATTTTCTGGCGATAGCCTGGTAATATGAGACTGATGCAGTCACTAGTAACCATCTGGAAGCTAGACAGTTAAGATTGATCTCATAAGCAAAGTTAATTGCAGACATCTGATATTTTTGAGAGGTGTGGCAGACATTTCCTGATTCTCCTGGATTTCTTAAGGAAAAAAAAGATTCAATAAGGTCACCTGCATGTTTAGCATCTAAAAATTGGAACAAGGCAGAGGAGTTTAAAAAATGCACCATATCTGGTGATGATTGTTGAACATATGTCCGAAATTTCCTCACTGACATGCAGTAGCAAACTGTGGGGGCGCTCCTCCTCCCCATCCCAGCCATCTGGAGGAGAAAAGAATGGAGGTATCGGAGGAGGAACAGCTGGTCCTCGTTTAGTTTACACCAACATGAAATATGATTAATTTGCATTGTACAGCCATCTATCCATTATATTGACCTAAATAAATGTGGGTTTTACCGGTGTGCAAACCACTTGTTATGCTACTCAGATATTGCTAATGATGTTGTATTAGGACTGATGAATTAGGTCACAGTTTTAGAACAAATACAACATAAACAGTACATGTGACACCACAGGTGTTCTGTTTTCACTGTGGTATTATTACTTATTATTTTACATAGGGCTGGGTACCTTTCTAAAAAAAAAAATCGGTATCGGTACCGCTGTCTGTACCTTCACTTCAGGTTGTTTTCACACCAGATAGTCCGGTAGACTCGGTTCGGTTCGGGACCAATATTCATGACCTTTTGTTTACATTTGAGCTGGTGCGTTTGCATTCACACTGCACTTTGCAGTCGAGTCAACCTGTTGAACCAACCTGTTCCCCCACTCACCTGTGGGGGCGCTGCACCAAGAACTACTGAAAGAAACGACACAAAAACCTCTGAAGACACGTCTTCTTCTTCTTCTTCTTCTGTAAATAAAAATAAAAGCAAAGTGGCATCAAGTTTTAGCAGTTTTAGGAGTTATATTTTGTCATTTTTCAAAAATGGACTTAGCATGAGCAGAAGATGAGACAGAAGACCATGGAGAATATTGTTTTTCACACAAGGCAGCTGACGGCTCCATATAAGGTCAGAGAAATGCGTGTTTGTTTGTCCTGCGGAGCGGGGCCCGGTCTGTTTACATTCACACTGTACTCGAACCGCACTGGAGTTTTCTTCTACCGGACCGAGACCTAGGTTTTAGCCCAGGCCAGAGTTAGCCTTTTTGTTTCGTGACAGAGTTGGATGGCGCGTTCACACCTCCCTAAACGAACTAGACTTTCTAGGAAAACGAGCTAGAGTTCGATTAAAGCGGACTAAACAGGGCTGGTGTGAATGCACCCTCAGTGTCAGTTCCTGGACGGTTCTTTTTTCGGCACCAATTTTGTAATTAATATTAATTCTAACAAAAAGAAAATGACGTTACACATTACAGTACAACTCGTGAGTTTTATTTTTTTTTCTTGTCTGCAACATGTCTGCTTTCTCTGGACACAAACAAGCCCGCTCCTGGCTGATGGTGTCTCCAGCAGTAGAAAATGTTCACTCTGAAGCTGTAGATGATGCTTGTTGCACACACAGATACCTGGTTGTCAGTTTGATAGCACTGCCATGGTGTCCCTCACATTCCACCAGCAGGTCACTGGATTCACTGAGGTTAGGGTTGATGCAGACATCTGCACCTCTGTGTCTCTTCCTGAATCTTCTCTGTGGTTCTCTGGGGTTTAGGGCTCTGATCATCTCCCTAATTGACATTAGAACACAAAACATCAACAATAACATGGTTGTGTTATTATTGCTCAAAAAAACATTATCTAGGCTGAGAAATAAAAGCTTAACTGGTCAACAACATCCTTTACAGCTTACTTACCACCACCATGGAGCCTCCACTGTAGAAAAAGCAGCAAACTTTTAACAACAAAGTTTGTGACTGTCCTGTGGCCCCCACCTCACTGTTCTTTTGTCTGTCTCTGTCCTCACATCTGGGTCAGAAACTCCTGTGAGGAGAAGATAAACAAACCGTGAACATCAGGCGAACTGTTTAATCAGCTGATCCGATGGATGAGCACAGTTTTACAAGCTAAGCTTCATCTCCTGATGCATGCTCAATAATCCAGGTAGAAAAATCCAAAAAAGTTCAATCTGGTCCTCTGGACATTCAAAAAAAACAAAAAAAACAAAGCAAAAAAAATCTAGAAACGTTTCGTCTCTCATCCAAGAGACTTCCTCAGTCTGAG
>NC_056502.1:30437315-30446450 GCF_014905685.2 Nematolebias whitei | reverse complement strand
ATCTGATAGATTTGAGGTCATCAGGGTCAGATCAGGTTCACTACAGGATTACCAGTGAAATAAAACTTTTTTGGTGAATGCTCTTTGCATAAATACCTTATAACTTTTAAAATGCAAGATAACAGTAATTTTCAACTTTAAGGAACGTTTATTAACTCGAAAAATGCCTTTTAAAAAATTAAAACGTTTAATTTCACTATTTAGACCTAAAAAGTGAGTGAAACCTGTCTTCTCAAGGTTGTCCAGAAGATGTCAGCCTTACCTTACTAATCTCAACTCAGACACTGTTTGTGTTATCCAGTAGGGGTCGCTATGACTTCCTGTGGCGTTCGGTTGACATCCTGTTGTTAGCCGCTTAGCTTAAAGTTAGCTTTGGCTAAACTCGGTGAAAATCAACATTTCTGAACGGATTTTTTACACAAACGTGGCAAAATTTTTTGCAATCAGACTTTATAGCTTCAAACATGAGTTTTTGGAACAATATTGCAGCTTCATTTAGTGATTTTAAGCGTAGTTAAAACTCCGGTCGTTAGCTGTTTAGCTTAAAATTAGCATCGCTAGTGTTGTTTAAAAACATCATTTTATGACGAATTTTAAGCTCTAACGTGGCAAAATTTCAGCGAATATGCTTCGAAGCTTTTAACCAGCGTATCAAGATCACTTTTAAAGGCGCTTTTCAGCTTTAAAAAGCAGATTTTATTTCCCTATGAAAACGAATTTTCATTTCCGGGTCACGTGACTGAAATCACCAATGGCAAAGCAGCGCAGGGTGAGAGGAAGTGACGTAGCCACGCCAGTCAGCCTTCTCAACCAATCAGAGCGCTCCACAACAGCGAATTCAACCAATCAGGAAGCGTTAGCAGCAAGCATGCTAGGTTTAGCCTGAAAATAGTTCATCAGCTTTTCGTCTTTTAAACTGTCAAAATGCACTTTTTCTGTTAAAAATTGTAACGAATCAACTCCTAACTGTGTTCTGAGATGGCACTCAGCTTTTAAAACGTTTATCCATCTATTCAAAATACTCGTTCAAACTGAACAGAACCGAACTGGTCCACAGCCGGGTCTTAGAGCAGAACCTCGTACTTTTAAACAGAATAACGTCTTCCACAGCTCATCAGCTTTTAGTTACACGTAACAGACGTACAATTTCAGCTTTATAAAGACTCAATGACACAATTTCAGCTCTCTGTGAGCCTCACTGAGCTCCACAGACCGACACGCTTAAAACATGCAGCGTAACACAAGCGCGCAGCACCAGCTGCGTTTCAATCACAGCTGATAAACTGTTATTTTACAACCTTGCCAACATGGAAAAAATCAATCTTTACACGAATTAACAGTCATTCATGAGACGTACGAGCCACCAGTTGTAGTGAGTCACGTGGGTACGTGTCACTAGTTGTAGTATGACAAATATATGAGATATATGCATACTTTTTCACGAGTTCCTCATCTTTCTGACTGTGTAATGTCGTGCATTGAATTTTAACAGAAATGCGAACGAGAGACGTTATTATCTTTGACCCATCAAATGAATGTGGTCATTTATTTTCAGAATCAAAGTTTAACATCAAACATTTACATTAATTTGGCAAAATATGAAAATAATAACAGACAAGTTTCACAGAAAATGAGCATCGATCACTCGGCGGTGAACGAGGACTTTGCTTCAGATATTTCTAAAATATCTGTACTGGTTTTGTGAGAGAGAGAAGAGTTTAAGATGAAATGGAGATTTATCTTACAGAGAACTATGTGAGGGAATTAATATCTGTAGACCAGAACGTGCACGCTTCATCAGATCTCAGCTCGCCTCCGGTACACTTTAGTCGAAGAAGAGACCGTTACCTGGTTGATGATAGATCAGCTCGATAGAGAATCCTCCAGACCTTTCAGCGTCTCCGTTGAGAGCTGCTGAAATCCTTAGATAGTCGTGCGTGGGTTGTTCAAACAGAAGTTATAATTCCAAACGTCTCTGACTCTCCTGAATTCTCGAATTCTCTTCCATTCACTTCACCATTCTCCATGAATTCTCCATGAATTCTAACAAATTCTAACAAATTCTAACAAATTCTAACCTGAACTGGGAAGTTGCCACATTTTAAATGGGTCGACTTCCGGTTCAATTTAGAGCTTTCTGATTCGTGGATGTACCAGAAAGAGGTGTGTTTTTTGACGTAAGGTATTATCAAAAGTCGAGGTCAGGGAATGAATTTGTTTTCAACATACAGAAAAGATTATTGCAGAATACCAGACTTTTTGGAGCCTCACTCTGTTGTATCTTTCCAAATAGTAAAACATGACATCCCATTTTCAGTAAACATTTAGTTGACCGAAGCTTCAACTTTCACATACTTACGACAGCTTGCTCATTGAAGACAGACAATCAAGAAATGCATATTAACCTGATTTCTTCTTTGAATGAGGAATAAAAATCATTACTTACTGTTTATGTAAAATAAAATGAGTAGTTCTTTTTCAACCTGTAAGCGTTGAATGGAACTAACACAATTTGATTATCAAACATTTGTAAAACAGTAATGATTATAGAGGATTGTCTTTTCTGCTTGATTAATTCAAGAAAGAAAGTCATCAGATGGCTCAGACTTATTCAGATCAATGAAAATAACAGTCTCTGTCCATCTGATAGATTTGAGGTCATCAGGGTCAGATCAGGTTCACTACAGTATGAACATATGCTGTCATATTCATAGATAAAACGGATTCTTTCATTTTTCTGGACTGTATAATGACGTGCATCTGAATTTAATAAAAATGTGGACGTGAGACGTTAATTATCTTTGACTCACCAACGACAGTGGGTCATTTATTAACAGAATCAAGTTTAACACATCACACATTTACATTAATTGGTAAAAATTGAAAATAACAACATCTTATTTAGCAGGTTTTACAAGGAAGTAAACAATACGGCGATTGTTTTATCACTTCCAGCAGTATGACATTGACCACACGGCGGTGGTTGAAAAGCTTTGCTTCAGACATTTCTAAAAATATCTGTAATGATTTGCTAGCAGGATAGAAGAATTTGAAGATGGGAAATGAAGTTTATCTTGAGAGAGATGTGTGAGGGAATTTGTCTGTTTTAACCAGGACAGCACGCTCCTTTGGACCAGCTTAACCCAACGGTACACTTTGGTTGAAGATCGACTTTTTACCTTTCTGAAGATATGTCAGTTCCGGCGTAAAGTTCCACTTCAAGCCACTTTTCAGCGTCTCCGTAAGGACAGTAGAACCTCGGGAGTCGTGAGATCATCCAGAACAGACATTTCATAATTCCCAGATCTTCTCTCGTTCAGCTTGATTTTTCTTCCATCAGCATCCTGAATTCCAGCCTTCATGAACTCTGGAACTGCTGAGTTTCAGAACTGCAGAACTTCTTCATCTACTCCCAAACGACTGGAGCTGCAAACTCTCCACCCGACTCCAACTGGAGGTGGAACCTCTTGCAGAACTCTCCATCTACTCCAACTCTTCTCTGGTTGAACTAGAAAGTACCAACATTTAAAGGGCTCTATTTCCGGTTCATTTGGGAGTTTCTGATTGGTCGATGGACCAAAACAGAGGTGTGTTTTGTGATGTAAGGTGTTATGAAAAGTCAAGGAAAAAGATTAAGAGTGTTTAAGAACAGACAGAAGATACTATGAAGAACTTCAGACTTCGTGGAGTCAATTCTCTAGTATCTTGCTGTAAAAGTTAAACATGACATTTCTTTTTCAGTAAACTTGCAGTTGACCGAAACTTGAACTTTGACCAACTTACACACTTGCTCATTGAAGACAGAAAATCAGACAATACATCATTAACCTGATTTCTTCCTTTGAATGAGGATTAAAAATCATTATTACTGTTTCACAGTTGATTTAAAAATGAGTAGTTCACTTCAACATTTAAACATTGTTTGAACTAACACAATTTGATTATCAAACATTTGTAAAATAGTAATGATAATAGAGAATAGTCTTCTTTCACTTGATTAATTCAAGAAAGAAAGTCTCAGGATGGGTCAACCTGTATTTCTGGATTCAAATCAATGAAATGACAGGTTCTGTCCCATAAGGTGCCTAAGGTCAAGGTTTTGACATCAGGCCTAGTTCACTACAGTCTTAAGAGCAAAATGTTCTGTTAGGAAAATATGGAACAATGAGATCTGGAATATACGTTGGAGCTATAGGATGTTGACAGCTTTGTATGGTAGAAGTAAGATTTTGAATTCCATTCTGAATTTGACAGGGATCCATTGGAGGTTTTGATTTATGTACAAACCG
Organism: Nematolebias whitei; assembly: GCF_014905685.2. Lineage (NCBI taxonomy): Eukaryota > Metazoa > Chordata > Actinopteri > Cyprinodontiformes > Rivulidae > Nematolebias > Nematolebias whitei. Next base: position 30,442,161 of record NC_056502.1, on the reverse strand, counting down.
GATTCCAAAAAAGTTGGGACACTAAACAAAATGTGACTAAAAACTGAATGCAATGATGTGGAGATGGCAAATGTCAATATTTTATTCGTAATATAACATAGATGACAGATCAAAAGTTTAATCTGAGTAAATGTAACATTTTAAAGGAAAAATGTGTTGATTCAAAATTTCACAGTGTCAACAAATCCCAAAAAAGTTGGGACAAGTAGCAATAAGTGGCTGGAAAAAGGAAATTGAGCATATACCAAACAGCTGGAAGACCAATTAACACTAATTAGGTCAATTGACAACATGATTGGGTATAAAAAGAGCTTCTCAGAGTGTCAGTGTCTTTCAGAAGCCAAGATGGTAAGAGGATCACCAATTCCACCATTGTTGCGCAGAAAGATAGTGCAGCAATACCAGAATGGTGTTACCCAGCATAAAATAGCAAAGACTTTTAAGTTATCATCATCAACTGTGCATAACATCATCAAAAGATTCAGAGAATCTGGAAAAATCGCTGTGCGTAAGGGTCAAGGCCGTAAAACTCTACTGGATGCTCGTGATCTCCGGACCCTTAAACGTCACTGCAACTCAAAACAGGAATTCCACTGTCAAGGAAATAGCAGAATGGGCTCAGGAATACTTCCAGAAAGCATTGTCAGTGAACACAATCCACCGTGCCATCCACCGTTGCCAGCTGAAACTCTACAGTGCAAAGAGGAAGCCATTTCTAAGCAAGCTCCACAAGCTCAGACGTTTGCACTGGGCCAAGGATCATTTAAAATGGAGTGTGGCAAAATGGAAGACTGTTCTGTGGTCAGATGAGTCATGATTTGAAGTTCTTTATGGAACACTGGGACGCCATGTCATCCGGACCAGAGAGGACAAGGATAGCCCAAGTTGTTATCAACGCTCCGTTCAGAAGCCTGCATCACTGATGGTATGGGGTTGCATGAGCGCTTGTGGCATGGGCAGCTTGCATGTCTGGAAAGGCACCATTAATGCAGAGAACTATGTTCAGGTTCTAGAACAACATATGCTCCCATCTAGACGTCATCTCTTTCAGGGAAGACCCTGCATTTTTCAACACGATAATGCCAGACCACATTCTGCAGCAATCACAACATCATGGCTACGTAGGAGAAGGATCCGGGTACTGAAATGGCCAGCCTGCAGTCCACATCTTTCACCTATAGAGAACATTTGGCGCATCATAAAGAGGATGGTGCGACAAAGAAGTGCCAAGACGATTGAACAGTTACAGGCCTGTATTAGACATGAATGGGAGAGCATTCCTATTTCTAAACTTGAGAAACTGGTCTCCTCTGTCCCCAGACGTCTGTTGAGTGTTGTAAGAAGAAGGGGGGATGCCACACAGTGCTAAAAATGGACTTGTCCCAACTTTGTGGGATTTGTTGACGCCATGAAATTTGGAAACAACTGATTTTTCCCTTAAAAAGATTCTCTCAGTTTAAACTTTTGATCTGTGATTTGAGTTCTATTCTGAATAAAATATTAGATGTTGGCATCTCCACATCATTGCATTCAGTTTTTATTCACAATTTGTTTAGTGTCCCAACTTTTTTGGAATCCGGTTTGTATGTTTAGATTTAGATATAGATTTATGTGAAAGCAGATAAGCATTTAAAGTGTTGCAGCCTTTGAGCAGATTGCTAAGGACACCACAGTGATTAGACGAACACAGCTGCACTTTGATGCACAGATGTTTGTACCTGGACGGTGTGTATTTGGGTAGTGACCAATCGGTGACTGGAGTCCTGCTGAGCAGTTTACATAGCCTGTCAGAAGCTGCGTCTGCAATCCAGTCCATACATTTAAACACTCATTAGCTCAAACAACTTGACATAAACACATGGACATCCTTGTAAAAGACCATCCTTGTTAAAGAGATCAATAATCTAAATGGATTTCTTCCTGGTAAAATAAAGATTTAAATAAAAAAAATAAAACATGCATACACACATACACAATTTAGTGCAATAATATCAAGATCTTTGAAATGGAATTTTTTTATGTTTTTGTTCGTTTTGGTGTTTTCAATGAGCATGCTGTCACTTTGAAAGTTATTAAGCAATTGTTCATTTTTTTTTCTTTATACTTTCATTTTATTAACTGTAAAATATTTAAAAAAATCAAATCAGAGAGGTGTTCCCAGGTTGTTGTTCCCCATCACAAAGCAATGATGAGAATTGGAAATTCCCTCGGTCTGTCTATCTCTCTCGTAAGAATAACATGTAAAAATAACTGAGTTACCGACTTCCATTTTGGTGTGTGCTGTATCTAGGCACAAGAAAGGTCACTATTGACAATTGGGTTGCCACATCAAAATTCAAGATGACTACCGCCATACGCCATACATATGTATGTAAACCAGCCACCCTGATCATTTGAGGAAACTGTGCTTTCTAGTTTTTATATTGTAAATGTATACATTTCTCACATAATTGGGGTGGTTGATGATTCATCTATGGTTTCAAGGCCACCATTGACCACCTGCTGGCTCCTTCATTGTGCCTGGTGGTGGTATAAAAAGTATAAAAAGAAACGGAATCCAAAGATCTAAGATATACGCTAAACACTAATACTATGTAAAATAATATGGTTTATTAAACAGCAGCCTGAACATGAGTCTGTAGTGAGCAGATGGGTATGAATACAGCAGCTTAAAAGCAAGAGCTTAGCAGCATGGATAATCAGCAGCTTAGATAAGTCGAGGATCAGCAGCATGGATAATCAGTAGCACAGATACGTCACATATCACCAATTAAGTATAATTACAGTGATTTTTATGTTTAGGGATTCATGAGTCTAACAACTTCAGGGTAGAAGCTGTTCCTCAGTCTAGTGGTTCTACATTTAATGCGCCACTAGGGCTGGGTACCTTTCTAAAAAAAAATGTATTGGTACCGGTGTCGGTACCTTCACTTCAATGTCGGTTCCTGGACGGTTCTTTCTTGGGTACCAATTTTGTAACTACTATCAGTTCTAACAAGAAGACAATTATGTTACACATTACAGTACAAATCGTGTGTTTTATTTTTTAACTTTGGTATTTCTATTCCAAGCAGTTTTCTTACATAAAAATAAACAAATAATTTTCAGGTCAAAAGAACAGTTGCAAACAACAAGTGACACGTCAGTGTCTAATGCTCACTGCTACACACTGAGGACCTTTTCACGTAACAGTTTTTCTTCAGAAAAATCAACATGTCTGCTTTCTCTGGACACAGACACGCCCACTCCTGGTTGATGGTGTCTCCAGCAGTAGAAAATGTTTGCTCTGAGGGTGTGGATGATGCTTGTTGCACACACAGATACCTGGTTGTCAGTTTGATAGCATTGGCATATTGTCCCTCACATTTCACCAGCAGGTCACTGGATTCACTGAGGTTAGGGTTTATGCAGACTTCTGCACCTCTGTGTCCATGCCCTCATTGAGGTGGCAGCTTCTGTTTTTTCCTCCCCCATTTTTCCTTCTTCCTGCTCTGCTCTCTGTCTGTCTGAAGCGCCTGGGCCTCATCTCCCGAATATAAATTAAGAAGATTATGGATTTGGTATCGTGGGCGTTCAACTCTATTGATAAGATTTTTTCATCAAAGCGACAAGGTCCTGGAGAACCGGCATGTCCAGCTGAGACTCATGCTGTGGGGTATGTCATGGATTTGTGGGGAGTGTGGCAGATGATGTGTCTCTCAGTCCTGTCTCAGGAGGATGTTGAAGACGTTTACATATTTGGAATTATGATAGCAGGGACTCTGCTTTTTGGCATCGGCGGGGCTCTGTTTTATCGACTTTTGAAGAAGACGGCGGAAGCAGTTTCGGCCATGGAAAAGCTTCCGAGTCAGTGTGAAGGACTGGTTCTTGCTGCGGAAACTTTAAATCGTCTGGTTTACGAGCTTAACAATAAGGTGGAGGCGATTGAGAATCGCAGGCCACCTGCGGCTTCTGGGACTCATCAGCGTGGTGGGTTCAACCTTGAAGGAGACTCATAGCATGGATCAGTGGAATGGAATCCCACAATTAGGCATTTTCGGAGCCAGAACGCACTCGAGGCTGAAGAAAAAGTAATCACTGCCTGAAGAAAAACAAGAATCAAGCTTATCTAAATCTGACTCCCGACGGCCTCGGAGACAGGCCGACTATCAAATTTCTCCTGGGACATGAGTACCCAAGGACAAAAGCTTCATCTATCGCACAACCCCCACACACCCCCACACCCCCCCGCCAAGAACTTTCTGTGCAAGCTTATCAGAACTGTCCACTGAAGCTGAAACAACATCTTCAGAAACTGTGGCTGATCTGAAAAAAATGCTCATGGACAAATCTCAACACCTTGATGTCAAATGCAAATGTAATCATGTTTTAATTGTGCTTGCTGGTAGAGTTTTTTTGATGTCTCAAATCGTGTCCTGATAGACAAGATGTGAAAGATCTTTTTTTGTAATACCACTATCTATCCTCATGTTTCTACCCCTTTTCCTATCTAAGATTATTATCTGATAAGGATAAAATGGCCGCGCTTTCTACAGTTGCAGCTTCATGCACTCCGCCCATCTTTCGGACGACTGTATGTACATATTTGTGTTGTACCTCGATGCAATTCCAGTAAAGTTTATTCTGATTCTGATTCTGTGTCTCTTCCTGAATCTTCTCTGTGGTTCTCTGGAGTTTAGGGCTCTGATCATCTCTCTAATTAACATTAGAACACAAAACATCAACAATAGCATTGTTGTGTTCTTATTGCTCAAAAACCATCATCCAGACTGAGATAAAAGCTTAACTGGTCAACAATATCATTTACAGTTTACTTACCTCCACCATGCAGCCTCCACTGTAGAAA
>NC_056502.1:30424333-30437215 GCF_014905685.2 Nematolebias whitei | reverse complement strand
CCCCCCCCCCCCCCCAATCTCGCTTTTCTTTTGTATGTCTCCGTCCTCCTCACATCAGTGTCAGAGCCTCCTGTGAGGAGAACATAAGCAAACAGTGAACATCAGGTGAACTGTTTAAGTAGCTGACCGGATGGATAAGCACATTTTTACAAGCTTTATCTTTTACTGTCAATCTTTAGTTAGCTTTTGATTTTAGCTAGCTACATAACCATAAAATAAATTTACACACTAATATCTTAGTTAGCGTTACATGGATTCTAGTTTAATTCACCACAATGTACGTGTTAATCTGCAGTAATGTTAACAAATGTAAACTCACCCGCTGAAACACAGACACAGCTCCGTCCTCTGAGTTCTTTGATGAAGAGGAGTCCTGGCATGGAGATAATGAATCAGGCCGTTCAAGACTCACAGTCTGACTTTAATGCTGAGAGGAGGAGGGGAGGCTGCGGAGCAACTTTCCGCTCGTAAATTGAAGCCGTTCAACGCCACACGTGCTGCACACATAAATCCCGTCTGTGGACGTAACCAGTACCATAGACATACGGCTGTAGGGCAGCTCTATAACAGCTCTGGATGTAAACACGTAGTCTGCTTGTCATATGTCTGGTGTTTTACCTGCCTGCGTGCTGAAACCACGTGACACGTTACAGCCAATACCGAAACTTGACACCGAAAGAAGAGTGACGTTTCAATCCATACACCGACCGACGCAGTTTGGTCAGTGCCATAAAATAACCTCGGTTCGGTACTCAGCCCTATGTGTCACAACCTCCTGTCTGAGGGGAGTGGGGCAAAAAGTGTGTGTGCTGAGTGAGTGGGGTCCTTCATGGTGCAGGTGGCCCTCTTCCTGCATCTAGAGGTGTAAATGTCTGTGATGGTGGGGAGACTGACTCCAACAGTCTTCTGTGCAGCTTTCACCACTCTCTGCAAAGCTTTTCTTTCTGCAGCTGTGCAGCCTCCATGCTACACGTTGATGCTGGAGCACAAGATTCTCTCCACTGCACACCTTCTTCAGGGTTCGCCACAATGAGTCATCCTTCTCTGAGCTTCCCAGACCAGCTCCCCTCAGCTGCCTGAGGAAGTAGAGTCTCTGATGAGCTTTCTTGATCAGGCTGGTGGTGTTTTTGTCCCAGCTGAAGTTGTCATTCAGGTGCACACCCAAGTACTTGTAGCTGGAGACCACTTCCACCGTAGATCCTCCTATGTTTGGGGGGTGGGGTGGGGGTGGTGTTTGCTCCTTCTGAAATCCATGATAATCCCCTTCATCTTCCTCACATTGATGTGGAGGTTGTTCTTCCTGTACCAGCTCTCCAGATGTTCCACACCAACCTCAGTTTTTCTCCACAGTGTAACTCTTACCTACTTGAATATCGTGTACCATAAACATTAAGTTTTACTTGCATTCCTTGTTCTATTCTAGTCCAGAAAAACACTAATCTCAAACTACAAACAGTCACTGTTCAAATCAGTCAGCGGCAGGGGCATCAGCGTATCGCTTGTAAATTCAACTGATTCAGGACTGTTTTGTGAGATGAGGTATAAATTTGGACTAACTTCTCTGCAGAGCTTATATTTAACGTTCTTTATGGTAACATAGACACACTGTTAGTCTTGACTCACATAGTTTCAGTTGAAACGTGTCACATTATATTAAACCGTGTTTGTTTTTGGTTTTACTCCTGCAGGCAGCTTGTGTGCCGGTGATGCTGAGTAACGGCTGGGAGCTTCCTTTCTCAGAAATCATCGACTGGAATACGGCAGCTGTGATCGGGGACGAAAGACTGCTTTTACAGGTAGAAGGCCCGACGTGACGTGACTGTTAAATAATAGTTTCACACAAAGCTGAAATGTCTGAAAACATATTATTTTAGGTTGAATGTATATTAAAATATGTCATTTGCTTTCAGCTTTGGTAGAAACTGAATTTTAACATTTTCTTACTAGAATTGTGGAAAAGGACTAAATTTGATCTTAGTATTCCTGGTTTGGAGGAGTATGAGAAAAAAGTACGGAAACGGTTGTTTCCAGAAGCTTACTAAATAAATGCATTTTCTAGACATAAACTTTTCTATTTTCCTAAACGTTTATTGTGGTCACCATCATGCCCACTTTTATTTCTAGGGTTGCCAACTTGTGAAATATTCAAATACTCTATTACAAGATGAACCTTTGTAATTTGTATTTGTAATATTATCAAAGAAAATGCTAATTTACATTTAGCAAATAATGATTTAAAGGCCCATGTATAAAAACTTAAATATAAAATACATAGATATTTATCTAAATTTGCATTTTTGCATAATATTCCTTTTTTTTTTTTTTTGGTCTAGACAAAGGAGTTTTTAAATTAAACATTTCCTGCCGTAATTAGTTGTGGTTTATTTTTTACCAAAGTCATAGTGAAACTAATAAACACTGATCAATTAAAACAAATATAATCATTTATTTGTTTATGCATTAACCTTTATTTATTTAACCAGGCAAATCCCATTGAGTCCTGGGCCTAACATGCATGTTTTTGAACTGTGGGAGGAAATCGGAGTACCCAGAGAAAATCCACACAAGCACAAGGAGAACCTGCAAATTCCACGCAGAAAGACCTCGGGTCCAACCAGGGATTGAACCCAGGACCTTCTTGCTGTGAGGCAACAGGGCTAACCACTAAGCCATTGTGCTGACCAATAATTAAGGGAAACCCTCTTCTCACATCTATTTACAATCCATTACAGTAAATTTACTGACATTTTCATTTTTAAAATGGCTTAAAATGGTCAGAAAAAAAAATAGATTTGAAAACTATGGGATATCTAACGTAGATGGAAAATATGTAAAATGCAGGATTTAAAGACAATTTAGGAAGTTTTACTGGATACTTAAAGTCTAAAATGTTAAGTCAAAAAAGAAACTCCTGGTAATTCCAAACTGGGCCAGAATCCCTGTACATGACAGCTGAGACTCTGTGGACTTCACTGACCAGATTTCAGTGGAGACTTTTTTTTATCTGTGAACTGTCTTGTCAGAATTTGACCTGACATGTCCCAACTTTGTCCCAGATCCCATCAACGGTGCGCTCCACCCACCAGGATAAGATTATGTCCCTGAGACAGCAGACACAGTTTCTGTGGGAGGCGTACTTCAACTCTGTGGAAAAGATAGTACTGACCACTCTGGAGGTACACACAAACACATGCGCGTGCACACACACACACACACACACACACACACACACACACAAATGTTCTGTAACTTCTTTGTGCCTCAGTTTAAAGTCATAAACGTGCTTTAGTTTTCTGCATCTTCAGAATATTTTGGTGACTTTTACCTAATTTGGTTTTAGATTTAGCTTACTGTAATTTCCGGACTATTGAGCGCACCCAAATTTAAGCATTGCTCACTAAATTAAAAAATAATAATGATTTTGAACATATATCTAGACCGCGCTTGTCTATAAGCCGCTGGTGTGACGTTGTAACATGAGGTATTTACACAGAAATATTTGTTAAAACTTTTAATTAAATACGTACCGGTAACATACACAAATACAGAAATTTTTTTTTATTAATTCTGAACAGTGCATATAACACGGCTAGTTAAATAAAATGAATAAATACGTTAGCCTGTCAGGAAGTCACTGATCGCTGTCTTCATTTTCCTCCTGCGCAAGCTTGTGCTGTTGTCCTGCTTTGCTGTCAGGATCCACTGACAGACTTGAGCAAAAGTTGCTCTGTTCATGCAGGGGAGCCCCCCCCCTCCCCGTTCTCTCCTACTTTCCCTGTTTCATTGGTCCACTGTGACCTGTTCGGTAATTTCATTGGTCAGATTATTTTTAACCTTTATTTATACAGGTAGTCTCATTGAGTCATGAGGACCCACCAAGAGAGATGTGTATTGGGCAGCTATGCGAGTGCCCAGGTGTGGTGAGGCTAAATGTTTTGGTGGCATGAAGCTCAGCAGCCTGTCAACAAATAAATAAATAAAAATCCATAAATTGGCTGCAGCATTGTTCGTGCTGTGGTGTTCAAATCCTGTGCAAAAAGTAGCGGCTCATAGTCTGGAAATTACGGTATATTTAGTCCAGAAATACTGAGTATGCCTTTATTTTCAGTTTTGAAACTTTATAAAATAAATTTGCCAAGTTAAAAAAAATTGCATAATTCCTGTCAAATGAAACCTTACATGAATAATTTTATAATTTAGATATTTAAAGTCTTCATTTCAGTTATTAGCAGGCAGGTGTGGACTACACAGATACAAATATTCTCTAGATGAGACTGGGGATGTTAAGTGTTGTTGGAGAGCAAATTTAGTGTTTGAGGCAGTGTCTTCCTGTGGCTTGGCTATCAATCATGTCAGGAGTTTGTTCCTGTCAAGGTCCATTATATCTGCAGTCTGCATGGAGAGTACGGATTATCATTCTGCTCATGGGTTAGAATTACAAACAGCCAAAGATGAGAGCAGAGAGGAAAGAAAACTGATCCGGGTGCTAGACGGAGCAGCAGACAGGATGTATGAAGTTGCTAAGTGCAGCAGGCTTTTTAACTCCATTTTGAATCTGGATGTGAACGTACAGAACATCCTGAAAGTATTCACAGCTCTCCACTTTTTCCACATTTTGTTATGTTACCGCCTTATTCCAGTTTGTATTAATTAATCTCTTTAATTAAAATTCTACACACAATACCCCATTATGACATCGTAAAAAGAGTTGAGATTTTTGCAAATTTATTAAAAATAGAATTCTATGAAATCACATTTATGTAAGTATTCACAGCCTTTGCTATGAAGCTCAAAATTTAGCTCAGCCACTGATCATCCTTGAGATGTTTCTACAACTTAAATGGAGTCCACATGTGGTCAATTCAGTTGAGTGGACTTGACTTGGAAAGGCACACACTTGTGTTTATAAGGTCCCACAGCTGACAGTGCATGTCAGAGCACAAACACCAAGCATGAAGTCAAAGGAACCATCTGTAGACCTCTGAGACCGGATTGTGTTGAGGCACAAATCTGGAGAATGATTCAGAAAAGTTTCTGCTGCTTTGTCGGTCCCAATTGAGCCCAATGACGTCCATCATTCATAAATGGAAGATGCTTGGAACCACCAGGACTCTTCCTAGAGCTGGCTGTCCATTTAAACTGAGGGATCAGGGAGAAGGGCCTTAGTCAGGGAGATGACCAAGAAGCCGATGGTAACTCTGGCAGAACCCCAGCGTTCCTCTGTGGAGAGAGGAGAACCTTCCAGAAGGACAACCATCTCTGCAGCAATCCATCAATCAGGCCTGTATGGTAGAGTGGCCAGACAAAAGCCACTCCTTAATAAAAGACACATGGCAGCCTGTTTGGAGTTTACCAACAGGCACCTGAAGGACTCTCAGACCGAGAAACAAAATTCTTTGGTCTAATGAGACAAAGACTGAACTCTTTGGTGTGAATGCCAGGTGTCATGTTTGGAGGAAATCAGGCACCGCTCATCACCAGAACAGTACCATCCCTATAGTGAAGCATGGTGGTGGCAGAATCGTGCTATGTGATGTTTTCAGCCGCAAGAACTGGCAGACTAGTCAGAAAAGAGGGAAGGATGAATGCAGCAATGTACAGAGACATCCTGTATGAAAACCTGCTCCAGAGCACTCTTGACCTCAGACTGAGGCAACAGTTAAATTTTTCAGTACGACAATGATCCAAAGTACATGGCCAAGATCTCAAAGGAGGGGTTCAGGACCACTCTGAATGTTCTGGAGGGGCCAAGCCAGAGTCCAGATTTGAATCTTGATTGAACATCTCTGGAGATACGTATCTGAAAATGGCTGCTCAGACATCTCCCATCCAACCTGATGGAGCTCGAGTACTGCAAAGAAGAATGGGACAAACTATCTAAAGATAGGTGTGCTAAGATTGTAACATTATTCAAAAGTACTGGAGGCTGTAATTACTGCTAAAGGTGGATTAACAAAGTATTAAGCAAGGGCAGTGAATACTTATGTAAATGCGATTTATTTGTTTTTTGTTTATAATAAATTAGCAAAAATCTCTAAAAAAATCTTTTTTCTCATTGTCATAATGGGGTATTGTGTGTAGAATTTTGAGGAAAGAGATTAATTTAATAAAATTTGGAATAAGGCTATAACATAACAAAATGTGGAAAAAGTGAAGTGTTGTGATTTATTTCAGGATGTTCCGTTGTTCAGCACTTGAGCATCATCACAGTTTTACCTTCATGTTAAAGCAGCAAACCTTGAGCTGATAATCACCTGAGTGGCAGCTGAAGTAGATCAGCTGTCTCTATGTTGTGCTACATGTAAGGCCAGCAGCAATTTAAACCATTTGTTTCTATCTTAGGATCGTTTTACAGCTGATTGATGATAAGAGGCTGACAGTAAGTGTGAGGCAGAGATTTTCTCTATCAGCTGGTTCAACTCTCAGCTCAGACTACCTGCTCTTCAGTCTGTTTACACACTGCCTGCATGTGAACCCTTTTACTGAAAGTCAATGTTTTGTCTTCAAGTGTACCGTTTTAAATCGGGTGATTCCAGAGGTTTTACAGAAACCACAGCATACCAGTACTACAAACAGGGTTTGATTGGTTCTGTAGCAATATTATGGTCTTTGAGAATACCAAATTTATTAAATTAATTGATGATGCCCCAATTCTGATCCTAGCCTCAAGTGCTCGCACTTGTACTCATCAAACACCCTGATACTTTGGATCGATACCGCTTTCAATTCAATAAAAAAATACTTTATTAATCCCAGAGGGAAATTAAATGTTGTAACTCATCATCCTAGGTGATGCGTGTTAAATGCACCTCTGCGCCACCATTCCCATAGGGGAGTGGTGGCGCAGAGGTTAGAGAGGTAGGCTTGTGATCCGAAGATCGCCGGTTCATGCCCCGGCCCCGACAACATCAAAAATTGTGGGTGGGGTAGGTGAAACACCCACACCTGCCCCCACCCTCATTCGCCCCACTCTGGGCCCATGAACAAGGCCCTTAACCCCCACCATGTGCTCCCTAAAAAAAAAAAAAAAAAACAGGTCTCTCTTGAAAATGAGTTCTCGTGGCTCAATGAGACTAACCTGGATAAATAAAGGCTAAATGAAAAAAAAAATAAAAAAAATCCTGGTTTCATTAAAGAGTTGTTCTAGATGCTGATGGCTGTGGGCAGGAAGGATCTCTTGTAGTGTTCTGTCTTACAGCAGATCTGAAGAAGCCTCTGACTGAAGCCACTGTGTTGTTGTATGACAGTCTGATGAAGAGGATGCTGAGGGTTGTCTATAATGTTCTTCATTTTATGAAGCATCCATCTTTAAACAATCTTCTCCAAAGGTTCTAGAGGAGTCCCCAGAACTGAGCCAGCCTTCTTTATGAGCTTGTTGATCTTTTTTAAATCACTTGCTCTGGTGCTGCTGCCCCAGCAGATGATGGCAGAAGAGATAGCGCTCTCTACAACAGACTTATAGAAGATATGCAACATCTTGCTGCAAACGTTGAAGGACTTCAGCTTCCTCAAGAAGTACAGTCTGCTCTGTCCCTTCTTGTAGACGCTTCACTGTTGCATTTCCAGTCCATTCTGTTGTCCAGGTGAACTCCAAGGTATTTATACTTCTCCACCACCTCCACTTCTTCTCCCATGATGGAAATAGGGTTGGACCTTTTCCTGTTTCTCCTGAAATCTACAGTCATCTCCTCTGTTTTGTTCACATTCAAGATGAGATGATTGTTTCCACACCATGCCACAAAGCGGTCCACCAGTTCCCTGTACTCAGCTTCTTGTCCATCTCTGATACACCCGACCACTGCAGAGTCAACAGAATATTTCTGCAGATGACAGGAGTCTGTTTTGTACTGGAAATCTGAGGTGTACAGAGTGAAAAGGAATGGTGAGAGTACAGTGCCCTGTGGTGCTCCTGAGCTACTGACCATCTGGTTAGACGTACAACCCTTCAGTCTCACAAACTGTGGTCTGTCAGGTAGTCTTTGATCCAGGTGATTGTTGAGGCCTCCACCTGAGTCTTCTGGAGTTTCTGACAAAGCAAATGAGGCTGGATTGTGTTAAATGCACTGGAGAACTCTAAGAACATGACTCTCACAGTGCTGTCTGCCTTTTCTAGATGACAGGGAGTTTGCTGAAGCAGGTGTATGGCATCTTCAACTCGCAAGTCCATGCTGACAAGCAAACTGCAGTGGGTCCTGATATGTGCTTGTTTGTTTAGTCAGGTGGGTCAGCAGAAGTCTCTCTAGACCTTCATGATGTGGGATGTCAGGGCAACAGGTCTATAGTCATTGAGGACCGATGTGTGAGTTTTCTTTGGCACTGGAACAAGACAGGAGGTTTTCCACAACACTGGAACCTTCTCCTGGGTCAGGCTAAGGTTGAAGAGGTGCTGCAGAACCCCACAGAACTGCTCTGCATAGACCTTCAGGACTCTGGGACTGACACCATCCGGACCTGCAGCCTTATTCCAGTTCAGTCTCTCCAGCTGCTTCCTCACCTGACTTCTGGAGACGCAGACGGGGGAGGCAAAGGAGCTATCAGCATCTTCTGATTTGGTTGAAGACCAACATGTAGAAGAAGGGTCCATGACTGAGGTGGTAGATAAAATATTTGAGGTGTGACAGGACAGCCTTGGGTCAATGGAGGGTGTATGTTTGGCTGTGGGCAAGAGAGGAGGATGCTGAGCTTGTTCTTGAACTGAACCTATTGAAGAATGTGTTCAGTTCATTGGCTCTGTCCAGGCTTCCATCCTTCTGATCCTCCTTCTGCTTGAAGCCTGGGATCTTTTTCATCCCTGACCACACCTCTCTGATATTGTTCTGCTGGAGCTTGCTCTCCAGCTTCTTCTTGTACACCTCCTTGCTGTGATTGTGCTTGTGCTTGTGCTTGCTTTATACTTGGCAATGTAATTTCCTTTTACACTTTGCAAATAACTGATGACAAAAACTAACAAATTTCTGTAGTTTGGAGATATTTTAAGATAAATTCAGGTGATGTTGAGACCGCAGACTGTTTGCTGTGTTTGCCTAAAGACATAGACACAAGACAATGAACCTAAACTGAAGTACTCAGTCTGAAACAAGCTAGTACTGGGACCCTCCTAAAACTAATCCCTCTGTTTATTTGGGGGCCGTTGATGCTGTGAGCATGTAAAACTCTGTTATTAAAATATTTTATATTTAAAAATATATATATTATTTAGCTATAGGTTGTAGAACAAGTTCTAGGCCATTCTTTTCTTGATATTTTTATATTAAAAAAACTAAAGATAATTATTAATGAACATTCACAATGGAAGCAGATTAAAGATTCTTGTGTTTTCACAGAAACTAGAGGTAATTGATTTATTTCTTTTTCTTTTCTTTTCCAATTTTGTAGACAACTTTAATTAAAACTGCTCATTTTATTTAGTAATTTATTTACTGTAACAAATTTATTTGGCTTTTCTTTTATATACAATTTTATTAAATTTTAAAGGTTTCTTCGGTTGAAATGTGTTTATGAACCAGAAAGATCAAAAATATGTACATACGATTTGTGTTTACCGACATGATAAACGGTCTTCATTATTATCTAAGTTCAAGTGATCAAACACTAGTTCTTTTAAGTGTTCTATGAGGATTATGTTGTCTATTTTACCAAAATACTTAAAACTGTTTCCCCCTCTTTCTTTAAACTCCAGATAATCCAGGACCGGGTGCTGCAGCACTCCTCGAGAAGTAGCCTCATGTGGAACAGCCTTCCTGGGGGTCTCTTTACTCTGCCCCAGTACTCCACAAACCTGAGAGACTTCCCCTTCTACTACGCTAAGCTGGGTACGTTTATTCATCTCTCATATTGTTCATATGCTAAGATAAAGTTTTATTACATAGATTTTTAGTTGTGAAAGACTCATGTGGCAGCCTATGAACTGTCCTTTAGAGCACTTACAGATTAATAAACAAGATAAGTTTAATAATTTGTGATTTGTCACAAATGTGTGACAAATGGGTATCACAATCCTCAGTGTTTAGACCCATTTGCAGGCAGGCGAGCGAGGCAGGAGTTTAAATAAAAATAATTTATTTAAACAACAAAACAAAACGCTGTTGATGCAGCAAAACTTACTCTGGCAAAACACGATCAAGAACAAGACTGAACAGGACATCAGAGTAAACAGGCAGAGCAGATCATCAGGTGGACGAAAACAGACAGGACAGAGGAGGACTGAGATGTCTGTGAATACAGAACAATGACTGGACGAGGAGTGGAGAAGAGAAAGGCTTTTTATAAGACAGCGGGAGAGTGAGTAATGAGAGCACCTGGACAGGTGGCTGATGAGGGACTGGTGTGAATGATAAAGACTGAGGAGTGAGTGGAAAATGACAACAGAATCAGATATATAGGAACAGAAATCACACAAAGAGCAGAATGGGGAACACAAATAAATATAAAGAAAACAGACAGGGACAGAACCTGTCATAACCCCCCTCTCAAGGGACGGCTCTTGATGTCCCCTAGAACACAACACAGAAAACACAGAATGGGTGGGAGGATGGGGGAAACAAGGATGGAGGGCACAAAAAGAAAATCTAAACAAAAACCGACAGGGTAGACCTGGGAGCAAAAATAATCAAAACACAAGTATTTCTATAAACGGCCCTGGGCATCGTTCCTAGCAAGCCGGAGTTCGGGCGGACGGCCCGGGGACCGTCCAGAGCGGGACCAGAGTTCAGGCGGACGGCCCGGGGACCGTCCAGAGCGGGACCAGAGTTCGGGGAATGATGGAATGGGGCCAGAGATGGTGGTGCTGGCTGCTGCTGGGCCAGAGATGGTGGTGCTGGCTGCTGCTGGGCCAGAGATGGAGGTGCTGGCTGCTGCTGGGTCAGGACGGGGTTCGGCAGCTGTTGGGTCAGGACGGGGTTCGGCAGCCGATGGGACGAAGGCGGGTTCTGCAGCCGATGGGACGAAGGCGGGTTCTGCAGCCGATGAGACGAAGGCGGGTTCTGCAGCCGATGAGACGAAGGCGGGTTCTGTCGCAGGCGATGAGTCGAAGGCGGGTTCTGCCGCAGGCGATGAGTCGAAGGCGGGTTCTGCAGCTGCGGGGTCAGAGCCGGGTTCTGCAGCAGCAGGTGATGGAGCCGGGCCCACTGGAGGCTTGGGGCCCACTGGAGGCTTGGGGCCCACTGGAGGCTTGGGGCCCACTGGAGGCTTGGGACCCTCTGGAGGCTTGGGGCCCACTGGAGGCTTGGGGCCCACTGGAGGCTTGGGGCCCACTGGAGGCTTGGGACCCTCTGGAGGCTTGGGACCCACTGGAGGCTTGGGACCCACTGGAGGCTTGGGACCCACTGGAGGCTTGGGATGACCGGGAGGCGTGGCAGATGGCAGGAGAAGATAGCGCAGCACACGTCTCTCATTCCAAGCTTGAGAAAAAAGTTCAAACACCCCCGGTTCATAGCCTTCCAGTTCCAACCGGGTAAACACGTTAACAAAGTCCTCAGCGGCCACCAACCTCTTCCACAGATCCTTGGGGGTGGCCCTGGTGTCCAGATAATTACGCGTTACCCGGCGGAGTTGCTCACGTTCATGTGGCGCTTGGAGCGGAGCGAAGAACCTGCTGGGTCTGGGTCTGGTTCGGTCATTCTATCACAATCCTCAGTGTTTAGACCCATTTGCAGGCAGGCGAGCGAGGCAGGAGTTTAAATAAAAATAATTTATTTAAACAACAAAACAAAACGCTGTCGATGCAGCAAAACTTACTCTGGCAAAACACGATCAAGAACAAGACTGAACAGGACATCAGAGTACACAGGCGGAGCAGATCATCAGGTGGACGAAAACAGACAGGACAGAGGAGGACTGAGATGTCTGTGAATACAGAACAATGACCGGACGAGGAGTGGAGGAGAGAAAGGCTTTTTATAAGACAGAGGGAGAGTGAGTAATGAGAGCACCTGGACAGGTGGCTGATGAGGGACAGGTGTGAATGATAAAGACTGAGGACTGGAGAGGCAGACTGAGGAGTGAGTGGAAAATGACAACAGAATCAGATATATAGGAACAGAAATCACACAAAGAGCAGAATGGGGAACACAAATAAATATAAAGAAAACAGACAGGGACAGAACCTGTCAATGGGGGTTAAAATAAATCAGTTTTTGTCTCTCGTCTGTCTTCAAAAACCTTTTTGATACTAATGTAATAAAGTCTTCCAGATGACCTCACTGTGGTATTAGGGTTTATGTACATACATATTTAATTTAGTGGAGTGTAAAAGTTTATTTCAATGTTTATACATTAGCTAGAACATAAAAACATAGTTCAGTCTTCTCAGCTTTATGTTCTGTGTTTATCTTGGTGCCAACAACAGTAGCAGCTGCAAACATCATGTTTTCTCTTTGTTTATTTATTGTTCATCTCAAAAGATATGTGATATAATTAATGTATGTTTAGAACAAATGTTTATTTGAACCAATGTATAATTTAATCACAGTTTGTATGTGAAAGATTTTAAACATGTTTGGGCCAAAGTGTCAGGATCCTCACCCATAGAATTTTAAATATTACCTATAATTTCTAATAGGATACAAATAATATGTTATTTTTCTGTGCTACTCAAAGTTGTTATTTGTGACACACCAAACTAAATATGTTCATTGCATTTTTTTTACTGGTACAATGCATTTTTTGGCATTGATGAACATAGGTTGCAGCCCAAAAGGAAACACGAGGAGTCATGGCTATACATTTATAATGAGACAATAAAGTTATATGCTACGATCAAACATGATCAACTTGTGATGTAAAGTACATTAGCTCTCGAGCTAACCTCATATATTTTAGCTCTGGAGCTAACACCATATATATTAGCTCTGTAGCTAACACTATATACAGTATATTAGCTCT
>NC_056502.1:30421247-30424323 GCF_014905685.2 Nematolebias whitei | reverse complement strand
GTAGTTAACACTTTAATCATTAACTTTGGAGCTAACACCATATATATTAGCTCTGTAGCTAACTCCATATATATTAGCTCTGTAGCTAACACTA
This sequence comes from Nematolebias whitei, assembly GCF_014905685.2. Taxonomy (NCBI): domain Eukaryota; kingdom Metazoa; phylum Chordata; class Actinopteri; order Cyprinodontiformes; family Rivulidae; genus Nematolebias; species Nematolebias whitei. Next base: position 30,424,229 of record NC_056502.1, on the reverse strand, counting down.
TATACGGTACATTAGCTCTGTAGCTAACGCTATATGCATTAGCTCTGGAGCTAACTTCATATGTTTTAGCTCTGGAGCTAACCTCATATATATTAGCTCTGAAACTAACACCATATACATCTATATTAGCTATGTAGCTAACGACATATATGTTAGCTCTGGAGCTAACAATATATACATTAGTCCTGTAGATAATGCCGTTTATAGTAGCTCTGGAGCTATCCTCTTATATTTTAGCTCTGGAGCTAACACAAGCTACATGAGCGCCCTTCATGAGCCAGCTCTGCTGTCCATCTGCAGGGCAGGGCTATTGTCATGCGTGTACTCCCAATGACTAATTTGTTGTTGAGTGCCAAGTGTTGTGTTGCTCTGTGGTGTGGTTGGAATGGTTTGGCTTTATATCCACTCCATCACCCAAATTATACAAGCGATAGAAAATGGATGGAAGTATGTGGGAAGTGACAAAAATATATTTAAGTCTTTATTATTATATATAATGTGTAACTATTCTATTTTATCTGAGAATGTGTTTGACCCAGATGCTTATTTTGAGCAGCTTAAGTTAAAAAGTGAAGCTCCTTGCAGCAGAAGCTTTCTCATAATAATCACAAACACCAACTCTGGACTCCACATCATTGTTCAGTCTTAATCCATTTTAGCTGCAGGCTGAGTCTTCTCTCCATTCTCCCTGTCAACACACAAAGAGGTCAAAGTAAAGAGCTACACGTCAGATATATGTCTACAATCAATGCTGAACTTGGGTAGAGCTCGCAGCGGAGCAACTTGTCGACGTCATTTATCCAGAAGGCACTGCAAAGTAAATAAAATGGTAACGTTCGTGTGACATTAATTATGTTTATGTCACACGAATTATAACTAAACAGCAGACAGTACTGTATTTTCACTCTCGTTTTTATAAATAAAGTAAATGTTTATAAAATAAGGTCTAAAGTTCCAACTAGTCAGAGATCTGTTTACAGAACTAACTTCACATCACAATGTCCAACAACTACACATGTAAATTTGCTGGTTATAAAATTAGAATATCATGAAAAAGTTGATTTATTTCAGTAATTCCATTCAAAAAGTGAAACTTATTTATTATATTCCTTCATTTCAAACAGACTGATATATTTCAAACGTTAATTTATTTTAATGTTCATGATTATAACTGACAACTAATACCCAAATTCAATATCTCAGAAAATTAGAATATTACTTAAGCCCGATAAAAAAATGATTTTTAGAAATGTTGGCCAACTGAAAAGTATGAACATGAAAAGTATGAGCATGAAAAGTGTGAGCATGTGCAGCATTCAATACTTGGGGCTCCTTTTGCCTGGATTACTGCAGCAATGTGACGTGGCATGGAGTCGATCAGACTGTGGCACTGCTCAGGTGTTATGAGAGCCCAGGTTGCTCTGATAGTGGCCTTCAGCTCTTCTGAATTGTTGGGTCTGGCATATCATATCTTCCTCTTCACAATAGCTCATATATTTTCTATGGGGTTAAGGTCAAGTGAGTTTGCTGTCCAATTAAGAACAGGGATATCATGGTCCTTAAACCAGGCACTGGTAGCTTTGGCACTGTGTGCAGGTTCCAAGTCCTGTTGGAAAATTAAATCTGCATCTCCATAAAGTTGGTCAGCAGCAGGAAGCACGAAGTGCTCTAAAACTTCCTGGTAGACGGCTGCGTTGACCTTGGACCTCAGAAAACACAGCGGACCAACACCAGCAGATGACATGGCACCCCAAACCATCACTGACTGTGGAAACTTGACACTGGACATCAAGCAACATGGATTATGTGCCACTCCTGTCTTCCTCCAGACTCTGAGACTTTCAGTTCCAAAGGAAATGCAAAATTTACTTTCATCAGAGAACATAACTTTGGACCACTCAGCAGCGTCCCAGGTGAGACACTTCTGACGCTGTCTCTTGTTCAAGAGTAGCTTGACACAAGGAATGTGACAGCTGAAACCCATGTCTTGCATACCTCTGTGTGTGGTGGTTCTTGAAGAACTGATTCCAGCTGCAGTCCACTTTTTGTGAATCTCCCCCACATTTTGGAATGGGTTTTGTTTCACCATCCTCTCCACGGTGTGGTTATCCCTATTGCTTGTACACTTTTTCTCTTCCCTTCGCCTCTCTATCAATGTGCTTAGACACAGAGCTCTGTGAACAGCCAGCCTCTTTATCAATAACCTTTTATGTCTTTCCCTCCTTGTGCAAGGTGTCCAAGGTTGTCTTTTGGACAACTGTCAAGTCAGCAGCTTTCCCCCTGATTGTGTAGCCTACAGAACTAGACTGAGACCATTTAAAGGCCTTTGCAGGTGTTTTGAGTTAATTAGCTGATGAGAGTGTGGCACCATGGGTCTTCAATATTGAACCATCCATCCATCCATCTATCCATTATTTTTTTACCCGCTTCTTCCATTTTGGGTCACGGGGGTTGCCGGTGCCCATGTCCAGCCATCACTCTGCAAGGGGCAGGCTACTCCCTGGACAGGTCTCCAGTCCATCACAGGGACTCATAGAGACAAACAACCATTCACTCTCTCACTCACACCTAGGGACAATTTAGAGTTACCAGTCAGCCTAACATGCATGTTTTTGGTCTGTGGGAGGAAACTGGAGTACCCGGAGAAAACCCACGCATGCACGGAGAGAACATGCAAACTCCACCCAAAATGGCCCCCAGACCGGGATTTGAACCGAGGACCTGCTCGCTGAGAGGCAGCAGCTGTACTAGTTGCACCACCGTGCTGCCCTGTTGTAATCATCAACATTAAAAAATATGTATTTGAAATATATCAATCTGTGTGTAATGAATGAATATAATGTACAAATTTCACTTTTTGAATGGAATTACTGAAATCAACTTTTTCATGATATTCTAATTTTATAATCAGCACCTGTATGTGTGTGTGTGTGTGTATATATATATATATATATATATATATATATATATATATATATATAT
>NC_056502.1:30411446-30421237 GCF_014905685.2 Nematolebias whitei | reverse complement strand
TATATATATATATATATATATATATATATATATATATATATATATATCAGCATCCAGTTGGAGTTTTGTCCGAAAATAAAAAGACTCATCATGCTGCCACACCTTCTGGATCCTTGTTTAACAACATCCATGGATTAGTGGTTGTTGAAGGAGTACACAAATACGTTGTTTTTCTGTCTCTCAGGTATCAAGCCGTACCCCAAGTTTACAGCAATCATTCATGTGGTCACCCCACTGGTCTCTCAGTCCCAGCCGGTGATGAAGCTGATCGTGGCTGTGGCCAAATCTCAGTACTGTGCTCAGGTGAATAAAAACTGTTTTTTGTTTTTTTGTGTGAGCATGCATCAGGATAAAAACTGTGTTTCCACTATTAATATAATCCAGTATTTTGCTTGTTTAGTAACGCAGTGAGTTCAGTTTACTTTGAAGTTGTGTTGCTGAGATGTTGGCGTGTTTCAGTGTGTTGCTTTGCTCTAGGTGGTGGGATGGTTCCTAAAATAGATATTTTCTGCATCAGTAGTATGTCAGTGTAAGAAAAATAATCCTCTGAAATAAATTCTTTATGTTGGTTAATAAATACTGTATGGTGACTTGTTTAAGGGTTTAAATGGATATGAGTTATGAAGTAACATTAAAGAATGTGAAGCGTTGCAGCTTATGCTTTCTTGGTTTTGCTTTTGTTCAGGTGATAATTCTCTGGAACTGTGACAAGCCTCTCCCTGCCAAGCACCGCTGGCCTGCCACCTCCGTCCTCATCACTGTTATAGAAGGAGATAACAAGGTAAGAGTTTCTTCCATGAACTTCTGAAGACGTTTTGGGCTGTCCCTTGTCTTCGATCCTGTTTGTGGTGTTCATAGACAGGATTCAAAGTGCTGTCCTGGAGAGGATGGTTTCTGGTTTGGGAACCTTGGGGTCTTATTCCTGCCTTATGTGGATGATGTAGTTCTGTTGGTGGTGGTGGTGGTGGGGGGGGGGGGGGGTCTCAGCCTTAGAGATTAGGTGAGGAGCCCTGTCATTCGTGGGTAGGTCAATGTAGAGTTGCTGCTCCTTCACATTGAAAGCCGTCAGTGTGTGTGGTTCATCTGAGTATGATGACTCCGTTTGGAGTTTTTTCAGACATGTCCCACTGGTAGGAGGCCCCGGGTCAGATCCAGAACTCTCTGGAGGAATTGTGTATCTTCTCTGGTCTGGGAACATCTCAGGTCCCCCAGGAGGAGCTGGAGAGTATCTCTGGGGAGAGGGAGGTCTGGGTTTCTCTCCTGGACGTTGCCTCCACGTCCTGACTAGATAAATGGTAGAAGATGGAGATTTTAAACTTGCTTGTTTTTTTTAATTATATTTTAACACATCTCAACATTTTCAGAGTATTAGTTGAAAACTTTCCATTATTTATTGACTTGGTAAATCAGCATTTACTGCAACTCCATGCTTCAAGGCTGCAATCACAACTGTTTCTTGTTTTTAATGTCCGCTTTCATGAAGAAATTAAAAATTAGATTTTTCCTTCCCTTCTCTGGTTGTTTGAAGTAGTTACATAGTTTAAAGCTCATTTGTTTTTTTTTCCAAACAGACCCACCTGACTGTCCACCATATTTACCCTCTGATGGACCCTGAACTGCACGTTAAAACAGTTTCCTTCCTCTCACACTCCTTTTTGTTTGTGTTGTTCAAACGACACTAGGTGATCAGCGGTCGGTTTCTTCCCTGCGACACCATCCCCACTGACGCTGTGCTCAGTCTGGATGAAGACACTGTGCTGTCCACCACTGAGGTCAGTCTTCCTGCTAACGACATTAAACATTACAGGTCGTTTTATCAAAGACCGAGCTTTATCCACTTCTTCTTCTACTCAATTCAGGTGGACTTTGCCTTTACGGTGTGGCAGAGTTTCCCTGACCGCATCGTTGGTTACCCAGCCCGCAGCCACTTCTGGGACAGCAACAAGGAGCGGTGGGGCTACACCTCCAAATGGACCAACGACTACTCCATGGTTCTGACGGGAGCTGCCATCTATCACAAGTACCGACACTCCTCTCTGTTTTTTAACGAAATCTCCAACTACCATCACACACTAACCTTAATATGTTGTTATTTCTCTATTCTACTAAACGTTATTGTTTGGGACACATGAAAACTCTTTATTATTAAAACAATTATATGTTTTTTTCTTTTAGGAATAGAAATGTCGCCATTTTATTTACCACCACAATGCATTCTGGGACGATGACATGCATCAGTTGTAGTGGAGACTAAAACACAAGGAGTTGAGGCTAAAACAATAAATCTTGTGGCAATAAAATTATGTTTTAGACTTTGTGCTGTTATGCACAAAATATACATCAAAACAATCAAAGCTGGTCAACTAGTAATGTTTAATAGCTCTGGAGCTAATATGAAAGATGGGTCATTTATCCATTCTCTCTGTCATCGCGCTCCCTTTCTGATTCCATAATTAACATTTACGCTGAACGGAGCTCGCACAGGAGCAACCTGACAATGTCATCTACCCAGAATGCATTGCTGCTTAAATTAAATGGTGATGTCCATATGTCTTTAATGAAAAATAAAAATTAACTCCTTACTCCATCGTTTTTCTGCCACAGATATTACCACCACTTGTACACCACCTACCTTCCAGAGAGTCTGAGGGCCATGGTTGACCAGATGTCAAACTGTGAGGACATCCTCATGAATTTTCTCGTGTCGTCAGTGACTAAACTGCCACCCATCAAGGTCACCCAGAAGAAGCAGTACAAGGAAACCATGATGGGACAGGTGAGGCAGGAGAGGACTGTGTTAGTTTATCTCTGAATGTTGAACAAGTACAGCATCAGACCGATCATGTTGTTGAGGCTTCAAGCTTTTTGTTAGATTGTTTACTTAAAAGTTTTACTGTCTAGTCATGTAAACATAAGGACTCAGAGTCACTGATAGCTGAGGATTATTTTTATTTATTTATTATTTATTTATTATTTACCTGGATAAATAAAGGGTAAATGAAAAAAATAATAATTTTATATATATATATATATATCGGTCAATAAACGTTCTCTTGTCTGGACCATAACTTCTGTTGCGCTCTAGATAGTTTGATGAAACTTCGCACATATATGCATCATCAACAGACTGTGTCCCATACTCTTTTTATTGCCCCAGTTCTAATGTCAAGGTCACAAATCAAGGTCACACGTCTCTGCTTGTCCAGGCCATTCCTGTAGATTGTTGTATAAGTTTGTTGACGGGTGTAAAATGTTCCGTATGTTGTACACCTGTTTTATGTGATTCATCCTTTTGTCTTCCTCCCACATCAGTTTCTCACCCGTCTCCTGTTTTGTTGTCAGAGCTCCAGAGCGTCCCGCTGGGCCGACCCGGACCACTTCGCCCAGCGTCAGACCTGCATGAACAAGTTTGCCAACTGGTTTGGCACCATGCCTCTGGTCCACTCTCGAATGAGGCTGGACCCAGTCCTGTTCAAAGACCAGGTGTCCATTCTCCGGAAGAAATACAGAGAAATTGAGAGACTATAACCCTCCTGAGAACCCCCCCACCCCCACCCCTATGCTCTGTGGACACAATAAATAAAGAGCGAGGGGGAAGATGATTGTGTGGATCAGTGGGGAGTTAAACCGGATCAGGTTCTGGAGAAGAGGATGTGAAGAAGTTATGTTCTTCATGCTGCCTCCTTCTGGTTTCAGGGGTTCAGTGGGTCATCTGAGCCCAGAGGGCCTGTGTGAAGACCATGACTACCTGCTAACTGCCCCCCAGGACATAAAACTGATGGTCTTGGGTCATGGAGTCAGAAATCCCAGCTTGTGTTCTGTTAGTATGCACAGGTTCTTGAAAGGTTTCACAGACACTGTGTTCTTAATGCTGACGAGGAACATAACACTATTTTTGATTGTGTTTAGCTATTTTTTTACACAGTAACTGAACGAGAGCTACTCTATGTTGTCTTAACGAGAACAGACGGGGGGTGGGGGGGACTGGATGAAGTGGCTCTGACAAACACAGTGCCTCACCGTCAATCCAAATGTTTTAGGATCTGATAATCAGAAAAAGACTGGAAATGTTGCACCTTGATCTTGCTGCTTTTTCTTTTCTTTGTTTTGTTTTTTTCTTAAATCCAATAACAGTGTGATTTTTGTGCTCCATAACAAAGGTTTGTTAACATGTTATTAATGCAGGTGATCAAACGTAATGTGCCATTCTGAACTGTTAAAGTCAAACTCCCAAAGCTGCATTTCACAGTTGATGCACGTCCCCAACAGGCCAATGATTGTTATTATTGAACTGATTTATTTCTTGGTTCTGTAAAGATTTCCTGACGAACCACAAATATGGTCCGTTAGAAACGAAACCCTCTGTGAAATCCACAGAACGGCTCCGTACGGTCAAGCTTGGCGAGAGGAATTTATTTTCCATCATTGTCTGTAAGCCAGGAGCCCAGTTTCATGATCGAACTGACGGCAGCGGAGGCTGACATGAAGCTCACTGCCAGGTTTTTATCCACTGAGCTCACAATGATGTGGTAGTAGCTGAGAGTCCTGCCCAACACATCTCTCTTATTTTCAGTGGCCTGTAAATCTGACATGACTTCATTTTTTAAAGGCTTTTATTTTCTTGTATGCGTCATAATAAAACTTCAGATTGGTCACAATTCATAGGAGGAGTTGTGGTGCAGAGGTTGGAGAAGGTGGGCTTATGATTGGAAGGTCGCCGGATCAACTCCCCAGACCAACAACATCAAAAAGTTTGTGGGAGAGGTGAAACATCCACACCTGCCTCCACCCTCACTTGCTCCACCCTGCCTGGGCCCTTGAGCAAGGCACTTAACTACCACCCCCATCTGCTCCCCCGGGTGCCCTAGATAGCAGCTGTCTGCTCCACCCAGAGGGCCGCGGTAGCTCGGTGGTCTGTGGTTGCGTCAGGAAAGACATCCACCGTAAAAACAATCGCCATGTCTTTGTGCGACTTACCGGTAGTAGTCCCTGAAGAAGGGAACAGCCAAAAGAAGAAAAAATAAATATTTTTGTCACAATTCAGTCTGATTCCCTCTAAAGAAGCGTTTAGTTTATTTGATCTTCAAAACGTCACGAGCGAAACAGGAAGTTGATGTTCGGCTGCGGGTTGAACCTTCGTTTGGTGTACTGATCCCGTCGGCTCTTCTTGTCCTGGCGTGTTGAATATTATCTGAAGATGTGAACGGGCTCTCATGTTGAACAAGCGAAGCCACAACGTGTCCCACAGACACACACACACACACCGTGCGCGCGCAGCTTCAGTGTGAGAGAAACGACCGTTTTACTGAACTCCTTCACAGCCTCCACTGTTTTGTGCCAAGAAAAGATTTGTGGTTCCTGTCTTTAATGGACATTGGAAATCACCACTCCTGTTTTTGTTTGTGTCATTAAATGTTTTCTGTCAGGAGTGTGAGAGAGGAAACGTTTGGTTTGGATAACGCACTCAGAGCTGCAGTTTTTAGGACATTTTTCTTTTTGTTTCAGAGGAAGGGTTTATTTATTGATGTGCCTTCAGAGGAAATCCATTTAGGACTTTGTTATCTGCCTTGAGCACCAGCGAGCCGTGGCCGTACGTTTGACAGTATACGCTGTAACACGTCATGGCGTCCTAAATGATAACGCTGGAATGCTCCTAAGATTTGTCGTCTCACTTCTAATCCCAACATTCCTGTGTTTCCTTTTCCAGGAATGTTCATCAGAGTCTGACTGCCTTCTGCTGCTTCTTACTCCAGTTTCAAAAAGCCCCGTCTTAGTTTTTTTTTTTTTTTTTTTTATAAAACTATGATTCTCACATTTAAACACGGTGTTTAGCAGAGTTTCTGGTTCTTCCACTCTCTTCAGCACCTGCAGATGGAACTTTGTAGGTTTTAATCAGAAGGACAGATAGTGGAAGAAAATGACAGGTTTGGTAATTAATTTTATAAAAACAAATGGAGACAAGATCATTCAATAAAATGTTTGATATAAATCAACTTGTCTGACTTTTTGATGTTTTGAGTCTTATTTTCAGGAGCATTTTTAGCTTTCAGAACCCTCCTCTTCCCACCACTCCAACCAAACTACTAAAATAATCTGTGTATCACTGAGCGGGATTGAGCCTCAGATGAGTGCTTTAAACCAGGGGTTGTCTAACTTTTGGTTTTTATTGACCCCCTCATAATAACCCTCATTAAATAATTTAATTTGTCTCTTTAATGCAATGGAAATATTTGTAACATAAATACTTAAGACCTGTTCTTTAATAGTGTTAATACAATTGTTATACTTTTAAATATGAGGTATTTTTCATTTAAGACAATTTTTTTAATTTCAACTTCCAAAACTTGCAGTTTTTGATCAAATTAACATAATCAAAAGCCACTTTAAACCTTTACCTATTCACACAATGAACATAATAAATGTATCACAACTTCTTCAAATTATTGCAGAAAACTTTGTGTAAAACTGAACAGAATCAAAACCGCAGTAGTCAGACCAAGTAACGGCTTCATTTGTAAACCCATCAATGCCATACAGCTTTATTTATAGAGCACTTTAAACACCCACAGGACCAAAGTGCTGTACAGTACACAACAATCATACAGTCGGATAATAAAAGAAGTTAAAATGGTTAAAAGTCAACATTTTAGATGGTGTCAAAGGCCATGATGCCAGAACGCAAATAGCGGGTGGGCTGGCTGGGATTGGGGAGGGGGGTGTCTGGGGGTCCTCCCCTAGAAAATTTTGAATAAAGTAGATGTGCTTTCTTGCATTATGGTGCATTTTAACAGGTTGTTAAACATCTTCATGCTTGTATATATCCACAGCGACGAAGAGCTCAGGCTGCTGGGAGGAGTGGCCATCGCTCTGGGAGGAGTTCTCCCCAGCATTTGGGAGGTCCTGCAGCCCCAGGGAACCGAGAGGCCAGCGGACACTGGGTGGACGGATCGAATGGCATCTGCAGCCAGTTTCTTAGGATCTAGGTGCTGGTCATAAAATTAGAATATCATGAAAAAGTTAATTTATTTCAGTAATTCCATTCAAAAAGTGAAACTTGTATATTTGTTCATTACACAGACTGATGTATTTCAAATGGTTATTTGTTTTAATGTTGATGATTATAACTGACAACTAATGAAAACCCCATATTCAGTATCTCCGAAAATTTGAATATTGTGAAAATGTTCAATATTGAAGACGCCTTGTGCCACACACTAATCAGATAATTAACTCATAACACCTGCAAAGGCCTTTAAATGATCTCTCTGACAAGTTCTGTAGGCTACATGATCATGGGGAAGGCTGCTGACTTGACAGTTGTCCAAAAGACGACCACTGACACCTTGCACAAGGAGGGCAAGACACAAAATGGCATTGCTCAACAGGCTGGCTGTTCACATAGCTCTGTGTCCAAGCACATTGATAGAGAGGAGAAGGGAAGGAAACGATGTGGTAGAAAAAATGTAAAATCAATAAGGATAGCCGCACCTTGGATAGAATTGTGAAACAAAACCCATTCCAAAATGTGGAGGAGGTTCACAAAGGGGGGACTGCAGCTGGAGTCAGTGCTTCAAGAACCACCACACTCAGACATATGCAAGACATGGGCTTCAGATGTCACATTCCTTGTGTCAAGCTACTCTTGAACAAGAGATGGCATCAGAAGTGTCTCTCCTGGGACTGCTGCTGAGTGGTCCAAAGTAATGTTCTCTGATGAAAGTAAATTTTGCATTTCCTTTGGAAAACAAGGTCCCAGAGTCTGGAGGAAGAGAGGAGAGGCACAGAATCCACATTGCTTGAGATCTAGTGTCAAGTTTCTACAGTCAGTGATTTGTTTTGGGTGCCATGTGCCATTTATGCTGATGACACAGTTGTTTATTGTCAAGCTAAAACAGTTGCTGAGGCCTTCCAGCCTTTGCAATCACATTTGACATCAACTAGTCAGATTTGTTCCACCTCAAACTTGTCCTAAATGCAAAAAAAAAATATGTTTTTTTCAAACAGGAAGTCGGTCCCAGCAGTTCTTCCTCTGATTTTATCCTCATGCTGTCCCGATTGAGTTTCTTCATTCCTACAAAATATTTGTGTATCTTGGTCGACTTGCATCTCTCTTTTAAGCTCCATGTGGAAAACTTGATAAAGAAACTGAAAGTTAAACTGGATTTCTTGTTCAGAAACAGATCCTGTCTAACCCTGAATGCTAGAAAACGCCTTGTATCTGTGACTTTCCTTCCCTCCATTGATTACGGTGACATTATATACATGAACGCTCCTACAAGCACCCTGCAGATGTTGGATGCTGTCTATCATGGTGCACTAAGATTCATAACTGGCTGTGATTATCGTACCCACCACTGCACCCTGTATTCACTGGTTAACTGGACATCATTAACTTCACGCAGACTCTCTCACTGGTACATTTTCATCTTTAAATCACTTCTTGGTCTGCTGCCTTCATACATCTCCTCCTACATGTCTCTGCGTGAGTGCAGCTACAGCGTGCGCTCTCAGGACATTATTACCTGCAGTGTTCCCTCAGTGCGAACTGAACTTGGCAAAAGGGCCTTCTCCTACTCCGCTCCTGTTTCCTGGAATATCTTTAAAAAAGATTTGAAGCTCTCGACCTTGACCTCTCTAAGTGGCTTTAAGAATCTGTTGGACTCCTGGCAAGGACTAATGCAGACATGTTCCTGTTTTTACTTGTCTACATTTGCCTTATAATCTAATTTGTGATACTTGTTTTAATTAAAAAAAAATCTATGCTTCTTTTATAATTATATTTTTATATAAATATTATCTTTTATAATATAAAACTGTTTGTGACCAGATTAGATAAATTTATTACTAAACAAAACATTCTAAGTAGCAGTCAGTATGGGTTTAGAGCAAAAAACTCTACATCAATGGCTCTCATGGAAATAATGGAACAAATAACTACTGCTGTCGATCAAAAACAGTGTTGTGTTAGTATTTTTGTTGGTTTAAAAAAAGCATTTGATACTATTGACCACACTATTCTCCTTGAAAAATTAAATAAATATGGTATAAGAGGACCAGCATTACACTGGGTATCTAGCTATTTAAAAGATAGGAAACAGTTTGTACAAATAAATGGTGTAAGATCTGACCTGTGCAATATCACTTGTGGAGTTCCTCAAGGCTCTGTACTTGGACCAAAGTTATTTATTTTATATGTGAATGACTTAGTGAATGTATCAGGACTCCTCAAATGTGTCCTTTTTGCAGATGACACCACATTTTTTTTGTTTGGGTAAAGATGTAAAACGGATGTTGAAATTGATGAAGACAGAATTTGATAAAATACAAACTTGGTTTAAACTTAATAAATTATCATTAAATTTAGATAAAACTAAATACATGATATTTAGTAACAAAAAGAGAACTGTTGACGATCCATTTAAAATTGAGGGTGTTGAGATTTGTAGAGTTAATGAGATGAAATTTTTGGGTGTAATCATTGATGAACAGCTAACATGGAAAAATCACATAAATTCTGTAAGAACAAAAATATCTAAATCTATTGCAGTACTATACAAAGTCAGGGAATTATTAAATGATAGAGCTCTGTACATGTTGTATAACACAATTATTGTTCCACATTTAATCTATTGCATTGATGTTTGGGGGAAAGCATGTAAAACATTTACAAAACCTATTTTTATTTTACAGAAAAGAGCTGTAAGAATTATCACCAGAAAGCATTACAGTCACCCATCAAGCACATTATTTTATCAACTGAAGTTATTGAAGTTCCATGATTTGGTAGATTA
>NC_056502.1:30390270-30411046 GCF_014905685.2 Nematolebias whitei | reverse complement strand
TATTTATATATATATATATATATATATATATTTATATATATATATATATATATATATATGTATATATACATATGTATATGTATGTATATATGTATACCTGCATCATGAAGGACCCCACTCACCCACACACTTTTTGTCCTGCTCCCCTCATTCAGGAGGTGGAGGAGCATTAAGTGTAGAACCCTTGGACTGAGGAACAGCTTCTACCCTGAGACTGTGACTCATGAATATCTAACCAGGATAATCACTGTGAAAACTCGCATCCTGATTTGTTTCATGTTGCTGCGTTCATTCATACTCATCGGCTCACACAGACTCATGTTGGTGCTGCTGTTATGCCTATTGTTTTTATGCTACTAGTGCTTAGTGTATTTCTAGTCAACATTTTTCTTAGATCACATCTTAGATCTTATTACTGTTTTTCTTTTACATTTTATACTTTTGTTGGATGTAAATGGGACCCTGTGTACTCGATTTTGTTCCACCACATGTACCACATCTGATGCGTATGACATATAAGAACCTTGAATCCTTGAGGAGTTAGCCAAAAAGGGAAAGTTTAATCATCTCAAAATGCATCTGTGACACAATAAGTTTAACTTTCTGTAGAATTAAACTAATTTTGTCAACAGGCTAACTCAGTCCCAGAAAGGTCAACTTTTTATGACCCGTTTAAACTATGAAACATGTTTCTGTAACTTTCAGCTCCAGAGCTCCAGAGAGCTCAGTTTTCTTCCTCAGTTTGCCAAAATCTCATTTTTAAAGTGAACTCTTGTGGAGTTTTGTCCATTTTCATCTAGTTTGTCCTTCAGTGTTCTTCTGCCAAAAGTATGTATTCTCATTTTAACTGCATAATTAATGAAATAAATGGTTTCATTGTTCAGGTATAATTTAGCATGTTATGACTATAGCTCTAAATAATTTACCTCTTGCCATAAAATAATTTGCATCTTCACTTTCTGCATTCTGTTGGTTGTGTTGAGTCTGCGTCCGTCCGAAGCGTGACATGTTTTACTTTATGCAGATGACTTCATGGTCCTACTGTGATGTGAACAGATAATGTGAGGCACAGCTCGTCTGAAGCAGGGAACCATCAGCTGGTTCCTGTGAGGCACTTCAGACACACCGGTGGCCTGATAACATCAAACTCCTGCAGATAAAATCACCTCGTTCGACAAACGTCAAGTGGCAGCGCTCTGTTCGACTGGACCAGTTTATCCATTCATGCTGCACACATCTGGAACATAAACGCTCTGATTTATCCATTTGTAAGTGAAATCCAAAATAGCATTTAAATGTATTAATAATGGAGCTGTCTCCTTTGTGAAAAGATTAAAGGTGAATGAGTTCCTCTAAATCATTTTGCACCACACAGGGTGATGATGTAACACTTCTCTTTAGGGTGGTATTTATCAAATCATCAGGATGCATTATAAGGACTGGTTATCTGCATGTTGACTTCATGCAGCTTTAATCATTTCATTCATGACAACAAGTCATCTCAGGACATTTTTATATGGACAAATTCTTTGAGCAAGACTAAACATCCGGTTCTGCATGGATGTTCGGTGAACTGAACTAATTCTGTCGCATGTATAAGAGCTAAATTTAACATACCGCTGCCTCATTATCTTCCCCACACAGTGACAAGGAGCTCTGAGGATTGTAAATTATAAACAAGCTCAACTGGCAGCAGTTTGACTGCAACAGATGCCCATGAGACAAATCCTCTTTGCTTTGCTCTGTCAGTGTGTGTGTGTGTGTGTGTGTGTGTGTGTGTGTGTGTGTGTGTGTGCACTCATTTCACAAGTTGATTGTAAATGAGTCACTCTGTCTGTTAGGCAGATTTCTCCTTTCTGGATCTGGGAATTTGGTTTTGGAGGCTTCTGTTCCCTGCACGCATGTTTGGTTATTTTCTACTCTCTGAATTCCTTTTAACCGCCTCTTACTTCCAAACTGATCCATTCATTTATCAATAATTAATTAAGTCTCTAGACATTTTGAAATAGTGCACACAACTTTGATGTATACCTTGACACTCTTATATAATAATAATAATAATAATAATAATAATAATACTAATAATAATAATAATAATAATAATACTGGTAGAGCTGCTGCCTCTCAGCGAACAGGTCTCTGGTTCAAATCCCGGTCCGGGGGCCTTTCTGGGTGGAGTTTGCATGTTCTCTTCATGCATGCATGGGTTTTCTCTGGGTACTCCAGTTTCCTCCCACAGGCAAAAAACATGCGGGTTAGAGTGATTGGTAACTCTAAATTGTCCCTAGGTGTGAGTGAGAGAGTGAATAGTTGTTTGTCTCGTTTGTCTCTATGTGGCCCTGTGATGGACTTGCGACCTGTCCAGGGTGTACCCGGCCTCTCGCACAGTGATTGCTGGACATGGGCACCGGGTGACCCAAAATGGAAGAAGTGGGTAAAAGATAATGGATGGATAATAATAATAATAATAATAATAATAATAATAATAATAATAATAATAAGTCATCATTATGTATATCATTGTATGTTTTTAAATCTTTGAACAGTCCTGCCCCTTCTTATCTCACGGATCTGCTGCAGCCATATGTCCCACAGCGCTCTCTGAGTTCAACAGACCAGACATTGGTCCCAGGAACCCGTCTTAAGCTCAGATGTGACAGCTCTTCTCTGTTGCAGGTCCAAGACTGTGGAATGAATAAACATGTACAAAGTAGTAACCGACATGTATGTCAGACAGGCTTCTTCTCTCACTGTTTTTAAGTCTCACTTAAAAACCCACGTTTATTCTCTGGCTTTTGACATTTTGTTTGGCCTTGTTGCTGTTTTAAGTGCTTTATAAATAAAATGCAGTTGTTTTGTATGGTATCATTAAACTATGTAACTAGTTGTTGCATGAGATTTGAGTCACAGTAGACCTGGTTATCTATGGTAAAATGTCATAAAACATTTCATTTAACATAAAGGAACAGGTGAAACATCAAAGTGGGAAATAAAAATGGTTTAACACCATTACTTTTAATAAATGTGTAGGAAATGTGACTTTATCTAGGGTAAGCACAATAAAATCTCTAAAGATATTGATAATTAAATATATTATGTAAATATGACTCGCACGATGGATTTATGGATTTATTTTGGATATATGCGTATTTATTTGATTATTTATTGAGGTGTTTTAGAAGTGGGTTTTGTGTCACAGCGCCCCCTATCTCTTTGTTGAGGTAACAGCAGGCCGTCTATCAGTTCAGCAGGCTGTTGTAGCACATAATTAGACGAAACCTTTTTTTTAAAACTAACTTTATCCTAGTCAGTGACAATTTTCTTTATCAGAATAGAAAAGCAATCAATTAAAAATAACATTTATATCAGTAAAAGTTGTATTTTAAATGCTCCACAAAACTGAGATTGATAAAGAAAAAACTAAAATCAAGATATCTGAAAATCTTTTAAAAAATTGACAATGAGCTTTTTGTTTTGTTTCATCCCATAAAAATAAAATCAGTGACCTGGATTGTTGTGGACTGCGATTTATTTACCCAGAGGGTAATTCTGACAATGTTAATGGAATGAAAAGGCAACAAATTAAACTGAAACACGAGAAAAGTCTTTATACAACATCCCATCATCTGCACAAAAGCACAAAGAAAAGGATTGTCACAATTAGTCTAACATTTGTTGTGTTTTAGTTGATAATTAATAGCTTTATGTACATTACTTCAAAAAGATGTGTCAGAGTTTCATTTTGATGTGTTTTTATTTTATTTTGTTTTGTAGAAAAAAACAGTTGTTCAGCATGTGATTTGACATTTGTGACTGTTAATTCATCAACTCTGGACTAAAAGTAAAGCTAGATCTAGCCTCTTTTTTTTATATTTTATATTTTTTCTTTTGTAGCACAATTTGTGACCTTGAAAAGGCAAATGTGTAGTCTGTTTCAGTTCAAATGTACTCTCATTGTTACAAGTGCCCCCAGCAGCCATACTTAAATCCTGATTTTTTATCAATACATTTAAAGTTGTTTGATTTTTGTATGAGAATGCCACAGAGGTGGCTCAAGGGCTATTTATTTTGCTCATTTATTTTAAAATAGGGGAATGTAATTTGAATATTTGAAGCCAAAAACAAGTTAACAGGACGTTACAGTATTTTTGTTAAGAGGAAAAAAAAAAAAAGTAAAACATGTATTTGTGTTATATGACCAGCCGGCTTGCCTTACACACCGCCACGCTTGGCTCCTCCTCCGCCGTTTTTTGACTGTAAACATCCTGCTGATTTTAAAAGGACAGCGCTGAGCGGGAGGAAGGCGGCTGGCGCCATCTTGGCTGCTTTAATGAGTACAACAGGGGAGCATTTGCTGGGAGAAATTACTTAATCGTTGTGATTTCACTCTGAGAGGGACACTTTGGGTAAGTGTGTTTGCAGCGGGAGCACTTGCGCACAGGTTTGTGTGTTTTATGGGAAGAAATAGGCGTGTAAGGTGAGTTTTAGTCGTTGCGGCCTTCGCTGTGCGAGCAGCCGTTGGCCACCGGCTAACAAGAGTGTTGTAGTGACAGAGAGGAGGGGGGTGGGAAAGTACGAGCATGAATCGAGCACCCCCTTGTTCCAGCGTGCTTTTTACTGTTGTTAGTAAATGTTTATACATGAATATATTAACGTAGCGTGAAAAAAAAATACGCTTAAAATAATCTGCTTCACTCGCCCGCTAACAAATTCGTTTCTCTTTGTAGTTAGCCATCGGCTAATTTAGTTCGATGGGCGCCGACTATTTACTGGCGTTGCCCACCTTTTGGCGCAATTATTCATCATTAAGTACACAGTGATTTCTATACCTTTCACCTCCAATGGTTGTTTCGTTGTGTGTAAAACGACCACTAAGTTGTAGTATTTTACAACAGGGAAAACTTGATTTACCCAGAAATCTGTATTTTTAGTCAATGCGTGCCCGGGACTGAGAAACAGGATCAACGTGAATGGAGGCAGCGTTTGTTTTTATAACAGTTTTTACCTCCTGCCTTGGTATTTTATTGTTTTATAGACACATATGGATATTTAAAGTATATTCTCATTAAGAAAACTTAAACAAACGGTTCAAATAAGCTGTATATTTTGTGCTTAACAATCAAAATACTTGAGCTGTTCTACTGAGAAATGGTAACTGGACTGTACTAGCGTCTTATTTGAAGACACTCAAAGCGCTTTACACTTCAATCTGTGTCCTCATTTATCCATTCATACAGCACTCTACTAGATCTCTACAAAGATGATTGAACAAATCATTCTAAAGAGACTAATCAGTGCTTTAGATCACATTCACACACCGGTGGGACACACAGAGGCATCGAGGGGTTCAGTGCCTTGCCCAGGGACACTTGGACATTTGGCTGCAGGTGGTTTCGAACCCCCAGCTCTCTCATTGGAGGACGACTGCTCTAACCACTCAGCCACAGCTATCCCCTGTAAATAATAAATAAGTGCATGTTTAAATAAAACACTTTCTGAGAGAAATTAATACACTTTAATTTCATACAAACTATTATTCAATTTAGGAAGAGTGGATTATTTTTATCTGGTTTGTGTGGCATGGAGTGTTATCAGTCATTGTTAAAATTATTCTGATTGCTGTAGGACTTTACTCAATTTATATGTTTTGACGATCATTATTACTATTTGGTGATATATGTTATTACTGTAATGATAACTCTTTTTCTTCATGTATGCAATAACTTCGACTATATATACTATAAAACAAAAGTTTTTTTCTGGAATTTGATTCTAGACATAACTGTTTGATTTAATATGTTATGTGTGTTTAATATGCATTATTTATTTAATATATGTTATTTTGTGTTTAAATAGACTTTATATGATCACTTTCGAGTTGTTTTTATTGACTTTACTAATTTTATCTGGTGTGCTTTGTCCTGTTTCAGTAGAATGATGGGTTTTTATTTGACTGCTCTGTTTCAGTCAGCCTGTGTGCTTTCTAAACATGCTGTCTAAAGATATTAATGATGCTTTTCACCAGGTAAACCGTACCACAGTTGGGAGTGTTTGAACCAGGAGAACCGGGGCAATGTTCTACGCCCACTTTGTCCTCAGCAAGCGTGGGCCGCTGGCCAAGATTTGGCTGGCGGCCCACTGGGACAAAAAGCTGACCAAGGCCCACGTGTTTGAGTGCAACCTGGAGAGCAGTGTGGAGAGCATCATCTCACCAAAGGTAAGAAGGTTTTGTCTTCATTTTACTGGTGTCTGACCATGATGGGCCATGGGGTCTGCAACCCTTCAGTCAAGAGCCTTTTCTGCTCCTTATCTCTTTTTTTGGGGGTGGGAGGCAGGGACGGTTGAAATTGGCAGATTATGCTTGCATCCTAAGAAATACTAGACTAATTTGCTCAATATGATTTTCTGAATTTCTGCTAATGAATGCAGAATCCTCTCTTTAACTTTAAGATATGTTTTGCACTCCTCATTATCAGAAGGACTCACTATATTTTTGTAGGATGCCTTTTTTATGCTGACAGTATAGTAAGCTTTGCTAGATCTTTTTTTTCCCCCACCTCAGCATCTTGCCCCAAAAATGTGAAATTTTCTGGTGGATTTTAGAGAAAAACGTGTCTACTTTAAGTGGCTGGAAGTTGAAATAATCCAGTGGCTTGTGAACTTTTAATGCAAACTGATCATTGTGTTTTTCTTGTAGTATTAGTGTTATCCTTTCATAAAAAAAATAATTCACCTTCATAAAATCAGACAAGAAAACTTTGTCTCTTCTGTTGTGGTTATGAATGTAAATATTATTCTTGTCCATGATAGTTTTTGGTAAAAGCTACAAAAAGCCATTGCAGAGGGACTTGTGGTCCCAGATCTGTATGTTGCAGACCCTTGATCTAGGTGCTGCTGGTAGTGTTGGTATGTAATTAATCTAAATTTCAGTTCTTCCATGGGCTGGTGTCCTAGAAAAGTCATTATGTTGATGTAGATGCTGTTTATGACGTGAATGTATGTATTTTTATTTGGTATTTGTGCTTTCATTTCTAGGTCAAGATGGCGTTGCGAACATCTGGTCATTTGCTCCTTGGGGTGGTGAGAATCTACCACAGGAAGGCCAAGTACCTGCTTGCTGACTGCAATGAAGCCTTCATCAAAATCAAAATGGCCTTCAGACCAGGTAAGAAGACATTACAGCAGTGTGGCAGTGTCACGCCCTGGCCATTCTTCATAAGACACAAGACATCACTGATGTGACTGTTGGATGGTCTTTCCTCCTGGGAAGTTTATACTCTTAAGAGAAACTGCATGGGGAAGTCCTGTTCAGCCCCTCCTACTTCAGCACTCTTTACTTAAACAAAAACTACACAAACAGCACGGTTTTCAGAGTGGATGTTTATTTTCCAGTTTCTGATGAAGGAGAAAATTCTGATATTTCTGTTAACCAAAGAGAAGCACTCATTTGAAATTTTGCCACAAAGAGACTGCAACTGTCTGACAAACGGAGCAGGAACTTGCCCCTACACTGCCCAGTCAAGGTGCACTCCCGTTCAGTCAGCACAGTCCAGGAGAGCTGCCTGTCTCTGTCTCCTCTGGACAATTTTTGTCCACAATCTCCTTATGTGAGTTCTTGGCTGGAACAACTTTAAAGATGTCTATTTTCTAACAGCCTCGTCCAGCGTAGAGCAGAGCACTGCAGACACTTGTCCTCATGAACACGCCCACTAAGTTCTGTGAGGTGATCGTTCTGACAGGAGTTCTAACAGGATCTAAGGCAGGGGTGTCAAACTCGCTTACAAAAGGGTGGCAAAATTAAAATCTTTCTCAAACTAAGGGCCAATTTCAGAAACTACATTAACTCAAATCAGATACCCAACATCTTTTCTTGGTCACAGGTTCCTCAACAAGAGTTTGATTGGTCTCATTTGATGTTCTCTGTTGTGCTTTCGACATCATAATCAAAGATTACTGAAATAATTGAAGAGAAAAAAGTATTTTATGTTTCACATATCATCTTGGGGGCCAGACAAGATGTCAGCGAGGGCCACATTTGGCCCCCAGGCCTTGAGTTTGACACATAAGATCTAAAGGGTGGTGTGAGAAGAAAAATGCGTAATTTTCATCATGCACCATGTCAGCGAGGCACAAGTTTGTCACTTCTCGTGGAGTATAAACCAGGCTTTACTCTGGTAAATCATATAAAAAAGTGTGAGTACCCATTTGTGATTAACGTAACGGTATTACTGGTTTCTGTGTTCAGGAGTGGTGGATCTACCTGAGGAGAACAGAGAGGCAGCGTACAATGCCATCACTTTACCTGAGGAGTTCCATGATTTTGACCAGCCACTCCCTGATCTGGAGTAAGTTGACCAGATTTTCAGTTATTGGTTGATTTCTTGACTAATACAAACAAAAATGTAAGAGTACATATTTTTCATTATTCATTATATTTATATATTATACATTTCATTATATTTTTCACTAGCCTTATTGCATATGTCACTTTACCTATACCAATATCAAAGACTTCATACATATACTGTGTACATTCACTTCATATGCTGCTTTGCCACTTTACTACAAATGTCAATGTCAGGACCTTCATTTTATTTTATAGATATACTTTTTTTATATATTTGTATACTGCTATACTACAAGTTAGGACAGTATCATACTTTTATTATTTAATTTTATGCTTATGTTTGTTAAATGGTTATTGTTGCACCAGGGGTCTGAGAGTAATGTAATTTCAATCCTGTGTATGTATATTGCAGTTTTGACAATAAAGTTGACTTTAACTTTTGTTCATAAAAGTTATTACTACCTCTCATTTAGTTTCAAATCTTGTACTGTAACCATGTTACATCACACATGTAACGTGTTATTGTTACCCATGTTTTTTTCCCCTCAGTCATGTAGGAGATGCAGATTTTGTTCAACTTTATGATGGAAACATAAATTCTGGCGTGTTTTCCTACAGTGACATTGACGTGGCTCAGCAGTTCACTTTGAACCAGAGCAGAGTGGAAGAGATCACCATGAGGGAAGATGTTGGAAACCTTAACCTCCTGCAGGACAATGATTTTGGTAAGACACAACTGATGCACTCTTGTTGACCCACACATCTCAGAAGTGACCTCAGGGCACCGTACAGAAGAAAAGCGAGCCCAACCATCTGCTGTCTTCTACAGCTGATTTTGGGATGGATGACAGAGAAATGATGCGTGACGCCAGCACATTTGAAGATGATATCATTCATGGTGCCACCGCCCCTAACCTCTTGCTGGAGGCTGAGCCCGGTCCAGCTAATCTCCCTGACAAATCCAACCACATGGAGTACGATGACTTCGGTGATGGCTCCATGGGCAACAGTGATGGAGGGATGCTGGGTGAGCGGCATTAAGTCTGATGTTAATTATTCTGTGTGAGATTTCTCGAAGTGTGACAGCTGATTTTTTTCTTCTTCAGTGGACAAACTGCTGAGCTCTGAGGACGGAGGCGGCATCTTTGACGACCCCCCAGCTATCACAGAAAGCGTCATGATGCCTCCAGATCATGGAGATGATGAGGACGACTTTGACAACCTGCAGTCGCGTAAGTGATCTAGAGACAAAAGTAACATTTGATGTCAAAGTGCTATACGTTACCACTTTGAAGATAATTATGGTTTTGTTTTTCAAGCTGGTCCAGACAGTCCAGACTCGGGCCCAGCTGAACCCCTGCCAGCCATGGCTGACCAGACAGAACAGACCACTCTCGTTCACAACGAAGAGGAGGCGTTTGCCCTGGAGCCCATCGACATCACCGGTAGGCCCCGCTTGATCTTTATTCATTCAAAAACCCTTTTGAGTCATGCTCGTTTTTGCAGGAAAGATTTAAAATTTCCTGGATGTCTTTTGGGTTTTGTCAGTTTGCTAGAACTTTTTTTTATTTTTAAATTGCTTAAAATGTGTTCGTATTGTACCGTTGGGATCACTGTTGCAAATTATAGTTTGCACTAATAGTTTTGATTAGACTCTGATAATGTTCTGTAAACTTGAGTTATTCTGATGCTGAGGCAGTTAACAGAGACCCATCCTTGTTCTGTTGGTGTTTTTGTTGTGCTACTAAGCAAAATGTTCACATTTTGATGCTGTTTTTATATCAAATGCTCCCGTACTTTGGACTTTAGTTGTGTAGTTTTTCTGCACAGGCTGTACTGCCACTTGGTAATAATGCAGACATAAATAATAATTTCATATTTTTCCTCACCTGACCCATGCAATCCATGGAGTTGACTGCCAAAAATTAAGCATTAGTTTTAATTGGTTGTTGCAGCCCAGTCCTAAGGAAAGAGTATTATGGAAAAACAACCTTAATGTTTAATGGAGAATAATGAGAGCTGGTGCAGCAAGCCTTTTGAGAGCTCATTAGAATGCATCACATTTGCATTTCAGCAGTTGCAGTAATGCCTCGTGTATAACACACAGGCTCAAGTCGTTTTTTAATTGACAGTGTCTTAATAAATAAAATGAAGTTCATCTGAAATCTAAACCTGCATCTGTACTTAAATTCAGTGCCACTATAAAATTATTGTAAACACTTATATTAATAATGGATTGTAAACATTTATATTAATGATGGATTGTAAACATTTATATTAATAATGGATTGTAAACATTTATATTAATAATGGATTGTAAACATTTATATTAATAATGGATTGTAAACATTTATATTAATGATGGGAGCATATCTTTTACCTGTTCATATTGAAACTGATGAAGTTCAGTGAAGCTCTTTTTTTCTTAATTTCTTTTCCTCTCTTGGTTTCCAGTGAAAGAGACCAAGGCAAAGCGTAAGAGGAAGCTAATTGTGGACAGCGTGAAGGAGCTGGACAGTAAAACCATCAGAGCCCAGCTGTCTGACTACTCTGACATTGTGACCACTCTGGACCTCGCTCCTCCCACCAAGAAGCTCATGATGTGGAAAGAGACTGGAGGAGTGGAGAAGCTCTTCTCCCTGCCTGCTCAGCCCCTCTGGAATGCCAGGCTGCTGAAGGTACCACCTGCTCATAAGAAATCTTTGTTTGTGGATAATACATGCTTAGAACTGCTGGGCCTGCGGTCATGTAATCCTGAGGCCGCACGTTCAAGCCCAGGAAGAGCTTAAAACAATTAGCAGCTGTTCTAAAATCACATTGAAGCAGTATTACCATTTGTAGAACCGTTTTACTGCAGAGATTTTAATGTCAAAGTAGTAAAACCCAATCAGGTGAGAGTTTATTTCAAACAATAATTAACATTCTGTTCAGATTTTAATTGAAAGCACTGAAGCAGCAAAAGGTTTAGGAAGGAATGGATTGTTTATGCCGTTTCACATTCGTCTTACTCCTGAATAGAAAACATGTCGGTGCATAATTTTAGTTCTTTTCGTCCTCTTTCATAAAGGTTTATATTTCTGTAAAAATGAACTTTTCTTGCATTTGCAGATGTTCACACGCTGTCTGACGCCTCTGGTGCCAGACGAGCTGAGGAAGAGGAGGAAGGGTGGAGAAGCAGACAGTCTGGATGAGTTCCTCAAAGAACTGGAGAACCCAGAGGTGCCACGAGAGGAGGTCCTGCCTCAGCACAGGGATGTTATTGGTAGGTCATGATTTTTATTTAGACAAACACAAACCACGATCGGTTAATGACTGGTCTTTACGTTACCTTCACATTTTTACGACCCGTCTATCAGACCAGACTATCATGGAGGAGCCCAGCATACTGGCAGCCTCAGTGATGGAGGGCAGCAGGACAACACTGGATGAAACCGTCATGCCTCCTCCATCCACCCCCCGTGGTGTTAAACGCAAGACTCTGGACAAAGAGACCACCATTCCTGTAAGTCCCCCCAGCTGGTGTGGTTTGACATCCACCCTGGATGCATAAAAGAAGACGTTGTTGTTGGTGTAATTGAAGTTTGGTCACTCCTGTCCTCTTTCAGATGGCTCCTTTGGAGCAGCAGCAGCAAATGGCAGAGCACTCAGACCTGACGCAGAGGTTAGACCTGTCTCATGTTGATAATCCTCCAGAGGCAAGCAATCTGGACCTCACTCAGCTCGTCCCAGAGCTTGATCTTCTCAACGAGAAGGGAACAAAGAAGGACGAGCTCGATGAAGAAGAGGTGAGGGGACATCATCCAAATCAATTCAGTTTATTTATGTAGCACCAAGTCAACAGAAGTCATCTCAGGTCACTGAACAGACACATTCTTATATAAAAATAATTTAACATTATTTACCTGAGGAGCAGACTGCTTTGAATTTAACTCCACCGCAGACTCTCATCTTGAGCATCCCAACAAACAAGTGAAGAGGATTGTTTAAGATGGATAACTTACTAAGGAAAACTGAAAGTGTCTACATGAGCTCAGTTGGTGCCTCCTGGTTGATTCTAATCGTTGTCTGGTTCTTAGGAGGAGGAAGGTCAGGCCGGAGACCAGGATCAGGAGGAGAAGAGGTGGAACAAGAGAACCCAGCAGATGCTGCATGGTCTACAGGTAAAAAAAACCAAGAAAACATCAGTTTTCACTTAGTAGTTTTCATTAATGCACTGACTCATTTTTTTCTTTTATCCTGTGCCTTTCTCCTTGCAGCGTGTCATGGCGAAGACCGGCGCAGACTCCGTCAGCCTGCTTGACTTGTGCAGGAACGACAACAAGAAGCAGGCAGCCGCCAAGTTTTACAGTTTTCTCGTCCTCAAGAAGCAGCAAGCCATCGAAGTCACCCAGACTCAGCCCTACAGCGACATCGTTGCCTCAGCCGGACCAAAATTCCACCTCATTTAGACATTGGAAGAACAACACACTGCTTGCAATAGGCTTACAAAAACAATAACTAACAACTCTTTGCCTTTTTTTATTTTGTTTACTGTCAAAACAGTTTTTTTTTCCCCTTTTGGGGTGGGGTGGGTAGTGAGGAAAGGGTTGGGAACTTTTAAAAGAACAATTTTACTGTACTACAGATGGAATCATGCAGTATTCTTGCTTCAAACGGAGTTAGGAATGTTTTACAAATATATTTATAAAGGAGCCCTTTTCAGACACCAATTTGTAAGCTTCGCTTGATATTTTATAAGTTAAATTTCTGTTGTCTGCTCTTATTAAACTTTTTGTATCAGCCCCTCTCAACTAAAATATTTTAGATAAAAGCCCAGCGTATCAGGTGTGTTCTTGTACTGACTCTGTTCTGGAATGGTACTGTTATTGTTCAGAAGTGTAACCTCTCCCATCTTCTCCCTGTTGCACTTTTTTTTTTTTTTCAACAAAAAAAGGGTAAACTTTCACTGAATAGGTGAACTGTATCTGGCATTAAATATGTTTCAGTTGTACAATTCAAGCAGTTTATCGATTTTATGTAAATTTTTTCATTTTTTGTACCCTTTTTATTTGGTTTGTTTATGCTTGTTTGCCTTTTTGCGTTATGTAACTAGGTAATGTTCTTTTGTTACAGTTAAGTTCACTATCCCACCTTAGACTCTGGGTAACTTCTAGTTGTGATACATCTGTAAAGATTTGAAATAAAGTGTTTTAAAAACTTGGTTAAGTAACAAGTTGTTTATTATTTTAAATTGAATTATTTTATATTCAGGTTCAAATAATTTAACCAGATTTTGAACTTATCTTAGTTATTGAGTTCTTGTTTACATCTTGAAAATGTAAATGTAAATCACATTTTTTGGATGATTGTTTCCTCTGGTATCAGATGCTGTGCAGATGAAAGGATTTTTACTGAAACTTTTTAAGTTTTGGACATTTGTTATGATGCGTAACCATGGCAACAAGGCTGTTTTCTACAACAACAGCAGCTGATTAGCATCTCAAAAGCTCAAATAATATCTTAACTGTGGCCCCAACTCTCAAATGAGTTGAAAAGGATGTTCTGTGGACGCATTCTCATCTACCTGCCAGCTGTGCTCGAGTGCCTGACCACTGAGATCCTGGAACTAGCAGGAAACACGGCTCACGACAGCGGAAGGACAGGATCGTCCCTCAGCACCTACAATCGGCTGTCCGCAGCGACCAGGAGCTCGGCAGACTGCTGGGAGAAGTGGCCATCGCTCTGGGAGGAGTTCTGCCCAGCATTCAAGCGGTCCTACAGTCTAGGGGAACTGAGAGGTCAGCCGAGTCTGGGTGGACGGATCGGACGGTATCTGCAGCCATTTTCTTAGGATCCACTGTGGGATGGACCTTTACAAGAGATCCTTCCTGTCTACAGCCACCAGCATCTATAACATATCTTAATGAAATGAGGATAACGAGTTACAACAACAAAATAATTCTCCTTTGGGATTAATAAAGTATTTTTGAATAGAATTTGAATTGAATTGAATTGAAAATCGAATCTGAAATGCAAAAATTTAAGCAAGTTTTTTTTTACATTTGAGAAAATTGAATTTTTTTTTCAAAATGTTCAATAATGCTCAGTCAGGCCATCTGGACAGTATCTTTATTTTTTTTTTGATAGTACATGTTCAACTAGCTTATGGTAGAACATGTGCTGAACACTGCTGACACTTGACCTGAGTGCCTTATCTTATTGGTTAAATAAATGTTTTGACGTGGAGTGACTGCGTTCACATGAACCTGTTTCTACACGGACTGTGTAAGAGGTGCACTTTTAGCGGAAACGTGCGCCATCTAATTCTTTCCCCCTTTTCTGTTTCTGGCGTGGACCGGCTCATGTCTTCCCGTAAAGAATCAAGTTCAGCGTCTACCGTAGAGATGGCTTCTACAGGCGGGACTCTGGACTCTCCAGTCAAGCAGATCCAAATTGAGGGACTGGTAAGTGTTCCTGCTGGATTGTTCGCTGACCGCTGTCTTTCCACAGAGTAATGGTTATCACATGCTAACGCGTTAGCATCATCATGGCGGGGAGATAACGCTGATGCTCGAACTTGTTTTTAGTAGATTTTTCGAACGAAGTCCAATTTTTAAAATATAGTATACGTGTTATTTTAATCTTTATTTTCACGACCGCAAGTTTGTCTAAATATTGGGCTAATTAAAGGTGTTGTAGTTTAGCTGCTGTTAGCTGGAGCTACAGGGTTGATTTACAAACAAGGGCCAGTCTGTTTAAAGGTCCCCCAACGAGGATGTTTGTTTTCTCATGTGCTACATTTATAAAACGCATTTTAGTACAAGTCACTTGTTAACTGCGCATTTAAGCAGTTAAAATAATAAAAATATTATCAATCGGTAAAGTCTAGATTCCTAAATAATCTTTATGAGCCTCATAAAAAAATAATTTAAGCGCATTCATTGTTCATTTAAAATAATTATTCTATTGCGTGGGGAGTGGTGGAGCAGAGGTTAGAGAAGGCGAGCCTGTGATTGGAAGGTTGCCGGTTCGACTCCCCAGACTTGACACCATCAAATATGTGGGTGGGAAAGATGAAGCACCTTCACGTGTGCCCCACCCTGGGCCCCTGAGCAAGGCCCTTACCCCCCACCATCTGCCCCCCCCCCACCCCCCCGGGTGCAGATGGCAGCTCTCTGCTCCACACAGAGGGCTGTGGTAGCTCGGTGGTTGTGTCAGAAATAACATCAGGCACAAAAACAAATGCCAAGTCTTTGCTTTCGCTGTGGTGAGCCCTGAAGAAGAGAGCAGCAGAAAGATGTTTGTTTTTATTTAAATAAGAAAATAAGAATTGTACAGCTAGACATTTCTTATTGTTTTCTTCTTTTAAAATGGCTGTGAGTATCGTACCCACCACTGCACCCTGCATTCACTGGTTATCTGTTGGACTCCTGGCAGGGACCAATGCAGACATGTTCCTGTTTTTAGTTTTCTACAGTCGCCTTAGAATCTAGCTGTTTTTTGTTACTTTTCTTTTTTTAGCCATCCTATTAGTTAAAAAAAAAAAAAAATCTGTATGCCTTTTTATAACTGTTTATTGTTGTTGCTGTTGTCCATTGTTGTCATCTTTCTTTGTTGAAATCAGGTCTCTCTTGTAAATGAGTTCTGGAGGCTCAATGGGATTTACCTGTCTAAATAAAGGTTGTATGAAAAAAAAAAAATGGTGTTACCCAAAACTGTACATATTATTACTACTATTTTTGTATTTGTTTAAAAAGTTTAGCAAAATATAATATTTTTGAAAAGTTTTGACGAGGTTTAATTTTATCTGAGGTTTTATGTACTTAAAAAGAGTTTCCAAGCTCAACTAAACTTTATTTTCATTAGAAAATATTTGGGCTCTTGGATTGTTTTTATGCCAAAGTTGACTATCATTCCATTTTTTTGATACTCTGAGAAGAAATAGGACAGCTAAAGGTTGAGGAATAAAAGAAAAAGCGCAAATGCCATTTTTTTTAATTGGCCTATAACTAACAGTTTATTATTTATACATATTGTAATGTAGATTTTGATAAATAAAACAAAAAACAAAGCTTCAGGAAACAATTAATTGTTGTTTTTTTTTCCCAGTGTGTGATAATCACTAGTGAAGACAGCATGGCTCTGAAATGTTTTAATCTAATTCCCAGATTTCTGCATTTATTAAAGCCCTGCAGTTATCAGTGGCCAATGCAACCTTGTTCTTTACAAATGAAGCCGTAATTTGATGGTCTACTTCCTTTTGGGTCTGCTAGTGGCCACATAATATAATCTATTCTCTCAGAAAGCAGTTTGACATCAGGGTGTAACAACACTGTTGCCCACAGATGTGCTTTTCTGTTAATCAGCTCAGGCCCAGTTCACACAACGCTGTTTTTGAGTAGAACCGTAGCTCTCTGCTGGATTTTGCCGTTTGTGTACACTTCCAACAGCGCTCGGTTTCTCTGAATCTGAAGCTATTTGAAGTGGACGTTTTTGGAAATGCCCAGCGTACGGACAGCTGCAGTCCACAGTTTTTTCTACGCGAGTATATGAATAACGGTAACAATGGTGGATAGCAGAGTGCTGTTTGTGCTGCTCCCTGTTTTCAACGTGTAGCAGCAACCCAACCTCATCCTTGGTCCAAACAAAGATTTATCTATTCGCGATTTTGGATGCAACTGTTTTCATGCTCCAGCCAGAATTATCTGCATCACAAAATCCAAAAATCACTGCGCCAGCTAGTCCCGGCATGAAAACTACAAACGCAGCATCACAATGTAAACATGCTTTTTATGCTGATTTGCCACAATCAACACTGAACAAATGCGAACGTTTCCAGAGATTGTTCACATGTGAACAAGACAGAATGCTCAGACAAATCAAACGCCACTTATTTAAAAAAACAAAACAATAATTGGTCCAATTAGGGCCCAATTATTGGCTAACTTCCATCTCTTCACCTCTGATTTGATGTAAATATTATTAGAAATAATACATTTAGTAACAAAAGCATTTATTCTTCTAAGTGATTTTTGCTTAAATATGTTCTATCTGGACAGAAACAGCATAAAACGGTCTCTGTTAATCTTTCCATTCTGTAATGCCTCTGTACAAACAGCAGAGGACAAACTCGCCTCATTGGCATGCTCTTACATTCTCCCCTCCTCGGGCCACGAGCTGCACTAGATATAAAGCAGCTTATTTTTGTAGAGTGCATGAATGCAGCAGCAGGGCTTGGACTTGTATCTGTCTCATTAAAGCTGTCCTTGAGTCTCGGGCGCTGTTTTCACATCTAAATATTTAACTTTTAATGTGTGTAATATCCAGTCCTTTGAGATTCGCGTAATTCCTTTCTCAGCCTTGTCAACCAAACATTTTAATCTTAGCTCTTAAATCTAAACACCCCAAATCCATCTGGGGTGAGATCTCATTTTTACTTAAAGTGCTGAGGGAGGGGTGTGTGTGTTTATTTCCGGTAGACGTACGAACCTCATTTCACCTGAATGCGTTAAAATGCAGCAGTTGCCGCCGCGTTGCATCATGACCCGACCGGCGGAGGTTTAGCTGCAGGGTTGCCCGCTGACGGTCTCGCCGCTGCTGTTGTAAAAATGGTTTGTTTTCTTGCTTTTGAAGAGAATTCAGAGAGTCATGTTGCTACAGAATTAGATTGGAACACAGCAGTGAGTTTCTATTAAACACCCACTGAGATCAAGTAAGCTTCTTTATTTGTGGGGGGGTGCGAAGCCCTGGTTTAGTTTGTTCTGACGTACGCTGCACGTCAGACAGGGTTCGTAGTTGTGCGCCGTGAATTAAGGAGAACTCTTGAGCACGGTGTATTTTTGGCACGGTGAGTTTGAAAGCTCTGGGGATTTACACAAAAGGTAGGAACTGTTACAAAAAGAGTTTAATCCTAACATTTCATAAAACGGTGCCTGACACTTTAAAAAATTTTATTTCAAAGCTCGGGATAAAGTAGAGGAAGAGTCTCCTCTTCCCCCGAGGCTTTTACACATGCCTTAGGCCCTTAAGCGTCGACTTGTCAGGGAGGTGTCGCATAATAACGTGACACAAATCAGATGCTGCGGACACACAAGCCTGCTTGCTTTTCTCACGGTGCAGAGTAGCCATCAAAAAAAGAAGAGAGTCTGTGGCCGCTCCTGTTTGTTCAGGTGCTTCATTAAAATCTTTACTAACTGAATGCACAATATTGGATTTTTGGCTGACATCCGATACGCCAGTATGTTAAAACTTATTTGGCCAATAACTGATACCAATACCAATTTTTTTCCTAGACCTACTTACAGAGACTACATAACTTTCTCTGCTGTGGAATTAAAATACTACATTATTCTGCATGGTCTTTATTTGGCCTGCTACCAAACGCAGATACCAAAAGGGGGGCTGAAAATGATGTAACGCTTCAACTTCGCTTATGTTTTATGTCAAATTTATTCATGACATTTTGTTTTTCATTCAACATTTATTTAGACAGGTAAATCCCATTGAGCCTCGAGGACTCATTTACAAGAGAGACCTGATTTCAACTAAGAATGATGACAACAATGGACAACAATAAACAGTTATAAAAAGTCATACAATTCATTATTTTTTTTTAAACGAAAAGGAAGGCTAAAAAAAAGAAAAGTAACAAAAAACAGCTAGATTCTAAGGCGACTGTAGAAAACTAAAAACAGGAACATGTCTGCGTTGGTCCCTGCCAGGAGTCCAACAGATTCTTAAAGCCACTTAGAGAGGTCAAAGGTCGAGAGCTTCAGGTCTTTTTGTAAGATATTCCAGGAAACAGGAGCGGAGTAGGAGAAGGCCGTTTTTGCCAAGTTCAGTTCTCACTGAGGGAACACTGCAGGTAATAATGTTAATAATGTTAATAATGGTTAATTAGGTTCAAAGTGTTGTAGGTCTTGTTTTCCCTCCTTTCATCATTGACGCTGAGCAGTCATTGCAACTAGCAGTTCTGCTGTCGGTTTCCGACACTTTAAAAAAACTTCCACACCTCCAACATTTTCACGTCTTCCTCTCTCGCCGTGATCAGTTCAGGTACACGCGTGACGTCATAACTGGTGCTGCAGGCGTCCTTGTCTCTGGGTTGTCATACAAAAACAGCACCTTTAATAAATAAATTACATAAATTTATAAACAGCACCTTTTATGTCTGTGAGTTATTTTGATGGAATGTCCGATATTTAACTTTATCGCTAATATCAGCCGATACCACGCCGATAATATCGTGCATCCCTATTACAAACTTTCAAACTAACAAAATTAACTTTTTAAATGATCTCCATCAAAGTTGAGTCAGGTCCTCTGGACGGTTTGTTTTTGTGGAAACGTTTCGTCTTTCATCCAGAAGACTCCATCAGTCCGAGGAGAAGAAACTCAGTCTTGTAAATAATCACCTTCACATAGTGGATCAACCAGTTGATCAGCTGAGCACCATCAAACTGGTTGATCTATGTTAAGATGTTCTTTTTAAGACTGAGTTTCTTGTGGCTCCTCGAACTGAAGGAGTCTTCTGGATGAAAGACGAAACGTTTCCACAAAAACAAACCGTCCAGAGGACCTGACTCAACTTTGTTTGATTTTTCTACCTGGATTATTGAGCACGAATCAGAATATTTGAAGTATAGTTTAATTGGACAGCCATGAATATGCACAAGCTGGTTTCTAAAAATTAAAGACCAAAGCTGTAGGGCTTTGATTCTCACAGACAAATGGCTTAAGAGGCTTGCTCCTAGTTTTATATTTTGTTTGTGGAAAATAATTCAAAGCGGGTGTCGTGTTATGTGATTCATCGTTTAAATTAAATATAAGCTGCAGCAGATAATCAGCAGGGCAAGCGCTTCCTTTAAAGTCTGCAAAGGGGTCACGATGTGACTCCGTTCACCTCCACCTTGTCTTTGATATATTTTCCTGCATTTTAATGGCCTCCGGTTGTGATCACGTTTTAAGGCAGACTTGGGCAAACATAAAAAAAAAAAAAAGATCCCTCCACAAGTCGGCAAGCAAAGTTGGCAGATGAAATGAGGATCTGCAGTGGTGTTAACCCAACAAACAGCTCCAGAACCTCAGTTCCACTACATTTGAGTGGTGCCTCATGAAACGATCAGCTCGGTCGCTGTGCTTCCTCACAGCTCCAGACTCTC
Organism: Nematolebias whitei; assembly: GCF_014905685.2. NCBI lineage: Eukaryota > Metazoa > Chordata > Actinopteri > Cyprinodontiformes > Rivulidae > Nematolebias > Nematolebias whitei. Next base: position 30,390,559 of record NC_056502.1, on the reverse strand, counting down.
TGTCAGGATTATGAGCTCTTTTTTTTTTTTTTTTTGCACGAAAAGATTAATATGAATTTAAAGTGGCCAACAAGAGATTTGGGTTATGATTGATTTTGCACAACTCAATTTCAGCTCGTTGATTTGTAATATGATCTCGACATATCAATAGATTTGTGTGTGTGAGAAAGTGTAGCATTAAAGATGATGCTGGAGTGTCCGCCAAACGGAGCTTTCTCAGATTTGCTTTCAATACCTGTTGGCATTTATTCAGCATCAGGAAGCCAGTGGTACAAATCCACTGCCCCCC
>NC_056502.1:30345074-30390170 GCF_014905685.2 Nematolebias whitei | reverse complement strand
CCCCCCCCCCCCCCCTCTCAGCTCTCAGTCAGAACAGCCTGGACAGGCAGGGAATGAGATTTGTTTTTCTCCCTGCTCCACCTCATATTGTCTCTCTTCCCACTGCCCCCCAGCTCTTAACTTGTTGCATGACAACTCTCTATGAAAATAAATCATCTCTCAAGACAACCTGCTTGTATGCGTGTGTGCATGTGTGGGCACGTGTGCGCGTGCAGCAGAAACCAGGAAGGGCTCCCTTATTGTGGTGTTGATGGTTTAGTTGTGGTCATGGGTGCAGAACTGCCACCCTGCTCCTGTGTGTATGTGTACGTGTGTATTATTGATGCCTCTGGCTGTGACCTGCCCACACTGTTATCACCGTGATTTATGCTCTCCCTGTCCACGCTCTGCTTTTCAGACTTTTTTCATCATCTAGCTGCTGTTCATTTAGACACTTAACCTCACTCTGCCGTTTTTGCAGTCCTTTGATTAGCTGCTGTTTATGTAATGTTACTGCGTATATGTCGAGTTACATCGGTCTTGGTGTTGCGGATGCTGATTTGGAGTCTACCTGGATTGTCAAGTTTTATTTATCTTTCATCAAAAATGAAATGCATACAATGAATTGCACTGCTCGGGGCGGTTGCATGTTGGTGGAGTAGCTCTGTTACATTCATTCTGAGTTATTGCTTTTGAAAACTTTTAATTCCTCTTTTTTTCTGGATGTAAATCGCTCTTTTCAGATGATTGCTCCCTCTGGTATCAGATGCTGTGCAGCTGGAAGGATTTTTACTGAAACCTTTTTACTTTTGGGCATTTGTTATGATGCGTAGCCATGACAACAAGGTGCTTTAACATCCCAAAAGCTCAATAATATCTCGGCTACAGCGCCAAATCGCAAATGAATTGAAAAGGAGGTGCCGTGGATGAATTCCCGTCAATCTGTCAGTGGTGCTCGAGTACCTGACAGCCGAGATCCGCTGGTGGGAAATTCTGCTTGTGACAATGGGAGGACTGGGATCATCCCCCGGCACCTTCAGCTGTTTGTCCGTGGTGATGAGGAGCTCTGCAGACAGCTGGGAGGAGTGATCATCGCTCAGGGAGGAGTTCTGCCCGGCATTCGGGCAGTCCTGCTGCCCAGGAGGACCGAGAGGCCTGCCGAATCTGACCGCAAGCTGGATCCAGGTGGACGGATCAGTATGTGACCAGATTCTTCAGATTCGCTGCAGGAGATCCTTCTTGCCCACAACTATCAGCATCTATAACAACTCTTCAATGAAACAAGGATGATGAGCTACGACAACACTGAATTTCCCTCTGGGATTAATCAAGTATTTTTGAAACGAATTGAACGATGCTTGAGCACTGTTTAGGTGAAGCATCTGGGTGTAGAACATCACACTACAAGTTGAAGTATGCCCTCCCACTAAACACGTGTGGCGTTTTAATGAGACGTGTGCGCCGCCTCGCTTTCCTTCAAGTTGCTGAACTACGCTCAACACCAACTGGTCCTTTCTGTGAGCGTTCATGAGCAGAGATGCCCAAATGGTGGAGCTTGCAGGTGGTGCTTCCTACTGCACCACTCAACCAGTCTGTGGTTGCCAGAGTAATGTGTCCCAGAATTCCTTCTCGTTCTACTAAGGTTTTTATTACGTTCTGGTGGTTTTGTGACTATATGTAGGAGTTTTGTAGCTGCTGTGCAGAATAGTGGCCAACTGTTTAATACCTGGTTAAAAGCAGACGTAAGATGTTTAGAAAGGTTGTGCTTCTGTTTGTGCTGAAATATCCCAATTTCTGGGAATTCTACTATATTTGAGTAAATTTTTCCTCAGACTTGGAGGTTTTCAAGACCGGACTCAAAGGTTGTTGTATAAAAGACAACCTCTGTTTTCAAAAGATTAGGAGCTTTTCTAAAATGTAAATAAAAACAGGATGCAATGATGTGCAAATCTCATAAACTCATATTTTATTCACATTGGACCAAAGTAAACACATCAAGCATTGAAACTAAGAATTTGTTTAATTCTTCTGAAAAAAAAATAAAGCAAATTTTTTTTTTTTTTTTGTGGCAAAAACATGTCTACAAAAGCGCTGACAGGACCATGTTTACCACTGCCATCACCTTCTTCCTTTTACAACAACATGTTAATGGATATATATATTACAGTCTCATTTAATGGTTTTCTATATAAAACTTTGTCTAGACTGGGTTAGTTATATTAGTTTTTAACAACCGTTTACATTTTGGAACGTGCTTAGCTTCTTTTTTAAATGACTTTGAGTCTCTTTCGCACGTGTAGACAGCAGATCCAGGTGCATTAGACCATATAATAATAACAATTCTTCTTTTGAAAACAGAATGTTAATGAACTTTCTAATGTAACTTAAAGTCCATGTGAAGTTTTTTTTTATGTATTTAAATGCATACAATTGGCACGTTTTGACTTTTTTTGTATAAATTGATTTTTTCATTATAAACAGTAAAAGGAAGGCTGTTGTTTTATTTTTCGACAGGTTTTCATTTTGCAGTCACTGCCAAGTGAAAACGAAACACGACGCTCTCCATGATTGATTGCACTGGTATATGCAGTGATTGTTGTGCTACATTGTGTATGCATGAATCCTTCAGCTTTACATTGTCCTTACTCAATTCATTTAGGATTTTTACAAATGTAAAATCTCCATGGATTGTTTGGCTGGACATCTTCGACTGCTCATTGGGAACACCACTCGGTTACAAAGCTAACGCTGAGCTCCAGCGTGCGTTTTAAACCAACAGTAACCTTCTGTCAGTCATGGCCAAACTGGTTCAAAATGAATCAGGATATTTTGAACCAGTTTGGCCATGACTTCCTCAAACGAGTCGGTGGGGGAGAGGGCGGGCTCCAGACACCATCTGAGCACCATCAAAACTCTCTTTCCCCTTTTACAAGCAGGGCGCCCCCCCCCCCCCACCGACAACTGTAGGCACAGACATAGCGCTAAGCTAGCAGTGCGCAATACAGACGTGCTAGCTAAAAGGCTACAAAGATAGCGCACTGTTTCCCTCCTGCTGAGCCGTCCGCACTCCCGCTCGAAAACTGTTGGTACAAACGGTGTGCAACCCCCCCACCCCCACCCCAGTCAACAAATATCGCAGAACAGGTGAGCGCCCTGCTAAGGCAAGTAATGTAGGGGAAACGCTGAAACTGGTTGACCCGCTATGTGAAGGTGCTGTTTATAAGAGGAGTTGGTTGCAGCTGCTCAGACTGATGAAATCTTTTGGATGAAAGACGAAACATTTCAACAAAAAAGAAACCATCCAGAAGACCCGACTTAACTTTGTTTTATTTTTAGTCCTTTCTAAATATCGTAATTTCCAGACTATAAGCCGCTACTTTTTTCACAGGCTTTGAACACTGCGGCTTATACAATGCTGCGGCTAATTTATGGATTTTTGGTTTTTGACGGGCTAACGAGCATCCTGCTACCAAAACATTTAGCCTCATCACACCCCGGCGCTCACATCGCTGTCCAATATATCTCTCTCCTGGGGGGGTGGACTCAATGAGACTACCTGTATAAATAAAGATTAAAAAAATTCTGAAATTACCAAACAGGTCAGAGTGGACCAATGAAATGAGGAGAGAACGAGGAAGGGGAACTTGTGCCCCTCCCTGGGGGCACAACAAAGTATTCGCAGCCACTCGATATCAGTGTGAATCGTGTATTAACGTGACACTCGAAGCTCGGTGGGAGGCTTGGATGACTGGTGGCGAGAAATCGTTTACCAAAACTGGCAACATGCAAAGAGCAACTTCTGCTCCAGTTTGCCAGTGGATTCTGACAGAGGAGCAGTTTTTAAAAAATCCTCTGCAGGAGGAAGATGAAGATAGCAATCAATGACTTCCTGGTAGGCTACTGTATATTTTTTAACCAGCCGTGTAACGGGCACTGTTCAGGAAAAAAAAACATTTACTGTACGTATTTGTGTATGTTACGGTACGTATTTAATCAAAAGTTTAAAAAATCTTTCTATGTAAATGTCTCACGTGACAACATGGACACCCGAGTCTTATACACAAGTGCAGCCTATTTATATACAAAATTATTATTGTTTAAATTTAGTGGGCGCGGCTTATATTTGGGTGCGCTCGATAGTCCAGAAATTACAGTAAATCTATAAAAAAACAAGACTGCCAGTAATGTGTTTTTAACACTACTTTTTTGTTTTGTAAAATAAAAACAACAGCATTTTTTACATGAAGATGGATTCTTTTCTCATGGCAAGGAGTCACCATGTTGTCACCTCTCAGCTTGTTGACCGTTTTGAAACGTATGTAATAAAAAGAAAAACGAGGGTAAAACTGCACTGGGGATAAAAACTCCAGGTCAAAACCCCCAAATCTGATTACTGCAGCTGTTACTGTAAGATGGGAAATGCCTTCTGACTTCCTCCCTGCTTTGCTCTTGTTTGATATTGAAGCGGTGCTCTTTTTTTTTTCCCTCACAGGTTGTGATGAAGATTATTAAGCACTACCAGGAGGAGGGTCAGGGCAGCGAGGTGGTTCAGGGCGTCCTGCTGGGCCTGGTTGTCGAGGACCGGCTGGAGATCACCAACTGCTTCCCCTTCCCTCAGCACACCGAGGATGACGCTGACTTTGATGAAGGTAACTAAGACTAGTGTCCCTCTGTGCTATTGATCTAAAACCATGGACTGATGCACAGAACATTAAAGGGGCTTGAAGTGAAGCAGTAAAATGATTCAGTTCGTAGTGACGGGGGTCGATGAATCCACATCATCATATTTGAATGCTTCAGCAACATTTCTTGTTGCTTTCATTACTGATAAGAACTTAGTTGTCAGTAAAATTTGTGCGCTTTTTATGAACTGCAGATGGGGATGATTAGGTTTTTAATTAGCTCCATCTTCTTAGGATTTACAGATGGAGCTAGAAATATTAATTTGAAGCATATTTGGTTTTATTTTTGGCTCTCAGACACTTGGTGTGGCTTTATCCGATCACGCCGCACGAAAAGGCTTTTGTCTTGAGGTTTTAAGTCTCAAAGCTGGTTCCTAAAAATATATTCGAACTGGATCAAAATGAAGCGTTTTTGAGCAAGTCGAGTGTTCGTTCCATCAGATGTGTGTTTGAGGGGGAGGTTGGGATTTAAAGAGGGCTTTTTTGTTTTTGGCATGTGCAGTATGTTCATCAGCACAATGTTAAGGTCACTGCAGAGCTCGAACGGAGCCCACCAGGCGTCCTACGCTGTCACTACCAGGGTCGATGTGCGAGGTCAGCAGGACAGGGCGGAATACTCCGGCTTTGGGTTGGGGGGGGGGGGGTGTTACAGGTGAATGGAGTGAACGTGCCCAGGGTTTCATTTAGTCCTCATCTGCAAACATCACACCTCCTGTCAAAAGCCGCCAAGTACTCAGACCTCTGCCCCTCTCATATCGAGCCCTGTTCTTACCCACTCCCCGTTAAGTGCAACAGAACCTGCAGCGAGCTGGACTGTGGGACCACGGCGGGGGGTGAGGGAGTTGAGCTGATGCAGGGAAAGATGGACAGGGAGAAAACTCCGGTTTAACAGGCCTTCACTACTAATGAGCAACCGTCAAAAAATCTGAGCAGAATGCCCGAGCAATGATGGCTAAAGGTCATTAGTGTGAGGAGCAGTGGCTCAGTGTGTGTTGTGTTGGTGAATGCCACAGCTGGTTGTGATGTTGACTTTTGATGGGCCAGATTTTCCATCTGCCACTTTTTTTAAGTTAACAAGGGCTTCAGTGAGTTGTGGCTTGCTGTGATGTGGGGCATATTTACAGAGCTCCCAACAGAATTCCTGAGCAGGGATTCGATCCAGCTGCAGAAGGTGATGGGCTTCAGATCACCTGACAGTATGGATATATTCCAGCTTTATATATATATATATGTCAAGTTTTGCTCTCGATTAGTAGATAACCTTATAACAGGCAGATGTGCATCTTCTAAAACGGTGTTCGAGCTCCAAAATTTTACCCACGGACTCTAAGCTAAATTGTTGATTGGCCATGACATGGAGAATTGATTTTATGTCTGTACATAGGGTCATTTTGTTCCTGTGTTCCTGTACGCCTGCCTGAATTACCTACCCACGCACACAGCTGCCCAGCTGGGCCAGTCAACTGTCTGCTCCACAGCAGCTAATTGTTGGCTCTTCATGTGTGCTGATGTTGGAGTGGGCTGCCTCGACCCGCTGCAGACCTTCTGCACCAAACTGATTTTGCTTTCGCACAAATCTTGCTTCAAAACATTTGTTTGAAAATGAAGGATATTAGTAGGTTGCACAGTCTAATTTCATGTCAGTTTTCAAATGATAATGAGAAAGGAGGGAGTTGTAGACTGGTAAGAGTTAAGGTGAAACCATCTGACGTATGAGATTTCACAAGATGTATTAGTGTTCAGAATGTGTGTTGAGGATGATTGTCAGCTGCTGCCATGCCATTTTTTAGTTCAGTTCTAGCCATTTTTGTGCATTTGTAGCAGACATCTCAATGTGGATTTTCTCCCAAGGTGGCTCAGTTGGTAGAGATGTTGCCTCTCAGTAGAATTGCATTCGGGCCCAAAAAATCCGACCCAACAGCTCGTAGCCATCATTTCCAAACCCCACCTGACCCAACAAATTAACAGTAATTACAGGTTAGAACCCGACATCCCCCCGTCCCCCTTGACATTTTTAATTAAGCATTAACTGCTTATATAGTTATTAACTATCAGTGGACGAGCACGGCTGAGGGGTCAGAAGATTGGAGCTGAGGGCGTTTGTCCTTTCATGGCCATCAAAGCACATTAAATCCCTGCTTCTGCCTGCATTCTGCATTATTCAGACATGGACCCTGCTTTGACATGTCTGCAGAATATTTTGGGTCTGTTAGGGTCGTCGGACGTGCATCCGCTGAGTGCCGCCAGCGACTGAACGTCCATTTGGGCTTTGGATGGATCACTGGCAGTAGTCTATCTGAAGCTTAAATGAGCTTTTTTTAAACTTCTTTCAACCGGCCGGTCAGCGCGCAGTCAAATGGCAGCATGATTGTATGGCAAGCCGTGTTGCCATATAATTGGATCGTCAGCTGTGTGCGTCCCTTATCCAATCAAAAGCCCGACACCGACCCGACCCACACATTAAGCACATTATTGTGGCCGGGCTTCTGGCCGGGCTTCCGGCCTGAATTAGAAATGACAGCTCTGCCTTTCAGCGAGAAGATTGCGGGATCAAATCCAGGCCTGGGACCTTTCTGGGTGGAGTTTGCATGTTCTCTCCGTGCATGCGTAGGTTTTCTCTGGGTACTCCAGTTTCCTCCCACAGACCAAAAACATGTATGTTAGACTGATTGGTAACTCTAAATTGTCCCTAGGTGTGAGTGAGAGAGTGAATGGTTGTTTGTCTCTATGTGGTGGACTGCAGACTTGTCCCTGTGGTGGACTGCAGACTTGTCCAGGGTGTCCCCCGCCTCTTGCACAGTGACAGTTGGACATGGACAATAGTGACCCAGAAAAGAAGTGGGTAAAGATGATGGGTGGATTAAAGTTTTATTAAAATCCATCCAGTGATTGATGAGATTCTGTTTTGCTAACGGACAGAGTTAACTCCAACAGTCATTGCCAGTTTTAAGCAATGAGCTCATACAGTCAGTGATACTTGAAATATGTTTTATAATTACCCTTCAGCTACAAACGCACCAAATCGTAGCTCAGTATCTCTTAAATGGACAGACTTAATGTCATTTTTGTGTTTTCAAATGTCACTTGATGAGAGTGGCCATTGTGAATTGGGTTGAGTCTAAAGGTTAATGAGCTCTAGAGGCACATCCAATGATTATTTTTTTAAAAGTTTTATTAAAGTCCGTCAAGCATTTCATGAGAGTTTTCTAATAAACAAAGACTCCAAATTACTTAGAATTTTGTTATTAACTTAAGTCCTTGTACAATCTATTAGTGCTATTAGGGGAACGGAGACTCGTCCTAAGCTGCGCAGCGCACTGTTTAAACCAACAGTTTTGTTTTTTTTTGGGGGGGGGGGGGCACAGAGGCAGCCGCATGCTGTTTGCACTGACAGTTTTACAGTTTTATACCAGGGTGTGTGAGAGGAGACAGACAGACACACATCTCAGCTGCGCGCTGTCTGAACCAACAGTTTTTTTTATTTTATTTTTTTGCGGGGGGAGAGACAGACACATCTGAGCCATGCGCTGTTTGTACCGACAGTTTTCGAGTGGTGGGGGTGCGTTCAGCGTGAGGGTTCAACAAGAAGGAAGAGGCTGCCTTTAGCTTTTTAGCTAGCACACCTGCATTGCGAGCTGCTAGTTTAGCGTTACGTCAGTGCACACAGGTGGTTGGGGACCCCACCCCCAACCACCGGGCGCTCGGTTCTGTTGACGGGGCGGGGGCCCCCGCTTGTATAATGGCAGCGGAAACACTGAATAATGTCTATGTATTGTCATCATTGTATGTTCCCATACAATGGTGACATTAGCTCTCTGCATTTAACCCATCCACCACTAGGCGGAGCAGTGGACGAACTTTGAAGGCGCCCGGGGAGCAACTGGGGATGGAGTGTCTTGCTCAGAGACACCACAAGATGTGCAGTGACCAGGGATTGAACCAGGAACTTCGGGTCCCGAGTCGGTTTCCCTGCCCCTACACCATCTCGACCCCTATATTATATATTTATATAGTGTTACATCATTTTTGGCCCCCTTTTTTTTTTGTTTTTTTTGTCATCTGCATTTTTGGTAGCAGCCCAAATTGACAAAGACCATGCAGAATAATGTAGTATTTTAATTCCACAGCAGAGAAAGCTATGCAGTCTCTGTAAGTAGGTCTAGGGACAAAATCATCGTTATTGGTATCAGTTATCGGCCAAATAAGTTTTAACATATTGGATATCGGCCAAAAATCCAATATCGTGCATCTGTAGTCAGTAATATTTGGACAAGTCCACCCCCACATGGCAGTCATTTTAATGATGCTAAACACAGCGTGTGTTTCCAAGTCAAATGACTTTCACCAAGTTTTTGAACCTTTCACGAAGGTAAAGAAAAGGTTGCTGGTGTAATTTGAATGCAGCTGCTCACACTTGCACTTTTCTTGTGCTGAGTTGTTTGCTTCTGGAAGTAATGTTTCAATAAGCGCCCTATTATTATGTACAGGGGGAGCCTTTTTCCAGCAACTTATCAGGAAACAGAAGGGCATGCACGTACTGCGATGTACGTCGTTCCACTTGTCTGGAGTCTCATAAGCACATTTATCTCTCTTCAAAATGTCTTCCTTTAAATACATTTGACTGACTTTACCGAAGTGTAAGATTTATAAAACCGTCATCTAATGGTAATAATAGAAAAGGGGCTTGGGTTAAACAAAAATGTACTCTTCAAACACACAGAATGAGCTGTTTAGTTGTTCTCATAGATAGTGAAAGTTATCTTTTTCACCAGATGTGTCTGTACTGCTTAAGGGTCTCTTTGTCCTTTTTATCGCCTGCTGACGGAAGGTGAAGGCGGGAGATAATGTCTATCAGAATATCTTATGAACCACTAGAAATGTTTTAATGAAACTCCGAAAGCAATCCTTAAATTTACGTCTAAAACTGATTACCTTTTAGAGTCAGCCCTGTTTAAGATGGCCGCCTCAGCAATTTGACCTTAGACAACTTAAAAATGACCGTAACTCAGTTAGTGTTACAGCTACTGACCCGCTGGGGTACAAATATTGATGTGATGGTAACTGAGAGTCGTTCCTAACATATAATTTGAGTGCTGGCAGATTGTGGAAAAATTTTAATTAAAATTCTGCCATTAATTATTTGACATCACCTCTGTCTGTTGGCAAAACATCTCATGAACTACTGGATAGATTTTAATAAAACTTTCTTAGGATTCACATCTACAACTGCTTACCTTCTAGAGCCGATCCAAGTCAAGATGGCCGGCGACCACCATGACCAAGTGACTTTTTTTTACAGATTTTGTGCTGAAACTTGGTGTGTTTGTAGCTCAGTCAGTCACAACACTTAAGTGCTGCTCATTGTGAGATTTTTACTTAAAACTTTTCTGAGTCAATTCCTATTTTACTGTTAACAAATGTCTCATGAACCGGTTGAAGGATTTTGATAAAACTGTCAGAAAGTAGATATTAGAAGTCTATCTACAACTGATTAACATTTGGAGTCAGTTCATTTAAAGATGGCTGCCACAAGTTAATTGTCATTCTCAAACACAATAATTGCTTTAACTCAGCCAAAAAGTCAAAAAGTTTTGTTGTATTGTCAGAGAAATGTCCAGTGGCTGCAGCAGCTTGGTGGTCAGTGTCGCGGTCATGTAACCCTGAGGTTGCGGGCTCAAGCCCATACTGCGTCAGGACGGGCATCGGGTGTAAAAAGAACGGCCAAATCTTTAATGTGAGTTTGCTCACTGTGGAGACCCCTGCAGAAGGCAGCAGCTGAAAGAAACCAGCATCTGAGAATCATCCCCTTCCATTATACAAGCAGGGCGTCCTGCCGTTTCTGCCAAAATTCAAAGATCAGCAGTGGAGGTATCAAACAGCAGTGGAGAAACTGATGTGGTAAAAATAGTTTTGCAACACAGTCAGAAGTAACGATCCAGTGTTTCCCCCTCCATTATCCAAGTGGGGCGCCCCGTCAACAGAGCCGAACTGCGCGCACCCGATCGGCACTGAAGTAGCGCTAAGCTAGTGGCATGCAATACAGGCACGCTAGCTAAAGGCAGTGCTCACGCCGTCACCCTGCCTTTTCCCTCACGCTTACCCCCCCCCCCCCCCCCCGGGCTTGAAAACTGTTGGTACAAACAGCGCAGCTCAGGCGTGTCTCCGACCCCACCCCCCGACCCCCCATCGATAAAAATAACGGACGAGATGAGTCCCGCCACATGGCAAATGCACACTCGTGATTTCTTGAGATATTACACAAGATTTTCAAAGTTTGACCAAAACGGTTAGAACATTGTAATTTCTCAGCATAAGATGATTTTTATTTGTCTTTGGACTCTTTGTTTTTAACGGTCTGATCAGCTGTAGTGTTCACACCTCATGAACCTTCGTTCTGCAGATGGAGGGATTTGACGAGTGTCTGTTACCCGCTCCTAAAACTGATATAAAATCCTCTCAGGATCAACAAACGCCACCCGTTCCGTTCACTTGTTATGTGATGTGACAAGTGGGCTAGATCACAATCCTCCGGCGTGTTGCATACGTACGGTGTTGACTTCTGCTGCCTGCCCTTTCAGCCCGGATGGTCCTGAGGGGAGGACTTCAAGTGCTGCAGTCTCAGTTCACATGAACATTTCTGTGAATTAACAAAGTCCATGCTCAATTTCTGTGAATTCTTCACTTTTCTGCAACTCCTTCAGGCCCAAATGAAACTCTGGACACAAAGACTCTGGTGTCTTAGATCATTTCTAACTTGTAAGGTCTGGATATGTTTCTGCGTTTGTCCACATCACTCTGAGTGTGTACAGCTGAATCATCTTACGCTGACTCATTGTTACCGGAGGCTCCTCAGACTGGAGTGACTCCATCTATCTTTAAAGGAACAATGCTGGAAATTGATAACAGTGTGTTTTTTTTTCCATGTGCATTCATGGCTTGCAAGCAAATACAATTAAGTGTGTGTCTGTGTGCGTGTGTGTGCTATGCTGCTTCTTCATCAACAGGTGCCAGTGTGGAGCTGTGCTTGTAAGACAGTCAGTGACAGCAAATGTGACCAAAATGAGTTTAAGAAAAAAAAAGACAGGAAAAGAATAATTGAGCACACAGAGCTACAGCAGGCTCAGATTAAAAAAAAGGAGCAAAATAAAGAACCTTGGCTGAACATCAACCTTCCTATCTCCTGTGCCCTTGCTCACACTGTCCTTTTATCATTGGCTAAATGTATGGAGGGAGATGTGTAGAGCTACAGGCAGTGACTCTCAAGGCATTTTGAGCAATAGAAGCACACGAGGAGCATGTTAATAATGTAGGCCGGCCCTCTGCTTTTGTTGTGATATCGGCGATAATGCATTACAAAGAAGACGTATCCTGGTACAGAGAGATTATTAAGGATGTGGGCTTCAATGAAGCTGTGCAAGGCAGTAATTGTACATCTCTACTCCCCTGATAGACACACACACACATGCAGGCACACACAGACGCACACAGGTTTGTCTTGCTATCTTTACATGGACTGCATTGATTTCCATTCATTTTTATTTAATTTCTATAGCCTAACTCTGACCCTTACCCTAAATCTAACCATTGCCATTGTATACCCAACCCTAAATTTAACAGTTACCAGTACATACCTAACCCTAAACCTAACAATTACCAGTGCGTAGGTCTGTCGCAATAAGCAATAAATCAATTAATCGCATGATAAATGAAAATTATCGACCTCATTTTCATCTATCGGCTTTATCGTTTCTTCGTGTCTCTCTTTCTACTGAAGACACTGGATGACAAAAGGCTCAACTCCGGTGCTCTTCACTGACCCCTCCCTTTCTCCTTTCTCTTTAAAATCTGTTTTAACCGTACAAAACCGCGTTTTTGGATCGTTAAAAGCAGCTAAGCTGAGAAGCTAAGCTAACAGGCCGACCTCGGGGGGTGTTCATTCCAAAATTCATGGTTGAAACCAGTGTTTTTCTCTGCAAAAAGAAGCTGAGAACTTGTTTACTGATTTAAAAGGTTTTTTTTATTAAAAGCTTTGTGTGACAAATGCTATGCTAAAGAGCTCAAACCACACCGAGTGTCCACCATTTTGAGAACCAAAAAACAGGAACAAGAGATAGCCCATGTCACGTCAAGGGGCCTCTCTCCCATTTTCTTAAAGAGACATGCTGCTCGCTCCCTCACTATCCATCCTTCAGTTCAAACAGTCTTGGACTGCCATCCGGTGGTCAAAAAAAGGTACTACACATAAAAATAAGCCAGAATTTCTTCTTAAATTTGACAATTACTAATTATTGTCAAACTTCAAACAATATTATTGTTTATTGCAATAATTTCTGAGACAATCGACCAGCAAAATTTGTTATCGTGACAGGCCTAGCAGTACATATGAAACCCTAAACCTAACCATTACCAGTACATACCTAACCCTAAACCTAACCCATCCTCAATTCACATCTTAGTTCTAAACCTAACCCATCCTCAATTCACATCTTAGTTCTAAACCTAACCCCAACCCACCAACGAGACTTGAACCTTGAAGACCGGGCTTTAGTCCAAAGAGCAGTTGGCTCCCACAATGTGTATGGACGTATGGAAAAAATGGGCCTCACAAAATAACATAAACAAGCACACATTTTTCTCTGTGCTTTCACACAAATATGAGAAGTGTTGTATTAATCAGTTTAAAACGAGTTTGTTTTACATATGATGGATTTTTAGTTACAAAGCAATTGGCCTCCTCTGTGAAACAAAATAAAATTGTTTACAAATTTGTTTATTCCAGCCTTCAACTTGGATACAGATTTGCATACAGACACACAGAAAAATATTATCAGGAAAGGATTATAAGGAAATTTTCCAGGTTGTCCAGCAACAACCTCTTGACAAAATCTGGTTGTCCATCATAATTTTTGGTTGTCCATAACTTTTACAATAAAGAAGGCAAAAAAATAAATAAATGTAATTTAATAAGTATATAATAAGTATAAGCAGTCTGATGCTAAGTTTGGAACGCTGCGATCACCCACCATGTAGCCGACAGAATGACCCACCTTGCTCTGCTCTGACTGGGTCAAACTGTGGCTGTGGTTCTCTTTATTGGTTGAAAGCATCAGTTTAATCCCAGTATCATTATTAGATTGGATGGCTTTAAAAAAGACCACAACAAAACACTTCTTTTTCTTCCCCTTTTCGTTTTTACAGCTGACAAAAATCTGTTGCGGCGATGAAGAACTTTAATCCATGTCTATTTCACTTTGCTGTCCACCAGACAACTCGAGGTGAGATCTGGTTGTCTGAGACAAAAATAGGTTGTCTCGGACAACCGGAAACCGCTTATGTAGACCCCTAGTTATAAAAGACTTGTTCTGTACATCTTTATTTTTGGACCAATTTGCTGAACTGCAGCATTGCTTGAGAACTGCTGGCTCTCGCCACACCTCATGTTTCAACAATTGGATTCTACATTGCACAAAGCACACTGACTAGAAGTGAGGAAAGTTAAGTGAGATGATGGAAGGGAACAATTTTACCACAAATATAAGATACATTAATAATGCAGTCATCTACAACTGATTCGTTTTGTATGTCAACCAGATGGCTGCGGCTACCAACTTACCTTTAAAAGAATAGCTGTAATTCAGTCAGTTTTACAAATATTGTATTAAAATTTTGTGTGACAGTAGCTGAGACTGATCTCCAACTCATATTCTGAGCGCTACCTGATTGCCCAAGATTCATGATTGAAAAATTGCCTATAATTTTTAGGAGTTAACTGTGCTAGGACATTATGTTATGAACCAGTGGACATATTTTATGAAAACTTTCAAGAAATAATCATTGGATGCATATCGACAGCTGATTGTTTGGAGTCAACCCAGTTCAAATGGCCAGCACAGCTAAACAACACTGCAAACCCCAATAGTCGCTAAGTCACTACTCTTACTGGTCTCTGGTGCCCATATCCAGCAGTCACTGTGTGAGAGACGGGGTACACCCTGGACTGGTCGCAAGTCAGGGCCATATAGAGACAAACAACCACCAACCATTCACTCACACCTAGGGACAATTTAGAGTTACCAATCAGCCTAACATGCATGTTTTTGATATGTGGGAGGAAACCGGAGTATCCGGAGGAAACCCATGCATGCACAGAGAGAACATGCTAACTCTACACTAAAAGGACCCCAGCTGGGATTCCATCTCGTGACCTTCTCACTGAGAAACAACAGCTCTTCCAACTGAGCCACCGTGCTGCCCTGCAAACATTTCATGCCACACGAGTGAAAATTACTGTCTAAATATGAAGGATGACTGAGATGCTTGTGATGGCCTCAGTTTTGACACTGCTGAGGTCAGCAGTTGCTAATCCACTGAATGAAATCACATTTCTCCAAAATTCTGGACAATGTTAAACATCAGTGTACAAAAGATATCTTCTCATTGAGCCTTATCATTATTTCCACTGTTAGAAGTGACAAAAGCCTTGCACATGGTTGATTTAATTAAACATATCTCCCTGAAAAATATACTGACTTTTCAGTATCAGTAATTTAGGTGGGTGCACCAGGGTTATAGTTCTTTTAATTTAAGTTGATCTGAATAAACTTCATTAAACTAACTCGTCCTGCTTCCATGTGACAGCAGGTTTCCTAAAAGACTGAACAAAATTAGAATGTTTCCTTTCTCTTTTCACCTCTCCACCTCCACCCTTTTTTAAACTCACTACATGTAAGCACCGCCTCTGCCCTTTTCTCCCGCTATTTCCCTTTGTTGCTTCTCCTCAATCATCAGCTCCCCCGTCTACCTTCTCTGTTTCAAAATCCTTCGTCCGTCCTGCCCCCCAAATGTAATTATGATATGTACTGTTGAAGAGAAAAATGGAAGCGCCCAACAAATGTCCTGTTGGGATAATCATGTCCTCGAAATAGAGCAATTTATTTTGCAGAAGCAATTTGTTTTAAATGATCAGCATGGGGTTCATTCCTTTTTCGTCTTTTTTAAAAAAAAATCTGGCTTTGATGCCATTGCCAAGGAAACGGATAAAAAAAAAAAAGTAAGCCTTTTTTTCTAGATCAAGAAAACCACTGTTGATAAAAGTGCAATGAGCTTTGAATTTGAAAAAAAGTCATCTTGTTTAAGTATGTATTTTATTTGTATGATAACGTGATGGATTGTGGAAGATGAGAGGAGTTAATGTTTTTGTTCAAGTCTGGATGTATGTAGCAATGGGAAACTATCTCATGAACTAATGCACAGAGAGTAATCGGTGGGTGTACATCTACAAATGATTAACTTTTGGAGTCAACTTCATTCAAGATGGCACAGCACAATAATATTGTCAAATGCAAAAAGGGCTAAAATTTAGCCATTTCTGCAGATACTGAGCTAAAATGTGTTGTGAAAGTAGCTGGGAGTCATTCCCAACTTATACTCAGAGTTGACTGGTTGTGTGAGATCTGTTTGTAAAAATTTTGCCATTAACTGTCTGAGTCAACTTTTGTCTTTTAGTAAAATATCTCATGAAGCAATTAACAAATTTTCATGAGACTTACATTAAGTAATTATTGGATGTACTTCTACAAGTGATTTTACTTTTCAAGTCGGTCAAATTTGAGATGTTGTTAAATGACCTTAAACTAGAAAAAAATGGTCATAACTCGGCCAGTGTTGCAGATATTGAGCTAAATTTGGTGTGATGAGAGTTGAGTCACTCAACACATTCTTTGAGTGCTATCTAATCTTGTGAGATCTCACAGTATCATTGGGTTGCTTAATGTAAACACTGGTTCTGGTCTGGTTGATTCCAGACTGGGGTGTTTCACTTCAGGCGTTGCATTAATGTGATTAAGTACAGAAGTCCCATTGACATCACATCTGTCTTAGAGCCATGCTTGGGGCTCATCCCACATCCTACTACCACAACCAATGGACCATCCCCTACTCATTCTAGGATGGTTTCTTTACATGCCCTTGCAAGAAGGGAAGTGTCGGTGAATCCTTTCTCTGTTCTCAAAGAAAAAGATTTAAGTTAAGTAACCCAACATACTTTTTCTAACATCGTTGTTTCATTATGGGAGATCCAACCCACTCCCATATACTATTAAAGCCCTGAAGCCCAAACTGCAGCTATCTTGAACCTGGAATAAGCGGTCTCTGAGGTTTCAGCATCCAGTACTCATGAGATAGAGATGACGAAGAGATTGCTAAGCCTGTAAAAGTGCACAAACATGTGAGATATGGCACAACTAGCTGCAGTCCTGGACAGATACTCCATGAAAAAGGGCCGATCATTGTGGCTATGCTCCCCGTAGAATGTGCTTTCACACCAATTGGGGGCTGTGTCCCCTACACCTGTAACAAAGACCTATGGTCGTCACAGTTCCAGGTGCTAGCTTCTGCTGCCTCTTCCACAGTTTTAAATGAATTACTATGGAGGACTTCAAGCACCAATGAGAAGTCCTACAATGTAACCAGAGGTTTAGAGACGTGCAGCTTATGCCATGACCCCTTCATGAAGCAACACATTGTCTAACAGTGCTGTCCATCAGGTTTGTCACCAAACCCAATGTGACAAGTGTAAATTTCTGCAAGATAAACTTTAATGGTGGAGAAAACCTTTTCCTCTCTCCCCACTGAGGGAGCTTAGTTGTAGCTTATCACATAGAAAAAAAGTGAGAATGAGGAGGATGTGGTTAGCTGACTGTGGTAATGTACTGTGGGTGGAGCCCTAAGCATGGCTCAACCAGTTTGTCAGACAGATGTGATGCTAGCTTCACTAGTTGGGCATGCCAAGGCAATTTAGTAAAACACTGAGCAAAGTAAAAAAAAAAAAAAAACTAAAAAAAAAAGTACTTTTTGACATTCCTTCTGCCCACAAACATGTTACTAGCTCCATCCCCAAAACAGGTGGCAGAACCTTTAAAGCCTTCTGTCTAGCTTCAAGTCATGCCTCCCATTGGTCCAGAGGATACCAGTTGTCAGCCTCGTGGTAAAACAAGTTTTACCATGTCTTGTTTTTTCAAAAAAACAAGATTCAATAATTGTTTTTGTGTGTGTGTGTGTGTGTGTGTGTGTGTGTGGTGGTGTTTTTTTTTTTTTCCTCAAGGAACATGTCTGTTTGGTCATGTTTGACAGCTTTATTTTAGGCAGAGAGCATTGGAGTTTGGTATTTGACTGTCTATTTATAACAAGGCAGCTGCTCAAGTTCTAACAAAACGCATAATTTAACAAAAGAGCGTACAGCTACTCTTTGTGTGTAAACCTTAAATCTTAAAAGTCATAAACAAGGTTTATTGTTACTGGATTATTGAGCATGCATCAGGATAAACAAGGTTGCTTTTTTTCTGATTGGCACCTTCTTCTCAGTCTGCTATTTCTTGTTTATGTCACTCCTGCTGCCGTGGTTTGAAATACTCAGCAAACCAATTAGTCACTTAGCTTAAGATTGGATTTATTAGGACTGGGATGTGAGATAAAGAAAATGCCACACTGTGAGGCAACTCTGTCTGCTCTGATTAAAACTCTAAAGTGAATAAAAGGTTACTGCAGGTCATTACAAAATTACCTGGTTTGTTTGGTTTTCATAAAACTAAAAAAAAACAAACCTGCAGGCACAAACGGTAAAAAAAGACGCAAGATAACTTCAGTATATGGTCTTATCTGCTCTTGCTTCTATATTAAACAAACAAAAAAAAGGTTGAAGAAATGCTCATGTTTTATTAGAAAAACTAATAATATTTTGTTAAACATTATGCCAACTTGAGAAAATGAGCCATTATTTGCTAATATTATACACCCCTATTTATGAACTTGGTGCTAATTAATGAGCCAATATTTTGTTTTTATAAATTGCAATTTATTGAAAGCAATTACTTTATATCTCCTTGCTGCTCTTCTTGGTTTCTTTGGAAGATAAGTAAGGATATAATCTTTTATAGGCTTTTGAGGTGTATTTTATTGTTCCCCCGTCGCAAAACGAGGAGGTGGAATTAGAAATATGTTCATTTGTCCATGCATGTTGTGAGCATGATAACTTGGAAAAATAAGTGAGGTACCGACTTCAATTTTGATTTGTGTCTACATTTAGACGCAAGAAAGGTTTCTTTCAAAAATTGGGTTGCCATTACAAAATACAAGATGGCTGCCTGCCACCATATTTGTGGATATGTTAGACTTGTGAGCTGGATAACTTAAAAAAAACCAAAAAAACAAGCAACATGCTGACTTCCATGTTGGTATGTGGCTGCATCTAGACATACATAAGGTGTCTCAAAATTTGGGCTGCCAAGTCAAAATCCAAGATGGCTACGTGTGTGTGTGTTCTGTAAATTACAATAATCAACGATAATAAATTCTCTTCAATCCTCCAACCCACTTCTCATTAGCTACGTGCCTCTCAAGTTAGCAAGCTAACATATAACCTAGCATATACTATTGCCTTGTAAAACTTTAGCCAGCCCAGAACAATAAATTTTATGAAGAGTTATACTATATGTCAGTGTTGGTAACATTATCAAGGAAAGATTTTAATGGGGCTCTTGAAGTCTAGTCATTTAACGTACAATTAACAACTGATTAAAATCTGAAGTCAGCCCAGTTCAAAATGGCCTCCACAGCTAGTCAACTATAACCAACACAAAAAGGATTATAACTCATTCAAATTTACAGATTTGAAGCTAATTTTGGTGTGAGAGTAGCTGTGAATTGTTCACTACACATTCTTTGTGCATTGATGCAACTCATGAAATCTCACAGTATTGAATGAAATTATGAATAATTTACAATCTTTGACCAAAACTTTCCTTCTAAACATAAGTTGAATATAGTTGAAAACTCAATATGTTTACATGCGCAAAATTCTTTGACCAGATTGAAATGTTTTCAGATTAAATAATTCAAATGTATCATTTACATGGCCATAATCAGATCATGATGAATGTTTACATGCAGCGGGATTTTATTCAGAATAGAAGTGCTGACATATGCAGAGCGGTAAACTGTCCTTAAAAAACACAGAAGAAGAAGTTCTACTTCTGGGATGAACTTAAACAAACCTGAGCACTCAAAATGGACCTGTGACAGGTCTTAATGACAGTGGAGACGTTGCTGCACTCCCTGACTGAGCTTCAGGTGATACAGATCATTTTGAGCTCTTTCAAAGTTTCTAGTAGAAATGTTGTTGCTCACCGACCTGTTTTGCTTCCCTGACATGCTAATATTATTAGCATTAGCCAGGTGGAAATACGTGAAGTAGACATAGGTCGCACATGCGCAGTCAGGTCAGTTTTTTACAATCAGAAAAAAAATGAACAGATTAAGTGTTTACATGCACACCGTTCGGATTATGAATTGGTATAAACCACTCCTCTCATTCTGATTACAAATTCTTTCAGATCGGGCTGAATCAACAAAGAATAATCTGAATGGGGCGTTTACACGACACATTTTTCTTCCGAATGGCTGTTTAATCCGATTACTTATGTCCATGTAAACATAGCTACTGGCATGAAAGATGCCCGGTGATGTACTTTCCTTCAAGGAATGCTTGGCTTTTAATCCTAAACTGTTAGTTGACTCTCTGTGTAAATGCGTTCTCTGCAGAGTTTGGCCTTTATTTTGCTTTCAAAATGCCAACAGTGTTGGAGAAAAACAGTACTTATTAGATTAGACGCTTGTTTAACTTACTGCTCTGATTCCACCTTTTCTGGCGAGACGTCTACAGGTTTGTAACATCTGCTTCAGTTTCCTCTTCGTCATTGTCCATCCAATGATTCTTGACGACACCACTGTCTGAATACTGTCCCTCTCGAGATGTTAGATACCATAATTGGAACTTTTTACTTTACGCTTTTTTTGCATCATTTTCTTTGTACCAACAGCATACAACCTGATTAATTCACCACAAAGAGGGGAGATTCTCGTATAGGTTTTTTCTACACTGAATAAGAAGCAATAAGCAACGCTTGACTTGATAAACCTGTGGTTTGTAAGATAGATGCTTAAATTTAAATATTCTATTAAAATGGACAAAACATGGATTTTTCCAAAACTATAACTAAGTATCAAAAGTTAAAACATTTTATCAACATTTTTCTCTACTGATGTCTGAGAGGTTAGTTTTGTGAGCTGTTTCTGTCATTGGTGGCTGACATGCTGATGGTTGGGTTAATTGAAGTCAGGGGGATTAAAACCCCTCTGCCATGATCACTCTGCTTTTCTTTTTTTTTTTTTTTTACAAAAACTTCAGTATGCAATGAGGCATGTTGTGTGGATGGTGCACATGTCAACTAAAGTTGTGAGGTCTACCATTGTGATAAGGTCTACTTGGGGGTTTAGCCCTCTAATAGATCACTCTACCTTCCCCAAATGGGAAATTGATTTCCTCTGTCTTTCCTGTCCTCCATCACTGAGGCTAATTAGAAATCACTTACAGCCCACCTCAAAGGCAATGCATAGCATTAATTAAAAGCCTGGCGTTCCTTCAAGTAATTCATATCACCCTTCTTCTTTCATGCCAGAGCATTAAGCTAAAATCTTATGTTAACAAACACAGCCACTAAGTTCAAATCTTGAAAATAACATTATAACTGAGATATTCAGTGTGTTGCAGATGGCCCTGAACTACGTATCAACCATATCAAATTTTAGCATTAGTTATAGCAATTTTTGTGTTCGCTAAGTTTAATTAGCTGTGGCATCAAATTAAATTTACTTTTAAACTTAATCAGTTGTAGATGTACATCCAGTAATTTCTTGGAGAGTTTCGTTAAGTGCTGTCCAGTGGTTCAAAGGGTATTTTGCTAACATACAAAGAGGGTTGACTCCAACAGTTAATGCCACGATTTTAACTAAAAGTTCTAGTGCTTGTAGGATGTGGGAAACACTTTGAGATATTAAAACAACAAAATTCAACCAATATCTGTAAAAGTACCTGAATTAGCCAGTCTTTTCAGTATTTTTTTATTTGTTTGCAAACTTTGAATTACTGTGGCGGCCATTTTAAATTGGGTTGTCTCACAGTTAATCAGTTAGACGCAATTTATAGATAACTTGGAGAGTTTTATTAAACTCTATCCAGTGGTTTATAAAGTATGTTTTTGCTAACAGACACAAATGGTGCACTGGTAAAGGTGAAATTGTAAAATTTATAGTTTTCATTTTGGGGGTGAGTGGGGGATATTTAAGAAAAGCAAAGTTCTTCCATGCTTGTTCTTGTTTCAGTTTGAGCGCAGTTACTCTCCAAGCATTGTGTAAATCAGGCTGAGTCTGGCTGTTAGCAGAGAGCTGTACCCCTACCTGCCTCTGAATGTTCACCTGGTGTTATAAATCAAGAGTGCGAGTCCCCCGAGCGCAGTCACCATCAGCATCAGTCCCCCTGTTTTATTCATTTGCTTCTTTGTCTCGTCACAACGCTGCCCTACATTAAATTTTGTGTGTGAAGGGAGGTCGGAATGCATTACTGCCCGCCACTGCTAATCCAGGTGAGCTGTGGAGAGCAGGGGAAGGGGTAGAGAATGTGACAAGGATGTGAAAAATTGGGGGGAAGATGAGCTGTGGATGGCAAGAGCGATGGTGGGTGGGGGCACAGAGGTGGGGAGATGAGGGGCTGATGGAAGAGAGAGAAAGATACGAGGGAGAAGGAGAGCAGCCAAGCAAATGACGGAGAGTGGGAGCATAGAGAGGCAGGTGGGGATGGACAGCTAAAGCAAACGGCTCTGAGATGTATGCAGGTGTGCAGTCACTGGATAAAGATGGGTCAAGATGGAGGAAAACACACACAAAGACACAATCTGGTTCATGACGAACATTGATTAGAACAAGGGTGGACTACAGTTTTTTCTAAATGGCCAAATCAAGATATTTAAAGTAACTTAAGGGTTGCATAAAGAATCAAGAAATATATTTTCTTTAACACTGATAATCTGGAAGACATTTTTCAGACGTTTTTTAGCATACCGTATTTTCCGGCCTATAAGTCACATTTTTTTGCATAATTTACATGCCCTGCGACTTATACACCGAAGCGACATATTTATGGATTTTTTTTCCCATATTTATAAACCAATTTTTGGCTGCGATATATGTTTTAATTCATTCTGACTGAAAATATTGACCACTACCATTTTCAGCCGCTAGATGGCACTCGAGTAGTTTGGCATGCCGTTGTGTCATGTAATAGGTAAAAGTGGCTATTAATGACACAATCGACTTGCCATAGTCTGCCACTGTTGTCCAGATCGCATGGAGCAACCGTCCAGTCTCTGCGCCGCCCTGACGAAATGCAGCTAATTTGATCGCCATTTTCTTTGGCAGCCATTTGATTTTTGGCACATCGGCCCACATTTCCAGGTTGTCAGCGGTGACGCGTAACAAACGTGACACGTCAGCAGTGGCGCATAATCGATGCGACGTATACAGCGAAGCAACATATTTATAGATTTTTCCACTTTATTAGACATATTTGGACTGATGCGACTTATAGGGTGGAGCGACGTGTATGGCGGAAAATACAGTAGTTGGCATGGTTGATAAGAATATAAGACATACTTTCTGTAAACTGGCTTTTGTGACGGTATATACCGTAAGCGACACTTTGGCTCTTGGGCCATAGGTTGCTCATGTCTGGATTAGCAAAACAAGGACATAACTTCATGGTACTGATAGAAACAGCTTAACCACCAACAGCAGACCAATCTAAACTCCTTCTTTAGTGATTAAAAAGTTTTAAAGCGCATAAAACTCTTAAATCACCTAACACCATTGACCAGTTAAGATGTTGAGGACTCAGTCCTGATAAACCTGTGTTGCTGAAATATGACTTTTCCCTTTAGCTGTTCTGTAAGCTGTGCTAATCACAGGTGGGCCTGTGTTTACTCATGCAGGTCTGGTAGTTGTAGTTCTACACAGGTGTAGCCACATGGGGTTTAGCCGAGACAAATGATGTGGGCGTTGCTGCAATTAATTGTCCCTGCAGTGTCCTGTATCAGAGAGGCTTGACTACCAACACCTGTGAATGGATGAGCTGAGACGCAGAGTCTGTGGGGAGACGAGCTGTAATATCGTTTTTGGGATGAAATGTAAGGTTAAACATGAATTATGAGAAAGCGTGTTCATCTTTTTCCTCTTGTTTCAAAGTTATGTTTTTGAATGTCTGGGCTTCTCTAGATTAAATAGAAACCACACTGAATTAAAATGGATTACAGGTAAAAATGAACAGATTGCAGTGTGTTTTTTTACTGACTGATTCCAATTTTTGATTTTGGTACAACTCTGACCTGCAGATTCTGGATGGACATTTGCTTGTATTTTTATTTACCGTATTTTCCGCCGTACGTGTCGCACCGCCATATAAGTCGCATCAGTCCATATTTGTCTAATAAAGTGGAAAAAGTCATAAATTTGTCGCTTTGCCATATACGTCACATCTATTCTGCGTCACCGCTGACCACCCAAAAATGTGTGCCGAACCCGGATATTTGTGCCAATGTTGTGCCAAAAACCGATGGGCCACCAAATGGTGGCCGCGGGAACGTGCACGGGAGGACTTCAACAAGAATTTAACAAGATTAACACTTAAAAACAATTATTTGTTTGCTCAAAATTATATTAAAGTGTGTATCAATCTGTTTGCTTAATAAATGCACTTTAATGGTCAAATCAGCTGAATTTCAAAATTAGTTTTGCTTGTATCATTAAAAGCTGGTGAAGATTCTCAGTCATCCAGGTCATGGTAAATTCAAAAAAGTTCAAGAAAAAAAATAGTATAAAGTATAATAAACAAAAGTCCAGTTGTTTTAGTCTTGAACATTTTTGAATTTGCCATTATAGCCACATTTTCTTATTACATGATACAACAGCATGCCATACTACTATTACTACTCTGCTGCCATCAAGTGGCTGAAAGTGGTAGTGCTCTTTTTTTCAGTCAGAATGAATGGAAACGGTCATATCTCAGCCAAGAATGGTTTATAAATATAGGGAAAAAAATCCATAAATATGTCGCTTCAGCCTATAAGTCGCAGGGCATGTAAATTATGCAAAAATCTATGACATATACAAAGAAAAATACAGTAAATGTTTTTTTTTTTAAGAAACGTGTCCTTATCTCCAAAATTGCACCAAAGTAAGTCTTTTTTTTCTCCCTCTGGAAAGCTAAAAATAAATTGGTGTTAGATGTTAGATTATTAAATCATAGTCATTTTTTGTAGCTATATGCATGCCAAATTACAACATTACAAAATGATAGTATTAAACTGTGGTTCGTACACAAACTAGCAGTACACTGATGTCCCCCGTCGCTGAAGGATTTAAAAAGTGAATGTTTCTAGTTTTTGAGATGAGTGTTTTTCTGAACTGGAATTGAACAGAGAATCTTAGTAAACCTGAATGTTTATGGTGCAAGATATTCTAGTGGGTAGGAGTTACACTGTGGAGAAGAACAGAAGTAAGAACTAAGAACTACTGTTTTGTGATATTTGATCTAAAATAAACTTGTGAAAGCTTTAGGAGGCAAAGTGAGTAGCTTTACCTGAATACTATACTTCATTGGAGGACAATTTAATATGTTTTGTTTAGAACTATTTTTACAAGAAAAAAGTGAATTCAGTTCAGAACAACTGGAGTGAACCTCCAGACACCGAGGAGGAATTCTGCTCTTCCTCCCGCTGAAAGAGCATCATTCCTGCTCCCATCATCAGGAATGTGACTATTTCAAGGTTTGGGGCAGAACCGTAGCCATTTCTCAGCATCAGCATCCTGTCTAACTAGGGAGTAGGCAGCTCAGAGGTGTTTCCACTGTGAGGAGGAAACTGTCAGCAGAAGACGGGAGTATGAACGGACGGGGACACTCCATTCTTTTGACCACAGGGAGGAGGAAGTTGCAGGGCTTTCTCAAAGTCTGATCTGCAAAGATGCATGTTTCAGTCTCAGTCTCATCTCACTTGCCTTGTACTGACAAATAAAATCAACTCTTTAGTTACATTTCTTCTTCTTTTTATTTTTTTTACAACTACTTCCATTCAGTGTTTTTCCTCATTACCTACTGTTTGTGCTTCCTGTATCTCTTAGTAGCCTTTTAGCACCACAATCAGTTCTGCAAAGTCGAGATACAGACTTTGTGCCTCCTGTTAACCTAAAATCAGACACGCTCCACTGTTCTTGTAGACCAGTGAAGGAAAACAGGAATCACTTGTGTTTTTCCTTTGTATCTCATAGGAAAAACTTGTAGCAGGAAGTATTTGAGCTAATTTGATATACTTGACTGGCTTTGCTTAACACCACACTCTCTGTGGAGCTGTCTTGCATTACACTGTTGATGCTAAAATGAAATGTCAGCTCTCACAACTAAACATACTGTTAAATAAAATATTGACAAGGAAATGAAGTAAAATTCCTCTTCCTTTATGTCCCTTTCAGAAACATAAACTGCAATATGCAAAGAAGTGACAGCTTTTCTTCTTCCTCACCCCCCCCATCTATAAAAACAAAACCTTGTGACAAGCAGTGCTGTCAAATGTGCATATGGTTAACTTGTCAGTGTGTTCCGCACACAGAACAGCTGCCTCGCCATGCACCCCCCCCCCCCCCCCATCTTTTCCGGTGCATCACTGGGTGTGTTTGAGTGCCTACTTGTGGCTCTGTGTGTATTTTCTATGTACATGCATGAGTAAGGGATGCAGCTCTCCACAGGGCTTGCTTAACTGAGATTAATTGCACCTAATCCAGTGTGCCAGGTGGAACATGGACAGCGCTTGGTGCACTTACGCAAACACACAAACAGCCACACACATCCCATTATAGCCTCACCGCTGGAAATTAGCCCCACGACTCTCCTGGCACACCAGACCAGACCGCGGCTCGATAGCGCCATTTACTTCCTGACGTGTTGCACATTCATCACCGCTTTCTTCCTCTGACAGACGAATGCACGGCCAGAGAAAACGCCGTGACAGAAGGACAAGCTATCTGCCCTCACACATCGGCACCAGCTGAGACTGACAAAACACAAACAAGGTGTTTGTCCTCCTTTCTTCACAAACAAGGAAACGGCTTCGTCTAAATGTGTTTGATGGGGTTTTAACAATGATGTAGTGGGAAAAGAAAGTTTCTAGACTAATTTCTTAAGAGTAGTACAATGTTTATGGTTTGCTGCTTTGTTAGTACATTCGCATGTGAAGTTTATCATCTCAGCTGCACATGCGTATTCTGATATTTTTGTTTAAAATACATGGAGCTTGCTTTTTTTTAATATACATTTTGCATTTGTTTTGTTCCTTCACCTCCATTTGACTGTCTTTATTGTATCATGTTCTGTTGAGCGAAAGTCCTCATCAATCTTGAGGTTGAGTTTCAGCCATATTCTACGTCTGCAATACAGCTTCCAGGCTTTTTATTTATTTTGTACCTTCTCGTTCCTGTCAAATGAGCTACATTTTTATCACTAGGGGTGGGAATCTTTAGGTACTGCTGCGATGCGATTATTGAGTCATCCACACAACGTCTTAGATCTAAAAGAAACAAAATATTTTGCTCTATACTGCACTATACACTGTTTTCTTTAAAGAAGATTATAGTAACTAAATGAACAAAAAGAGTCAATGTGGAGTACAGTGACAGATTGTGTGGCAGTGGATGGCCATGCATCAAATGTTAGAATTGTTTTATGTGCATTCTTTAGTTTCCACAACTTTGTTTTTGATCCCGTTGAATTGACTTTGATGATCTTGTTCTATTGTGGCTCACATACAAGTCCTAATTTTCAATAACTAAATGTGGACGCAAGTCCTTCGCAATAAAAGTAGCAATGGACTGTATCTGCTCTGCTTTTTCCAAGTTAGGTGAAAGGTTTGATGCCTGTTGCTCAATACTCCCCTGCTGGCAGCATCAGCTTTTGGCTGTTTTTTGTTCTTTCTTTTCAGGGTGGAAAAATGCACAAAATTTGCACATTACAGTAGACCCTCGATTGTCACGGGGGTTATGTTCCAGACACCACCGCGATAAATGAAAAACTGCGAAGTAGGAACGCAATATTTATTTTAGTCTTTATATATATTTAAAGGCTTTATAAACCATTCCCACACTCTTGCATTCTTCTTAACAATGTTCTAAACTCTTAAACCTACATAATTGTAACAACATACGTATATGTAGTGCAAAATTTTCTATGGGTATTCACCCATGAAGATACTACAACTTGAAAGATGAGTTCAGCTTCAGGATTATTTGTGACTTTCCTGCCAGTTCTGTGAGCTTCATAGGTTGATCTTATTTCTGACTTGGTAGCAAAACTATTTTTACCACATCGGTTTCTCCTTCAGTGTTTGCTACCTCCATTGGTGTTCTTTGAATTTCGGCAGAAAGCAGCGGCCGGAAGCACTGTTGTTTTCTGGGCCGTGTAGTTCTTTTAACTTGCGTTACACTGTAGGCTTATTGAAAGTAAACTACAAAATGGTGGCATCTGTCTGAAGTATTTTGTTTTTCACTTGAGTAATATTAAAGTTGACAATCCTGTGTCGTGTACAATCTTGCATTGGAAACCTGCAAAAGAGTGGGTCCACGTATGTCAAACCACAAAGTCTCGACGATGGACTACTGTATAAAACTTGTTAGTATTGTTTTTATTATCACCTGTCAAGATGGATGTATTATGGTACAGTCTCCCATCAGTCCATACGTCATGAACTTTCTCTAGTTTCATCCATAGCTTCTGATCCGCTCAAGATAATTTAACGAAACTTGATACACATTTGAACCACCATTAGACAGCATGTCACGTACTCTTTTTGTCACCCTAGCTCTAATGTCAAGGTCACAAATCAAGGTCAAATGTTATCCCAGGTCTTGGCTTGTCCAGGCCATTGCTATAGATTGCTGTATAACAGTTTGTTGAAGGGCGTATAATCTGCTGTATGCGATACGCTTGTTCCATTAATTTTATAGAAGCTGAATGAATTACTTCAAAGCACTAGCCTTTGATGCAGAAGAAGCTATTTGTCTCTGGAAGCCATTTTTTTTCTTCTGTCTAGATGTTGCACTTTTGCACTTCAGAGCTCTACATTTAGCATTCCTCAACATAACATTATTAATATTTAAAAATTATTATTGACTTTTTAAAATTGATCAGTAATTGCGAATCAGTTCTCGCGTTGCGATGCATCAAATTATAAATACTGCCCCACTCATCACCATGTCCACATACTTTTATTTCTTCTTTTTTGTTTTATCCAGTTACTTTCAGCAATACATTTCAAAGTCTGCTTATTTATCATTTATTTGACAAGTTTGGACCTTCCTTGCAACTTTCTTGTTTGTGTGGCAAACATCATTTCCCAATGCTGGAACTGATTCAGTGTCTGAGGCAGTGGGTAGTTGTTTTTAAGCTTTAAATCTTACCCTTCAGTAGTTTTTGAGAGTACAGTTCATGGTAAGGCATCTGGTTCATTATGACTGACACTGCAGGCTTTTCCTTGGCTTAAGGTTGACCTTTTGCTCACATGAGGTTCAGTACAAACTGAACATTTACATGAAGGACTATGAGTCTGCATCAACAGTAATCTGTTCATTTTCATTTGGCTTCTAACCATTTGATACAAAAACTGCTCTCATTTGCCAGAACTCACAGTTGCAGTAAATCTTTTGTATAGTGGAAAATCTCTGCTGTACCTGCGTTTGTCCATCTTCTTCATATGTTTGTGTGAAAAATGTTTTACTGACTGGATGTGAAGATTGTTTGCTTGAGAGAAACAAATCAACATCAAAAGTTTTAGATGATGCTTGTGTAAGTAGCAATTGAGCTTGAAGTGTTTGTGATCTCAAAGCCTAGGAGCATATTGTGTTTTGCCAGTGGGACAAAAAAAAGCACAGTCTAGTAACCTTTAGAATTATTTTGTCTCTAGTAGCAGTTCATAGATGAAATAATATTTTAAGGTTTGCTTGATAAGTTTCATATCTCGTAAGTATATTGGTCTGTTGATCGTCTTCTCGTCTTGATTTCCACTTCCTGTGACATCTTCACCCTGTATTCCGCATTCAGTTAATAAGCTCAGATTTTTCCTTTAAAATGGAATTTTATTACACAACAAATGGATTGTCAGTGAGTGGACAAGTGTAGGATTTAACACACAGCCAGTTTGTAATGCAGTGTGCTCAGCAGGGTGTTTTTACATTATCAGCTTTTGTTTATTCTTGTTCAACATATTCAGTGAAGTCAGTGAGGTCAGGGGAAGATGAGAAAATTGCATGCAACAACAAGCAGCTACTCTCAAGGTCTTTAAATACTTATGCATCTTTGTTCCCTTGGTAAACATTAGTAGGTGTAGTGTTTTGTTTATTTACATATTCGGTAAATTCAAGACAATTGTATTTATGGATTCTCGGAGCTTTTCACAGATGCGTTTAAGTAAAACAGCAGAAGTAAAAGTGTAAACTTAGAGCTGTTAAGATCCATTCTGTTTTCACCTTCCAAAACAGATGGGTGTTCTGATGAGTTTTAAATGGAGTGCAAAGTAAACGTGGGATATCACAGAGTTTCTGCAGTGCATAAAAAGTCATTAAATTAATTTAGCAAAATTTAAGGCCTTAAATTGCATTAGAAAGCATTAAATTTGACTCTACCTTGGCATTAAATATGTTTCATTTGTTTTCAAGAAAAATGATGGACGATTTTGGAGTCAGCTCATCCAGACTCGCTCATCAGGCAGATATATTAGAGTAACACGTGGAACTATTATTACGGTAATTGTTTCTGGTTGATCGGTGCTCAGATTGGGCGTTAGAGGAAAAATGGAAAAACTTTGGGAACAGAAATAAATTGGGTAAATGCAAACGCCACCGAAAGTGGTTGGAAAACGAGGAATTTAGACCACGGCTGCAGCTCATTGATTGTCAGAACTGTGTAGGAGTTTGTAGGAAACAAAGTGGTCGACATATGGAAAGATGAGCTGGTGTTGTGCCAATCAATGTGTAGCTGCCATGGGAGCGCGCACAGCCTGTTTAAGTGTCTGTCTCAATATGATTTGCTATTTCTGCTTCTTTGGCTCTTGATTTAAACTTTATTACCACTAAAAGACAAATATTTCTTTGCTCAAGATTAAAGTAAAAACCAGAGCCTGACCGATATATCGGTAGGGTCGATATTTTAGGCCAATCTAGATGTTTGGGGACCTATCAATATCTGTGATAACTGTTCTGTTATGCACCGATATCAACACTTCTAAAGTTCAAACATAAAATGCTGGGAACCAGCTGTAATTGTACAATGTATCCAGCAGAGGGGGCTTGCTAACTACTTTCAAGTCATGGTGGTTCACTTAAGTTTCAGTTTCAGCACAGCCGAAGCAGGGAACAATACTGTGTAGCATATTTGCCGAACAGAGCATTATAAGTATATTTTAAAGGATCTGTAAAATAAAACAAACAAAAAAAAAAACACAATATGAAATTCTCTTCAATCCTCCAACCCACTTGTCATTAACTACGTGCCTCTCAAGTTAACAAGCTAAGATTAGCCTGAACAATAAATCTAACATAGAGGTAAATATATATCAGTGGTAGTAACGTTATTTTTGTCGTCCTCAATGAAATGCATTGTTTGTCTGAAATCCTAACTTCTCTGCAAAGAAAAGAAAAATGCTGCTGCTGTCATTACTAATTAGGCCTTCACCATATGTGACTGTTTAAACGGTGAATAGGGATGTTTCTTTGTTTAACTTATATTTTTGTAACGCTTGATAACTTTATGGTGAATAGTGGAGGATTGAAAATGTGAATTTTTGTTAGGAAGACTGTTTTTATGACCAGTGCACAACTTCTAAACCTTTTGTGGGACTAGATATAGCGTGACTCTAATTTGCTTAGCTTCACGGTTACTAACAGCTGTGCTAAATAAACAAGCCCTCTTCCACTTGCTGTTTACTTAAATTCTTGTGGGTGGACAATGCGCAAACATTTTCAGACATTATATCAGTTATCAGTATTCACCTCCCCCTCCCAATATCAGTATCGGTGATGGCCAAAATTTCCATTTCAGTCGGGCTCTAGTAAAGACGTGACTCCGTTTACCTTTTTTTTTTTTTTTAACCAAAAAAATCAGTGTTCTTATTGTGAGGGTATCAAGTATTCATAGTTTATCAGAAATATCTGCAACTCTGAATTTCACACAGGATTTTATCTAAATAAATACGGTGAGGCGATGATGTATGGTCTGTGCCACCACCTGGCCGGAGCACTAAACAACAGATTTATTACAGAGAGAATATCACATGCAGCAAATTTGTATTGAGTTTAAGACATTAGTTTACTGCAACAAAAAGAACCCATGAACTAAAGAGCCCCGTGTGGGGTGGGTGGGGGTGGGGAATACATTATTGCATTATACTCTTGCAATTCTATTGATTTACCGCTGACTCTAAAGTAGGGAAGCAAACAGCCCACTGTCATGAAGAGCTACAGATCCAATGCACCGCCTTCATTTTATGTAATTTAAAGTGTGAATTTTTGCACAAACTCTGTTGTCTGCATCAAACATATACAGTGAGGAAAATAAGTATTTGAACAGAGTCAGAGAGTCAGAGATTCTTTATTGTCATTCGCACCTCATGTGGTACATGTGGTGGAGTGAAATTATGTACACAAGGTCCCAGTTACATCCAACAATAAAATGTATAAGAAAAACATCAACTAAATATACACTAAGCACTCATAACATAAAACATTGAACATCAGCGCAAACATGAGTGAAGTCATGAACACTCTGTGACTTTGCAAGTTCTCCCACTTAGAAATCATGGAGGGATCTGAAATTGTCATCTTAGGTGCATGTCCACTGTGAGAGACATAATCAAAAAAATATATATATATCCAGAACTCATAATGTATGATTTTTTAAAAATAATTTTTTTTTGTGTGTTACTGTTACAAATAAGTATTTGAACACCTGTGGAAAATCAGTGTTAAATGGTAAATGGACTGTACTTATACAGCGCCTTTCTATCTTATTGAGACACTCAAAGTGCTTTACATTACAATCTGTGCCCTCATTTATTCATTCATACAGCACTCTACTAGATCTCTACAAAGCTAATTGAACAAATCATTCTAAAAAGATTAATCCAAGCTTTAGATCATATTCATACACTGATGGGGCATACATCAGAGGCTATGAGAGGTTCAGTGTCTTGCCCAGGGACATTTCAGCATGTGACTGCTGGTGGATTCGAACCCCCAACTCTTGCATTGGAGGACAACTGCTCTAACCACTCAGCCACAGCCGTTAAAATTTGGTACAGTAGCCTTTGTTTGTAGTTACAGAGGTCAAATGTTTCCTGTAGTTTATCACCAGGTGTGCACACACTGCAGCAGAGATTTTGCCCATTCCTCCACACAGATCTTGTCTAGATCAGCCAGGTTTCTGGGCTGTCACTGAGAAACAGAGTTTGAACTCCCTCCAAAGATTTTCTATAGGGTTTAGGTCTGGAGACTGGCTAGGCCACTCCAGGACCTTGATATGCTTCTTACTGAGCCACTCCTTGGTTATCCTGACTGTGTGCTTCGGGTCATTGTCATGTTGGAAGACCCAGCCACGACCCATCTTCAATGTTCTAACTGAGGGAAGGAGGTTGTTCCCCAAAATCTCTCAATACATGGCCCCGGTCATCCTCTCCTTAATACAGTGCAGTCGTCCTGTCCTATGTGCAGAAAAACACACCCAAAGCATGATGCTTCCACCCCCATGCTTCACAGTAGGGATGGTGTTTTTGGGATGGTACTCATCATTCTTCGTCCTCCAAACACGGCAAGTGGAATTAAGACCAAAAAGTTATATTTTGGTCTCATCTGACCACATAACTTTCTCCCATGACTCCTCTGGATCATCCAAATGGTCATGGACAAACTTAAGACGGGCCTGGACGTGTTCTGATTTAAGCAGGGGAAACTTCCATGCCATGCATGATTTTAAACTATACCGTCTTAGTGTATTACTCACAGTAACCTTGGAAACAGTGGTGCCAGCTCTCTTCAGGTCATTGACCAGCTCCTCCCGTGTAGTTCTGGGCTGATTCCTCACCTTTCTTAGGATCATTGATACGCCACGAGGTGAGATCTTGCATGGAGCCCCAGTGTGAGGGAGATTGACCGTCATGTTTAGCTTCTTCCATTTTCTAATAGTTGCTCCAACAGTTGATCTTTTTTCACCAAGTTGCTTGGCAATTGCCCCGTAGCCCTTTCCAGCCTTGTGGAGGTCTACAGTTTTGTCTCTGGTGTCTTTGGACAGCTCTTTGGTCTTAGCCTTGTTAGTAGTTGGAGTCTTACTGATTGTGTGGGGTGGACAGGTGTCTTTATGCAGCTACCGACCTCAAACAGGTGCTTCTAGTTTAGAATAATAAGTGGAGTGGAGGTGGACTTTTTAGAGGCGGACTAACAGGTCTTTGAGGACCAGAATTGTTGCTGATTGGCAGGTGTTCAAATACTTATTTGCAGCAGTAACACACAAAAAATTATTAAAAAATCATACATTGTGATTTCCAGATTTTATTTTTTAGATTGTCTCTCTCACAGTGGACTTGCACCTAATTTCAGACCCCTCCATGATTTCTAAGTGGGAGAACTTGCAAAGTCGCAGAGTGTTCAGATACTTATTTTCCTCACTGTACGTCACATTCGGTGCTGAAGTAGGGCTTGGTAGGTGACATGTGGGGCAGTTATTCATGTCCCTGACACACTGCTCCTATCCAGAATTTAACAGTTTGATCATGTTTTATCTGCAAACTTCCATTTGATAAACATTATCTAAGTTAAACCACATATTCTGATTAAATGCTCTGCACTTTTTCATTTTCACTTGTCCATATCGTTACACTTAATAAACTATACATATCATGCATAATACTATAGACAAATGAGTATGTAGTATATGGAGTGACAGTAAAAATAAATACACTCGTATATGTTGTTGCTTCACGCCTGTTTTGGTTCTGTGACACTTGTTTAAATAAGTTTGAGTTAAAAAGAAACACTGGCAAGCTAAGACTTAATCTTCTGTAAAACAAAACAAAAAGTTGCATAATAGTTTATGCATTCATTGTCGATGGCATTAAAACTGTTTAAAAACTGGCATTAAATTGGCATTATCCATCCATCCATTATCTTTACCTGCTTCTTCGATTGGCTGATTTCTGCAGAAAGCCTGAATCAGCTGTACTGACCGAATGGGTCAAGAGTTTACAGAATAAATTTGGGTCTGTTTGAAGAGTCATTAAATACTGAGCTGTGATTGTTGGTGATGAAAGTAAAATATAAATTGTAGGAAAATTAGTGAATTTTCAGCTGCAGCTTTACAGACCTCCGAATGTTTGTGGCCAGTACACCAAAATAACCACTATTTAAAAAAATAAATAAATAAATTGCACAACTTGCAATACTGCAGTCTCGGCTGTGCATGTTATTTTGTTGGCCACATCACCAGGGCTCATTTTGTACCCAGCCGGGCAACTGCCTCAATAATTTATTTGTTCTGCTGGAATACACTTTTAAAAAAAAGATATGCAGGTTTGAACCAGTTTTTCAATAACTGTTTTTCATTACTATGCCATAAAAATCTGAGAACTCCGTGACTTTCAGGAAACAACTTCATGAATGCTATTTGCCAACTACCGTATTTTCCAGCGTATAAGTCAGTTTTTTTGCATAGATTTGTCAGTCCTGCAATATGCTGGTGAAGATTCTCAGTCATCCAGGACATGATGAACAACATCAACAGCATCAAGTTCACCAGAGAAGATGCAAACGACAACAAGCTGCCTTTTTTGGACTGTTTGGTTCAGATGGAGAGAGAGGACAGTCTCAACATTGAAGTTTACAGAAAACCAACCCACACAGACCAGTATCTTCTGTTTGACTCCCACCATCCACTAGACCACAAACTCTCTGTCATCAGAACTTTACAGCATCAGGTCGAACACGTCCCCACGAAGACAGAAGGGAAGGAAAAGGAACAGAAACACGTTCAAGAAGCTCTTCAAACATGTGGATATCCTAACTGGGCTTTTGTCAAGTCAGCGAGGAAATCTACAAAACACCCCAATAAACAGAAAAAGGAGAACAACAGACGGAAAAACATTGTCATCCCTTATGTTCGGGGAGTGGTGGCGCAGAGGTTAGAGAGGTGGGCCTGTGATCCGAAGATCACCGGTTCACGCCCCGGCCCCGACAACATCAAAATTGTGGGTGGGGTAGGTGAAACACCCACACTTGCCCCCACCCTCATTCGCCCCACTCTGGGCCCATGAGCAAGGCCCTTAACCCCCACCATGTGCTCCCTAAACAGGTCTCTCTTGAAAATGAGTTCTCGTGGCTCAATGAGACTACCTGGATAAATAAAGGCTAAATGAAAAAAAAAAAATGTTGCTGGAGTGTCAGAGAAATTCAGAAGGATCTTCAACAAACACAACATCCCAGTACATTTCAAACCCAGCAGGACTCTCAGACAGAGGCTGGTCCACCCTAAGGACAAAACACCCATACACAAACAGAGTGGTGTAGTGTATGTGGTCCAGTGCAGCGAGGACTGTCCAGACCTCTACATTGGAGAAACTAAACAGCCTCTTCACAGACGCATGACTCAACACAGGAGAGCCATCTCCACAGGACAAGACTCAGCTGTTCACCTCCACCTCACAGATAAGGGACACTCTTTTGAGGACCAAAATGTGCACATTTTGGACCGAGAACACAGATGGTTTGAGAGAGGGGTGAAGGAAGCAATTTATGTAAAAAGAGAAAAGCCATCTCTAAACAGAGGAGGAGGCCTCAGATTTCCACTTTCAAAAACATATAATGCAACTTTAAGACTGATTCCCAGCAATACATTTATCAAAGCTGATGACTTCAGTTATATCTTCATTTAAATTCAGGGAATTTAGTTTAAACTATATTTTAATATCATTCAGTCAGTTCTTGAGTGATTCCAGTGGAGTGACCCTGTCTAACTTAATGTGCAAATTCAAGTCAAGTCAAATTTATTTATAAAGCACATTTGAAACAGAAACTGTTAACCAAAGTGCTTAATAATAAAGTCACAGCATCAAGTAAAAACCAACAAGATATACCATAGTTAAAAACATCAAAAATAAAACATAAAAACACAAACACAAATGGGATAATAAATAAGATCATACTGTGTTGAATGTCAGTGACTACAGGTGGGTTTTCAGGATAGATTTTTAAAGCAGGGACTTTGATAACTTTGCTTAGTGAATTTTCCACTGCAGCTTCACAGATCTCTGAATGTTTGCGACCAATACACTAAACATTTTTTTAAGTGCACAACTTGGAATATGGCAGTCTTGGGTGTGCACGTTATTTTGTTGGCCACATCATACTCACCAGGGCAACTGGTACAACTGGATACAACTGAACATCATCAGCAAAGCAATGAAAATCCATCCATCTATATCTTCCGCTTGTTCCGAAGTCGGGTCGCAGGGGCAGCAGCTTGAGCATGGAGGCCCAGACATCTCTTTCCACAGCCTCGTCTTCCAGCTCTTCTGGGAGGACCCCAAGGTGTTCCCAGGCCAATCGAGAGACAGTCTCTCCAACATGTCCTGGGTCTTCCCGGGGGGCTCCTCCCTGTCGGACATGCCCAAAATGAAAAGGAATGTTATATTTTCTACAAATAGACCCCAAAGGCAACAAGTAAAGCTTAAAAAGCAGTGGACCTAAAATAGACCCTTGAGGGACCCCACAAATTAGAGAAGCTGCAGATGAATTTTCCCTGAACAGAAAAACTCCTGTCAAGTCAGGCAGGATCTGAACCAGGATAAAAACTGTGCCTTGTGCCAGTGTGTGCCTGGGAAGTAACATGTCTTCAACTTCAGAACAGAATTTACATCAGCATTGCAGCCTAATAGGTGGTAATAATATAGAATAATTGGCTGAAGAAAATATTAGGAAATAAAGAAGTTTGACTGATGGTCTTCTTTTCTGAGGATTAATAAGAATACCGCAGGGCAACTTTGTGAAATCATTTGTGTAAATAAAAATAAAAATTCATCAAGTCACTTGATCTTGAGCATGCTTTTTCTCCTCTTCAAAAATTCTAATGCAAATGTTTTATTCGAAAACCAGTTTTAAGCATATTTATCTAAAAGTGTCCTTGATTATTAATTTAATCAAATTTTTAACTTTGTAAATATTTTTAAGCAAAGATTTGAAGCGTATTTATTATTTTTTTTATGCACGTCTTGTTGCCTTGTCTGTTTCGTATTTTAAACTTTCCGTTTTTCTACTGTTCAGGAAGTAAAGGCAGGAATCGGAGGATAAAGAAATTATGGCTCTCCAAGTCTCAGACACGAGGCACCATTCTATTCCATTACTCATCTGCTCAACTTGACGTTGGTGGATATAAACTTCAGCCGGTGTTTGTGTGCAAGCGTATCAGCGTGTGTGTGTTAAACTGCATCAGACTTTCCAGGCAAGGCCCCGTCAGCCTGTCAAAGTGGTGATTAGAATGTGTTGTGACACACAGTTATGTGCATCCTCGCATTCAGGCCCAAGTACACACTAAAATACATCGTGCTGCCTGCACAGAGATGTTGTGGCCTGCAGCAGCTTACAAGGTCCATTGCAGTTCACCTCTTGTGTCAGTGAGTGTTAGAGTATGGACTGTGTGGTTCATGGCACAGACACACACACACGCTGATAGGGCTTTGTTGATTATAACAGTTAACATTACTACACCAAGGTGAGGAGTTTTGCTCCTGGCTGACAAAGGCCTTCACTCCACCACAAACACACACGTTTATGGTAGATGCACAGCATGCAATGCTTTTCATCCCTAAGCTTCACACACCACATGCATTTAATTGTTTTTAGTGTGTGCACACCTGCTCACGCACGATCCTGCAGCTTAGGACCTCGCAGACTGACCGAGTCTTGCTTCCTCCTTCATTTTCTCTTCCCCTTACTTAACTAATGACTTCACACATCCACCTTTAAACACACATTCACTTTGTCTCCGTCTCATGTAAGCACACCATCACTGCTCCTGCGCCATCTCTCACTCACACCCACCCACACACACACAGTCAAGCAGCACTGAGGGAATGGGCAGACTCATTCCCAGTCTGCCCTCGGGACCCAGATTGATTGATAGGAGAGGCGGCAGGGCAGCAGAAATGAATGAGGAATAGCAAACGGTGGCACGTGCTCCCACCTTCACACCTTGATGATATTGTTAAATGGACTGTTTTCAGGCTAATGCTGCCATCGTTTATAGAATATCGCTTACCCTGATAATGCAGCAATCGGGAGCGAGAAGTCTTGTAACTGGGTCTATTGGAAAAAAATAAAGGTTGTCTAATGTTGTCTCACACGATGCAACCCAATTTATTTTTGTTCTTTAACATTAACAATACGCTGGTGAAGATTCTCAGTCATCCAGGGCATGGAAAAATCAAAAGAGTTCAACATCAAAACAACTGGACTTTATTTAGTAACTGCAGGTTTTATAACTCAAAACTCTACGCTGTCTTTCTTTGAATTGAGAAAGTTCCTCGGATGAGAAACAAAACATCTTCACTTACAAAATAAAGTCCAGCTGTTTTTATCTTTAACATTAACAACTCAAAATATAACAACAAAGTTCATGCTCAGTCATCCAGGTGACTTGTATGGTCACTGAAATCATCTCCTTTGTGTGGTGACACAGCTGATGTGCTGTTGGAGAATAGGGCTGAACAATTAATTGCATTTTCAATAATTTTGCAATATTACGAAATTTTTCTAATTGCAAAGGCTGCAATTTGACTGGTCACGTGATCTGGTTACGTGACTTGCGAGTGAGCGGAGCAAAGCAGATCAGGGAGCAGGAGAAATCAACACTGTGCTTTAACTGGTTGTGCAGTGGCATCAGGCTCAACAGAAGCTGACACATCTAAGTTTGGTACCAAAGAGGCTGCACGTCTGTTATTGGGAATTATTTTGTCTCTAAAAAAGAAGACGCTGCACAACGACATGCATTGTGCAGAACCTGCCTTGCTGCTGCTGCTACCTCTCGAGGTAACAACAAATCTTTATCAACACTTAAAAAAACACCACAAAACTTTTACGATGGTTGCATGGCTAGAATGTCAATGACCAGTGCTTCAACTTAAATTCAGCAAAGTAGCGGCTGACAGGGATCACTGACTGAACTGTTAGAAGGTATTACTCTGTATGAACATAATTCAAAACTGCACGCAGAAATAACTCGAGCAATAACGGAGTTCATAGCAAAAGACACGATGTTCATTAATATAGTGATCAATCCTGAGTTTACAGCTTTGGTAAACACAATGGATGAGAGGCACAGAATGCTCTCGTGCACACATTTAGCCAAGTTGCTATCCTGGAGCTACACAAAAATGTAGAAACAGAGTTGCAACAAAGCTGGAAACAGTGGATTTTTTTTTACAACTGAAATAGATTTATTTATTGCTTTTGTTAGTTGAAAAATACATAAGAAGAAGACATTGAAATATAGGACCAGAAAATACGTGGGGAGCGTATCATAGCGTGTCATCCAGGAAATCCAGAGGACCAGATTGAACTTTTTTGGATTTTTCTACCTGGATTATTGAGCATGCATCAGGATACATTGAAATATAATTTTGTATTAAATCGCAATATTGAAGTAAAAATTTGCAATTAGGATATTTTCCAAAATCGTTCATCCCTACTGGAGAAGACGGATAATTAGAGAGTACCCAATAAAAGAATGGTGTTACGGTGACACAGTGGTTAGAAGTGTTACCTCGCAGCAAGATGGTCACTGTTTCACCTTCAAGCCTTTCTATGTGGAGTTAGCATGTTCTTCCCATGCACATATGGGTTTTCTCTGAGTACTCTGGTTTCCTCCCACACACCAGAAACATGTAAGGTTCGTTGGTAACTCTAAACTGTCTGCAGGTGTGAGAGAGTGAATGGTTGTTTGTCTGTGTGTGTGCCTGTAATGGGCTGGAAACCTGTCACAGGTGTACACCACCCCACACACTGTGACTGCTAGAGATCGACACCAGTGTCCCCATTACCCAGAAAGGAAAGAAGGAAAGAAGCGGGCGAAGGAAGA
Source organism: Nematolebias whitei (assembly GCF_014905685.2). Taxonomy (NCBI): domain Eukaryota; kingdom Metazoa; phylum Chordata; class Actinopteri; order Cyprinodontiformes; family Rivulidae; genus Nematolebias; species Nematolebias whitei. Next base: position 30,349,412 of record NC_056502.1, on the reverse strand, counting down.
CTAATTTTAAGTGTTTTAATGGTTCTCAGTATTCAATGAAGGAAGAGAGTTGTTGTATCATCATTTAAATGCTTTGATCAGGGTCAGTCTCACACATAACTTTACTTTGTGCGTAATCCTGTCGCACAGGAAGTACAAAAGCTTTTCTTTGCCGTGCATTAATTTGTTAATCCTGTTGCCTTCACTTGTCTTGCTTCATTTAATGCTCCTAATCCATCAAAACAAGTTGTTTAAAAAATATTTTAAAAAATTGGCATCTTAAAGTGAAAATACCGGTAAATATATTTTCTGTTTTGGATATTTTTTTTATTTATTCCTAAACTGTTTTTTTTTTTTTTTTTTTAATCAGTAAGATATCATTGGTAAAAAAGATTGTATGACGTTTGTTATTTCAGTCAACAGATGGGGATCTGCAGGGGCTTTACAACTTCAGTATATTACGGTGTATACACACACGTGTGATGGTCACTGAGATTGTTTCGCTATATATTTTGACAGCTATAATTCACGGTTTATGAACAAACAAGGTAGTGATCCTGTGGCATTTACAAGGCTCTGTGCTCTGTATTAGATCTTATGAGGATGAGCCGGCTGGCTGCCACTAGCCTGTCTCCCTCAGCTGGCTAAATCTAAGTTTAGCCATCAGGCTGAAAGTCATTTGATTGTCTGCATGCCTTCTGGATATATTTTTGTCTTACCTGAGCTCAGTGCGCACAGGTTTGTTAGAAAGCCTACCTGTCTGCTTACGTTTCTTGTGACAGCTGCGTGTCATCCAGATTATTGGAATGCAACTTTGTGTACATTTAATACTGTCTCTGTGGAAATTATGAACATTTTAATCAGATGACCTTCACAGGGTGTCATCAACTTATTGGCGTCTCCCTTGGAGGTCTTGGGTCGTGGTTTTGATTTCAATTTACTGGAGGTTTTTCAACTCATTGGGGCTTTACCTCGCATCCATTTATTTATTTATCCCCACCAGACACTGTTTGTTTTTAGTTGACTGTCATATGGTCTTTTTGGTACAATTGCTTAGTCATTTTACAAGAAATCATTTAAAATGTGAATAACTATTCTTGAATTATTTATTTATTATTGTTCTTTTTTTGCTATGTCATCTTATACAAGCCAGGCATTTTCACACATTTTTAGTTAAGCCCTCTTTTTGTTGCTACAGCAGCACTGAGTCCACTACACCTATAAATTTACGCTGGGGTGTTTGACACCAAAATGGTTGACGACACAGCTTCTACTCATTTTATGACCCCCATCGCTTAGTGAAAAGGGGCAACTGGAAACAACCCTGTCTGCTCGTGAATGTTGAGAGCACATGAAAAACGTGAGGTACCGACTTCCATTTTGGTCTGTGCTCTCACTAGGGGAGGATGTGAGCTTATACATCTGTATTGCGCGTGGTTGTCATGGTTTGGAGTCTGAGCGGAGTTGCTACAATCTCGGAAGTGGCCGAGCTGCGTGGAGGGTGGGGGATTTGGTAGGTGGGACGCCTTCCTTCAATAATGGTAGGAGAAACACTGCAAAGGAACATAGCTGTAAATGTCACAAGGATACTTAGAGATTGTTCAGCCCATCTTTTTTATTTGGAACCACTTTTGAAGAAACTATTTATTATGAATCTAAACTGTCAGATCACCTGACAAGGAAGTCTGAGACTTTTCAGTTCATCTGTATACACTGAAGATCAGCATTTTAACCAAAACTAGGGCCGGGGCCGATCCGATTCGGTATTGCTATCTGCCTCCGATAACAGCATAATTTACGTATCACATTTTTCCGATCCAACCTGCAGAGATTTCAGATCCATGATTCACATTTGCTTCAAACTATGGAATGAATTTCCTGAACGGAGGCGTGTTTCATGAACCCAGAGTAATAAGACCCGCCTCACATTCAGGAAATCCAGTTCATAGTTTGCAGCCAGCTACAACGTGAGGACTGAGTTAGCAGCACTGTGGCTAACAGCTAACAAACTTTTCATCTAAACATGTCTGCTGTGTGGAAGTATTTTACACTAGAAACACCACAAAACAAGACAGCAACGTGCAATGTCTGCAGAGCCATAGCGCCACATTAAACCACGGTAAAGTTAGTTTTACGATGGACATTCGAGCTCCGTGGCTTCAGCGGGGCGCTGCTCTCGTTGCACCCAAAACAGCCAACTCGAGCCCGGCCAGCCGCGTCCAATCTGCCCGTCTCTGAGGAGGGGCAGACTGAGCGCAGCTGACCAAAATCAGACTGCCTGCTTTGAATTGAACAAGAAGACGTCGCTGAAGCCCCGGAGCTCGAATGTTTACAGAGAAGTTGCTGAACTTCATCATAATTAATGACCAACCACTATCAGTTGTAGAAAACAAAGGATTTCTCAGTTTGATATTTGCAGCCAAGATATAGTTTACCCTCCAGGAGATATTTATCAGTACAACAGTAGACAATCATAAAAAACATGATTTGAAAATTACAAGAAAATGATATATATTAATAAAATAAATGAAACAAAAAAGGCAACATTATAAAGTGATGTAAAATACTAAAAACAGGAACATTTCTGTTGGTTTATGCCATGAACTTAGCAGGTGTTTAAAGCCATTTAACATTTGTTTTATTTAATTCATTTATTCATTCATTTAAAATAAACATCAAATTCATCAAAAAGAAAATATTGAATGAAAACACGTTTTGTGTTAGCAGAGTTTAATTCTAACTTTAAAACTCATCCAACATCAATAAAACTTTCCTCAGGTTGCCTTTTTGGACATGCATGCATATATTTGTAAAAAAATTGTACTTGAGAGGAGATTATTACAGCCTCATCTAAAATCAAAAATGATGATATTGGAACTGGATCGGTATCAGCCGATATCCAGATTTAGGTATCGAGATCAAATCGGAAGTAAAAAATGTGGATCGGTGCATCCCTAACCAACACAACAGCCCCCCCCCCCCCCCCCCCCCTGTTTTTATTTATTTATTTTGGTTTTGTTCCCGTAACCTCACAGTAACTTTACTACCCTCTAGCGTTGACCGTAGGGAGATCCCATTATAAATATGGTTTTGATTCCATATTTATACAAGATGATGCATTCCTTTCTGTAATTTTTTATTTTATTTTACCTCTATTTCTGTTCTTTTGATTTTTATATTAGCTGACACTGTGATGCTTTGTTTGTTTATGTTTTAGAAAGAACCTCTGTAAAAATTTACTGGGGTTTTCTCTTATCCCTGAAGACGTACATCTTTCTTGGCTGTACATTGTTGCGGAGTTCAACCTCTCATCTTGTCCAACAAAACTGTTTTGGTTTAAATTTAAAGAACAAAAACACACTCGCAATCTGCACAAGAACGTTTAGTACAAGAAAGCAGTTCCACAAGAGTGCAGGCTGAAGAATCGGATGCTCCATGGCTGACAACGGCTGACTCTCGTCTGAAATCGGGACATCAGTAGCAGATGCACAGGGCTGCAGCAGCTCGCTGCTTATCTGGCTCAGTAAGAGTAAAAAATACAACAGAAACTAACATTTTACTCAAGTAGTTTTAGAAAAATATCTAAAAGTACTTTCTTCACCTTTCTGTTTTATGTGTAATTTGAAGTCTTTTCGTGCACAAGATCTATCAGTTAGCTAATAAAACATACACTTGTAATTCGTCACTGCTTTTTTGTCAGTATTTAAAAGATTTTGTTATCTTAACAATTATAGTTATTCCAGCATGGCACTTTAAATTGTTGTTGAGAGAGAGTGCAACTTCCAGGGCACTCATTGAATACATTTGTATTTTTAATCTAGCTTGTGGGTTGAAGTATAAAAATGAAGTTGACAGAAGTTACAAGAATAAATGTTTTTATTTTACAAACACAAGTTGTAACAGATGCAATACAGACGGCTCATTTCAATTTGTGTTTCTGTAAAGAGCCCTGAGGGGACCAAAGCCACTGTAACGCCATTTTAACAAAAGTTTCTACACGTTGCATAAAAATATTACATGAACATTTTAGCAGAAGCTCATTTTTTAACCACTTTCTTAATGAGGGTTGTTGTTTGTTTCATTGTTTGGGTTAAACAAAAAGAATGTGTCCACATGGTTGACATGAACTGAAAACCTGTGGTGAATTTCAGTTTACTTGATGCTCCATATTTTGTTTGTTGTAAATGACACGTCTGAAAAAGCACTGGGGGAATTTTAGGAATCACTTTGGAGTATGTATCAGTTGCATTCGGGCCCAAAAAGTCCAATCCGACCCGGCCCCAGCCTACAGTCATCATTTCCGAACCTAACCCGACGAATTAACAGTAATTACAGGTCCGAACCTGGAACCCCCCCCCC
>NC_056502.1:30340052-30344974 GCF_014905685.2 Nematolebias whitei | reverse complement strand
AAATGAGTTATTAACGCTCAAGGACGCACAGCTGAATAATAGGGACAGAAGATCAGAGCTGAGGTGGTGTTTGTTCTTTCATAGCCGTCAAAGAGCATTAAAACCCTGTTTCTGCCTGTATTCTGCATTATTCAGACACGGACCCTGCCCTGACATGTCTGCTTTGGGATCTCACCTGTTTGGGTCATCGGACGCGCGCGTCCACTGAGTGCAGCGGCTGAATGAACATCCATTTGGGCGATGGATCGCTGCCTGGCAGTATAGTCCCATCTGGAGCTTAACGGAACTTTATTTTACTTCTTTCAAAGCCGGTCAGCTTGCGGTGAAATGGCAGCGTGCGACTGGTGAAAGTATGGCAGGCCATATTTTCACATAATTGGATTTATGGCAAGCCATGTTTTCATATAATTGGAACGCGACTGCTCATCTGACGCAGTCAAAAGCCCGACAACGACCCGGCCCGCCCATCCAGCACATTATTATGGCCCGGCCCACCCCTAATTTGGGTCGGGTGGGGCCAGGCTTCGGGCTCGGGTTAGAAATGACAGCTCTAGTATGTATGATTGTTACCTCGCAGTTCTGTTAGCAGCGTGTTCCTGGCAGATGCTAGTGGGCAACAAACAACAAAAAACACTTGGCTGCTCATAATGGCAAAGGTTGCATTAGCTCTTCAACTGTCTACCTTTTAATGGCACTTCAAATAATCAAAAATCACTGCCCATCCCTTGTAAAGTCGTCTAGTATTAGTGCTAATATTGAAAATTGAGTTGACAGTTGTTGAATGAAAAAGGAAGCACAGACATCTTGTGGTTTTCCTGCTCCTGCCGTCAATCTTTCAGCCTTCAGATTCTGTCTAAAAGAGTTTGTGCGCAATTTCCTTGCTAATGATGGGATGTGGGGGCAGATGTACGCATCAGTGGTGCCCGAGAGGTAAGAACTCCTACTGAGAGAAGAAGTGCCGAGACAAATGGAGCTGCTTGGTGGCAGGCTGTCTTCCTTCTCCATTAAATTCTGTTTGAGTGTGCTGCTAGACTGCTCATGGTCAGGACCCCTCCTCAGCAGACTCCTTGTGTCTGTCACCAACACGTTTCCACGTGTTCTGTTTCTTGTTGTCTTCCTCTCCGACTTCATGTTTCAAGTCTCATTGACAGAATCAGTACCACTGACTTTAATCTTTTACCATTGTTGCACCCCACTAGCTGTTGTTTAGAAAGAGGAGGTTTATGTGGCGTGCAAAAGTCTAAAGTCACTTTTATTTTTTATGTTGCGTTTCCAGGGAACTAGAATTTGTTTTAATCCAACAAGTGTACCTTAACTCTAGTTTTTCAGACTTGCCAAGTGTTTTTTTTGTTTGTTTTTGTTGTAACTTTTGCAGTATTTCTCATTTTCAATCTCCACCTGTCCGTTTTTAGTAGAATGTGTCATTTCTTAAATCATTTAACACTGACCTATGAATCATTTGAGCATTAAAAAGCCACCCAACTCAAGGAATGAACCACTGTTAGGCAAATATATAACTGAAGCTGGAAAAGAACAATATTTTAATTGGTTTTAGGCACCTTGCTATTGAAAACCCACTACAAAAGTAGACAGTTTGCTCAAAATTTAGATTAATTTACAAAATAATGCCCAAGAGAACAGCTTCAATATCATAAACCCCCCCTAGCAGCACCTCCTTGTGAGGTTTGCTCTAGAAATACAGTCTCTCTTTTCCCCTTTGTAAACCCTGTCCTCCTCAATCTCTCTCCAGGCTTCTCATCCTTTGCCTCCCCTGTTCATTAGATGTGCTTACTTTTGTCTACTAGACCATGTCAATCACTAAATAAAGGCTTAGATTAAAAGGACAGATTGTTTAGTTTGGTCTGTCTCTGCCAGGCAGGTCATGAAAAGGGTCTGTGTGTGTTGTTTGTCCTCTACTGATGTTGTTGAATTTCAGAGTGGTGTTGCTGTCGGGGAGAAGCTCCACAGCACCGGGCTTCCAGCTAGAGAGGAGTGCAGATTTTATTTTTTTGTCCCCCGTCGTGGAAGGAAGAGGAGGAATTGTAAAAACCCTCCATCTGTGTTTGTTGTGAGCATGATACCTTGAAAAATAATTGAGATACGGACTTCTCTTTTGGTGTGTGGCTGCATCTAGGCATAAGAAAGTTTTTTTTTTTTTCAAATATTGGGTTGCCACGTTAAAATCCAAGATGGCTGCCGCTATATAGGCATATATGTAAACTATTTGAGCTGGATAACTGGAAAAATAAGTAACGTGCCGACTTCCATTTTAGTGTGTAACTGCATCTAGGTATATAAAAAAAGGCCCCTATCCCTGAGGTGGCCCTTGTGGTGGCCGAAGGTTAATCTATGGGTGTCAAGGCCACCATTAGCCACCCCCTGGCTCCGCCATTGCACCTAGTGGTGGATAAAATTGTGTTAGGATCTGTCAGTCTGTGCTGCCTCAGACAAGCAAAAAAAAAAAACAGCAAAAAAATCAATTAATAAAATAAAATCCTCCCTCTGTTCTTCACAGTGTAGCTTTTACCTTCAATTGAGCTTTAGGGCCATGCTAAGAAAAAAAATTCAAAGGCATAAAATTACAAGAATAAAGTCGTAGCATTACGAGAATAAAGTCAAATAAAGTCTTAATATTACAAGAATAAAGTCGTATGAGACTTCTTTTTTTTTTACATCTCTCGTTTATTCATTTATTTATTTCCACAAGTTTGATCCACAACGCGACCTGTCAATCAATCCAGTAGGCGTGTCGGCAAATGACCAATCTAAAGCTAAATGGCCATAAATGGCGTACCATCTTCCTGTAAGCAGGTTCAAAGGCCTAATACTGATAATAATCTGATGCTGATGTGCTACAGATTAAATATCTCTTTATTTGTAAAAGCAGTAAAGTATAACTTAACAAGATGCGCAACATTCTTCATTTTACCACAGTTAAAATGCGGTAAACCTGTTTATTGTGTCAGAGTTTGGATAATATTACAACTCATTTAGCTTCGGAGTGGTCATTTGCTGACACACCTACTGGACTGATTGACAGGTCGTGTTGTGGATCTGACTCGTGGGGGAAAAATAAATAAACGAGAGCTGTAAAAAAAAAAAAAGTCTCATACGACTTTATTCTCGTAATTTTATGGCTTTTAATTTTTTTTCTTAGCGTGGCTCTAAAGCTCCATCGTACTTACCCACTTGAATATCTCGCACCAAAACCATTTAGGTTTACTTACCGTACATTCACTGTTCAATTTCAGTCCAGAAAAACACTCATCTCAGAAACTACAAACATTCACCATTCAAATCCCTCGGTTTTTGGGGACATTGGCGTACCGCTTGTGTCTTTTGTGTCTTGGTGAGTAAGAAGAGTTTAAATGTGTTTAGAAAGTTTAGTTAATGTAAATCAGTCAGAAGGGTTTGTGTGTATCACTACAGTCATTTTCATTTCAAAAACTGAGCTGTGAGTCATTTTAAAAGCAGGCTATGGTTTCTGTAGAGTGAAATGTGAAGTGCTTATCAATTTTTAATGAAGTGCTTTACATACCAGGCTCAGCAAGGTGACATTTAGTCCATTTAAAATAATGCCAATAAAGACATTTCACCTTTAAATGGATTACATTTTTACACGCTCATTTCTGTTTATCATTTCCTTCTCTTCCCTTCCTGGTGTTCAAAGCCAAAAAGACGGATGTTTTTGCTCTCTGTTACCACCAGCTTCTCACCCTTCCTGTTTTTCACCCCTCCACTTTGTTCTTGTTAACATCCCCAGCAGGACAGGGTTGTGCTCTACAGACGGGGTGTTAGGGGCCACAGCTGCCCAATCACAACCTGATTTATCAGCCTCCTCCAGCAAGCCTGCTTAGGTACTGTTTTGCTCGCTTGCTTTGGTTGTTGCTTAAAGCCGATGAGGCAGGGTGTTTGTATTTGGAGCTGCACATCCTTAGAGGTGTCTGCCGTAATGAAATGGCTCTCTGTAATGTGTCTAGCCGTCTCACCGGGAGCTGAAACATGCCTGTGTATCTATCCAGCTGTTTCCACCCTACCTGGATTTATTTACTGACATACAGAATGAGAGGCAAACTTGTGACCCTAGTTGATGTTTGTTTTCAAAATCACTGCCACAGCCACTTGACAGCAGCAGATGAAGCCTTTTGTTTTTCCCAGTTCCAAAGCATTTGTCCTTCACATCATTGTTGCTCATTCTCTTTCACCATATTTGTCAATTTCACTTCCTCTCCCCCTCTGTTTGTGCACCGTGTCCACTTCCAGATGGCCACCAAATATTTACAGATTCACAGAGAAGTGGTAATTTCACTGAAGTTAATTTTGAATATGTTCCCCTCCTCTTTGTCCCATTTCTCCGAGTTTCTCAACCTCACACTCAATTTTATGTCTCCCTCTCTGCCTCTAGTCCAGTACCAGATGGAGATGATGCGTTCCCTGCGTCACGTCAACATTGACCATCTGCATGTGGGCTGGTACCAGTCCACCTTCTATGGCTCCTTTGTCAGCAGAGCTCTGCTAGACTCCCAGTTCAGCTACCAACACGCCATCGAAGAGTCAGTCGTTCTCATTTATGGTGAGTAGTCCCACACAGGTTATGCAATTCAAATCCATTTCAAAATCAGTTAAACTGGCTTCTTTTAAAATAAAAATATGCAATCATAGACTTATAGCAAGAGCAGCAATTTGCAGAGAATTGGACATGAAAAGAAAAGAGCAAAACTGGCAAATAAATTAGAATTAGGTGTTCCAGAAAGATCAGTGTAATTAAGTGGAATGCCAAAGGAAAGTAAAGTCTAATTTTGGAGGGGAAAAATGGTTTCAGGGGAGAGGGTCAGCACCAGTTGAGGTAGAGTCTCCAGCTCACCAAAGTAATGCTAATCTGTCAGAAAAAAAAAAAAAAAAAAAAAAAAAAAAAAAAAAAA
>NC_056502.1:30322732-30339952 GCF_014905685.2 Nematolebias whitei | reverse complement strand
AAAAAAAAAAAAAAAAAAAAAAAAAAAAAAAAAAATATATATATATACAGGTCCTTCTCAAAACATTAGCATATTGTGATAAAGGTCATCATTTTCCATAATGTAATGATAAAAATTAAACTTTCATATATTTCAGATTCATTGCACACCAACTGAAATATTTCAGGTCTTTAATTGTTTTAATACTGATGATTATGGCATACAGCTCATGAAAACACAAAATGCCTGTCCCAAAAAATTAGCATATCATGAAAAGGTTGTCTAAACAAGCTATTAACCTAACCATCTGAATCAACGACGTAACTCTAAACACCTGCAAAAGATTCCTGAGGCTTTTAAAAACTCCCAGCCTTGTTCATTACTCAAAACCGCAATCATGGGTGTAGAATGAACATATACTGATATATATTCATAGATAAAACGGATTCTTTCATTTTTCTGGACTGTATATAATGTGCATTGAATTTAATAAAATGTGGACGGAAACTTTAATTATCTTTGACTCACCAACGACAGTGGGTCATTTATTAACGGAATCAAGTTTAACACATCACACATTTACATTAATTGGCAAAAATTGAAAATAACAACAGCTTATTTAGGCTAGTTTAGCAAGGAGTAAACAACACGGCAATTGTTTTCTCACTTCAGCAGTGCAACAAACGTTAACCACACGGCGGTGGTTGAAAAACTTTGCTTCAGACATTTCTAAAAATATCTGGAATGATTTGCTAGCAGGATAGAAGAATTTTAAAGATGGAAAATGAAGTTTATCTGGAGAGAGGTGGGTGAGGGAATTTGTCTGTTTTAACCAGGACGGCACGCTCCTTTGGACCAGCTTAACCCAACGGTACACTTTGGTTGAAAATCGACTTTTTACCTTTCTGAAGATATGTCAGTTCCGGCGTAAAGTTCCACTTCAAGCCACTTTTCAGCGTCTCCGTAAGGACAGTAGGGAACCGTTCGGAGTCGTGAGATCATCCAGAACAGACTTCATAATTCCTCTGAACTTCTCACGTCCAGTTTAGTTGCAGATGTCCTGAGCATGCTGCATTCCAGCATTCTGCATTCCAGCATTCTGGACTCTGGAACTGCCGAGTTTCAGAACTGCAGAACTGCTCGAGCTCCTGCAGAACTTCTTCATCTACTCCAACTTCAACTGGAGGTGGAACCTCTTGCAGAACTCTCCATCTACTCCAACTTCAACTGGGTTGAACTAGAAAGTACCAACATTTAAAGAGCTCTATTTCCGGTTCATTTGGGAGTTTCTGATTGGTCGATGGACCAAAACAGAGGTGTGTTTTGTGATGTAAGGTGTTATGAAAAGTCAAGGAAAAAGATTAAGATTGTTTAAGAACAGACAGAAGATTGTTATGAAGAACTCAGACTTCGTGGAGTCACTTTTCTAGTATCTTGCTGTAAAAGTTAAACATGACATTTCTTTTTCAGTAAACTTGCAGTTGACCGAAACTTGAACTTTGACCAACTTACACCACTTGCTCATTTCAAACAGACGATCAAGAAATTGAATCATTACTCTGTAACATATTCCAACTTGATTTCACTTTGAATGAGGATTAAAAATCGTTATTACTGTTTTACAGTTGATTTAAAAATGAGTAGTTCACTTCAACATTTAAACATTGTTTGAACTAACACAATTTGATTATCAAACATTTGTAAAATAGTAATGATAATAGAAAAGAGAGTTCTTTCACTTGATCAATTCAAGAAAGAAAGTCTCAGGATGGGTCAACCTGTATTTCTGGATTCAAATCAATGAAATGACAGGTTCTGTCCCATAAGGTGCCTAAGGTCAAGGTTTTGACATCAGGCCTAGTTCACTACATGGGTAAGACTGCCGACCTGACTGCTGTCTAGAAGGCCATCATTGACACCCTCAAGCAAGAGGGTAAGACACAGAAAGAAATTGCTGAACAATAGTCTGTTCCCAGAGTGCTGTATCAAGGCACCTCAGTGGGAAGTCTGTGGGAAGGGAAAAGTGTGGCAGAAAACGCTGCACAACGAGAAGAGGTGACCGGACCCTGAGGAGGATTGTGGAGAAGGGCCGATTCCAGACCTTGGGGGACCTGCGGAAGCAGTGGACTGAGTCTGGAATAGAAACATCCAGAGCCACCGTGCACAGGCGTGTGCAGGAAATGGGCTACAGGTGCCGCATTCCCCAGGTCAAGCCACTTTTGAACCAGAAACAGCGGCAGAAGCACCTGACCTGGGCTACAGAGAAGCAGCACTGGACTGTTGCTCAGTGGTCCTAAGTACTTTTTCGGATGAAAGCAAATTTTGCATGTCATTCGGAAATCAAGGTGCCAGAGTCTGGAGGAAGACTGGGGAGAAGGAAATGCCAAAATGCCAGAAGTCCAGTGTGAAGCACCCACAGTCAGTGATGGTCTGGGGTGCCATGTCAGTTGCTGGTGTTGGTCCACTGTGTTTTGTCAAGGGCAGGGTCAATGCAGCTAGCTATCAGGAGATTTTGGAGCACTTCATGCTTCCATCTGCTGAAAAGCTTTATGGAGATGAAGATTTCATTTTTCAACATGACATGGCACCTGCTCACAGTGCCAAAACCACTGGTAAATGGTTTACTGACCATGGTATTACTGTGCTCAATTGGCCTGCCAACTCTCCTGACCTGAACCCCATAGAGAACCTGTGGGATATTGTGAAGAGAAAGTTGAGAGACGCAAGACCCAACACTCTGGATGAGCTTAAGGCCGCTATTGAAGCATCCTGGGCCTCCATAACACCTCAGCAGTGCCTCAGGCTGATTGTCTCCATGCCACGCCGCATTGAAGCAGTCATTCATGCAAAAGGATTCCCGACCAAGTATTGAGTGCATAACTGAACATGATTATTTGAAGGTTGGCGTTTTTTGTATTAAAAACACTTGTCTTTCATTGGTGGGATGAAATATGCAAATTTTTTGGGACAGGCATTTTGGGTTTTCATGAGCTGTATGCCATAATCATCAGTATTAAAACAATTAAAGACCTGAAATATTTCAGTTGGTGTGCAATGAATCTGAAATATATGAAAGTTTCATTTTTATCATTACATTATGGAAAATAATGACCTTTATCACAATATGCTAATGTTTTGAGAAGGACCTGTATATATTCAAGATGATCTCATGCTCAGAATTATTAAAACTTGTTCAGATAATGTGTACAAGGATTTATTTATTTTTAACCTGAGACAGAAGTGGTGCCTCTACAAGAGAATTGATTAAAATCCTTTAGTGGTCTTTGATAGACATGATTAAACAATGTCGAGTCAAATTCAGGGTCTATTTTAATCAAAGGAGTCTTAAGAATTGAGCTGTCACATGGACGTCTTGAGATGTTTTATTGTGGTTCACGTAGAAGAAAATCAAGCTAACAAAGTTGTAGATGTTTGAAAAGATCTCTTCGTATAAACACTCTTTTTGTTTCCACCATTTTTAATACAGAATAAACTAGTTTAGGCGGCATAGGTGGTGGAATTGCCCCCTCTCACGCCTCTACACATTCTGGGTGGAGTTTGCATGTTTTTTCCGTGCATGCATGGATTTTCTGCGGGTACAGTAGTCTCTCGCTACTTTGCGGTTCGGTTTTCGTGGACTCACTGTTTCGTGGGTTTTTAACGTAAGATTGTATACACGACTCACGATTATCTGATTAATGGAAGGCGACCAACCAGAGTATTGTGCTCTGTATCCCGGGTTCTGATTGCCTCAGTAACCGTAGCATCAGTCTGTCTGTTTTCTTTCACTGTGCTCTTTTGTGAAGAAGCAGCTCCAGCAACCCCCCTTAACTATGTTCATCACTTGACCGAAGAGATCTGGGTTTATAAAGCCTTAAAATATGTATAAATACTAAAATAAAATATAACGGGACCTGTGTTTCGTCGAAGCTCCAAAGTTCATGGTTGAAACACGTGCCTTCGTGTAAAAAGTTGTTTTTTCTGCAAAAAGAAGCTGAGAACTTGTTTACTGATTTTTTTTTCTTTTTTAATTTAAAGCTTTGTGTGAAAAATGCTATGCTAAAGAGCTCAAACCACACAGAGCATCCGCCATTTTGAGAACTGAAGAGAGACAGCCCATGTCATGTCAAGGAGCCTCCCTCTCATTTTTCTTACAATACAACTTTATTTATAGAGCACTTTAAAACAACACTGTTGGCCAAAGTGCTACTTAGAGACACACTGCTCGCTCACTCACTATCCATCCTTCAGTTCAAACAGTCTTATACTGCCATCCAGTGGTCGAAAAAAGGTACTACACTCAAAACAAATTAACAAACATTTCTTCTTAAATTTGACAATAATTACTAATTATTGTGACACCAAAATGAAGTTGATTTGACGGTTGCTCCAGGCATGATCCCAGAGCTGGACGAAGATGGCTTGGTATGGCAAGCCGATTGTGTCATTAATAGCAACTTTTACCTATAACATGACACAACGGCAGGCCATACTGCTCGAGCACCATCTTTTGGCTGAAAATGGTAGTGTTCAATATTTTCAATGTCAGAATGAATGAAAACGGTCATATCTCAGTCAACAATTGGTTTATAAATATGGGGGAAAAACATAAATAAGTCTCTTTGGCATATAAGTCTCAGGGTATGCAAATTTAGGCAGAAAGGTGCAACTTCTAGGCCAAAAAATACGTTATGCAAATAAAAATGTCAGTTTTTTGTGTTGAGTCCGTCCACATAAAGCTGATGAACCACTTGGGAATTTATGCACAAAAATGGCAGAGAAAATGTGGGGGCAATGAACCAGAGGTCATCCAGTTAAGGGATTTTTGATGAGAGATTCATCCATTGAAGTGGATGTTTTGACAGTAATACATAACAAATCCTTTTTATAAAGACGCTATGACACAGGACAAGGATTGGAAATTAATTGTAGGGGTTTTGAGAGTAGAAGCTGAGTGACATAGTAATTAGACACCATAGAAATATGTGATTTTTCTTGACTGAGTCTGACTCAGTCAGTCAGGCAGAGCTGTTGGCCTCTGAAACCCTCCTAAAAGGCCATCATGTCATGTCAGGTATTGAAGCTTCATGGGTGAGGAAAAGTTATAGACCTTGGCTGAGTGAGGTAAAGTACCATTAGCCTTTTCTGGTTAAGGCCAGCAGTAGAGAAATGAGCAGCAAGACAAACTGGATTAGAAGGATGGCTGGAAGTCATCAACACAACACTAATGAACATGATGCCCCTGTAAGTACTGCTTTAATAAAAATTAAGAGCTACTCCTAAGTGTTGTATGACCATTGCTGTGCCATGTAATGCTTATTTTTCTAAAGGCAATAGTAAATCAACATGACATCAAATGAAGACTAGCACCAAAGTGTTAATTTTAAAGTTTGTGTGAAATAAATGTAAATTTATGACCACTCTAAGTGACTGAGTTCTGAAGCAGTGTTTTAATACATCTCATGGAAAGCTGCATAATTAACTGGCTGTAACTTCTAATCCGTTTTGTTAGAGGATTTTTTTTTTTTTTCAAAAGTGTTTTAAAACTAGCAAGACTTGTGCATCAGACTTTACAAACTAAAGACAAGTAATTAAGTTTGAACATCATCCAAATGTCACACTGTCAGGACTGTATTTTCAGCCTGTGTTGCTCTTCTGTAATGGTTCTGAGTTTTACTGTCTGTGATTTGTCAGACTGTAAATCCAGGATGACACAAAAAATACGTACAGTCTCTCTGAGTTGAACCTTTTTTAATTCAAGTAAAGGCCTAGAGTGAAGGAGAGCATTTTGCTCGCCACCTTTCATGCCAAAGGTTTGAGAGCATCATATGTTGAGAAATGATGTTAAAGTTGTTTTGGTCAAACCTTAAAATGACTCCATCTAGAACAAGGATTGTCAAGCTTTATGGGTTCAGGGACCCCTTACAGGGGAGAAAAAGTTTCGTGGACCTCCTCATCACCCTCATGTTTATTAATAATTTTCTTCAATTTGTCTCTTTAATGCAATGGAAATATTATGTAACATAAATATTTAAGACTCGTTCTTTAATAGTGTTAATACAATGTTTATAATGCTAAAACTTTTGCTGGTTGCTTGTTATCATCACAATGTTTATACTTTTAAACATGGGATATTTTTCATTCAAGACACACTTAATTAACAATTGTTTTTGTTTTTTATTTCAACTTCCAAAAATTACAGTTTAGAGAAAATTAACAGTATCTAAACCACTGTTAAACTTTACCTATTCACATAATGTACATAATCAATGTATTAACATTTCTTCAAATTATTACAGAAAACTCTTTACATAAAACTGAACAGAATCATAACAGCAGTAGTCAGACCAAGTAAGAGGGCTTAATTTATAAACTGATCAATGCCGGAATGAATCTGGGGGTCCTCCCCCAGAAAGTTTTTAATAAAGTAGATGCAATTTCCTACATTTTGGTGTATTTTAATGGGTTACTAAACATCTACGTGCTTGTAAAAAATATATATATATATTGTATTTTATTAATTTTTTGCGGACCCCAAGCACCAGCTCGCAGACCCCCAGGGGTGAGAGCCAGTGCTTAGTTTGAGACAGTTCCTGCCGGAACAGGATCTGGGAACGCTCTTATTTTGACAGGATGTGCTCCGGTAACTGCTTGGATCCAGTATCTTTAGGCTTACTAATAATAAAGTTATGAACAAATATGACTGCCTTGAACAAATAAAATTTATGTTGGATATGTAAACTGAAAATAATTGCATAAACACTCATTTTAAACATAACAGACACTTACGAGCATACGAGCTGCCCATTCAAAAAGCATTTCCACGTCTACTCTTAAAAAAATCTCTGCCCCTAAAAGAGTGGTGGGGGTGAGTGCTGAGCTAACCAGGCAGTCATATGTGGATAGGAGCCCATACGGAGATGGCGCCTGGAGATTTCACATGTGGAGTCAGACAACAACGATTAGGGACAGTGTATGTATAGTATGCTTGACAGAAGCAGAGTGTTTACCAATGGACGTAAACGTAGATGTTTAACAACCCGTTAAAATATACCAAAATGCAGGAAATCACATCTACTTTATTCAAAATTTTCTGGGGCAGGACCCCCAGACTCCCACCCCATACCTCACCAGTCCACCTGCTATTTGTTTTCCAGCAATAATCGGTTTACAAATTAAGCCCTGGTGAGAACCACTGATTTACAGCAATATTGTGAGCTTTCACTCAATCTGTTAGCCTTTGGAGTATGAGTTAGCTACCACCACATCAGATTTGAGCTCAGAATATGGGAAATTGACTGAATTATAGGCATTTTTCTTTTAGCAGAGCTGTGGCAGCCATTTTGAATTGGTTTGACTCCAGATGACTCTGGCGGTGATGACTGACTGATAAATAGAGCAGGCTGTGCTGGTCGCTTGTCATCATCACATCATTTGCCTAAAAGCGTGATTAGAGGTGTCTTCAGCCCATACTTGATGTGCAGTATCGAGTGAGTCGACTGAAAGGATTTGACTATTTTTAGTGCTGAAGGACTATGCTTGTCAGAGTCTTCTTTTGCTATAACATCTTGGGCTCCTGTTGTTCCCTGATTTTGAAAACAGAAGAGCGACATTTCAGACGAATCTCGTCTTCCAGCTGTAACTCTGATGTGTTTCTGTCTGCCTGCTGGCCAGGCAGGCAGTCGGGCAGCGAGCCTTTCCTCATTCTCAACGAGACCTCCTACTAATGTCAATCAATAATGCAGCACTTAACGGATCAAAGCGCCCCAGAGGAATTTACATTATCTCCGTTTAAAGTCAAAGGGGAGGTTAAAATTGATTCCTTTTTTGTTCTTTTTGTCATTAGCTCACCGATCATTTCATACCGATGAAAGAATCAATTGGCTGAGCAGGTAAATAGCTTTTGTTCAGTGACAGCTTGAGCTTCCAGTAGGTTGTTAAACTGATCAGGTTAATTTGTAAAACATTTAACTGTAAGATTAACAGTTATAAAAAATACAATTGAAGCACATATGGAGCTAATTAGAGCTTTAGGATTAGGTATGTGTTGTAAAATAATTAGCCTCAGAACTGATTTAGTTAATATATTGAAAAAGTCAATATAAACATCATCCTTGGACACCTTGACAATTTGATTTATGCTGAGATGATTTATCCAAAAATAAATTAACTTTTTTTCATTATTGTTTTTTATACATTAAAACTAAAGCCTGAAGGAGTGCCTGTGCTACTCAACACAGACTGTCCTCTGCTTGAAGGAAAAGATTTCATCTTTGTGCCCAGATTGAGGAAACTCTATCTTTATCTGTACCACTCTGTATTAATTCAGTCTGCATGCTCTCTATGGATTTGAAAGAGCTAACTTCATGCTGGCCCTCTACGTCTTCGGTGGAGATGAACTCACCGTCAACTCTCCGTCTTTGCAGGGACTCGATGATCTATAGGCAAATGGTTTGTCACAGCTGGCTGTTTGTAGGGAATGTGTGACGATGAAATCTTAGTTGCACTGTAGTTTGCTTGCTGTGGGACTGTTCAGTTTCAGTCAGTTTTCCCATTTATGGTTTTTGCATTTGTTACTATGAAACAAACTTGTTGCATTAACTTATTGTTACTGCTCAGGATTATCCTTGCTTTGATTGCTTTCTTGCAAATTTTCCTGGTAGTTTAAATCAACAGTTCTCCAGACATTTGAATGTCAGGTTTTACATTGTCCAGTCACGCCATCTCTTCCAGGAAAAAGGTTGTTTTTGTCCCCCATCGCAGAGCGAAGAAGGGGAATTGAAAATACCCTTGGCCTGTCCGTTCATCTGTGCATGTTGTGAGCATGATGATTTGAAACATAAATGAAACACCAACTTTTATTTTGGTGTGCGACTACATCTATGTATAAGAAAGGTTCCTTTCCAAAACTGGGTTGCCATGTCAAAATCCAAGATGGCTGCAGCCATGTAGGCATAAATGTAACCTTGTGAGCTGGATAACTTCAAAAATAAGCAAATTGCCAACTTGCATATCTAAGTGTGGCTGCATCTATGTGTAAAAAACAAAACAAACGGTCACTCTAAAAAATTGGGTTGCCAAGTCAAAATCCAAGATGGCCACCACCATATAATATGTAAATCAGCCACCCCTATCATTTTAGGAAACTATGCTTTCAGCTTTTCTGTTGCTCAAAAGTATAATTTCCTCAAATGATTGGGGTGGCTGGTGGGGTGGCTGAAGATGAATCTGTAGTGGCTGAGGCCACCACTGACCACCCCCTGGCTCCACCGTTGTGCCTGGTGGATAAAATTGATCTCTCCACTTGCCAGGATCCGTCACTCTGTGCAACATCAGACAATAAAAAAATAAAATAAAAAAGCTACTTCTGTTCTTCTCTACAGTGTATTTCCTATACCACTTGAATATCCATCCATCCATCCATCCATCCATCCATCCATCCATCCATCCATCCATCCATCCATCCATTATCTTTTACCCACTTCTTCCTTTTTGGGTCCCAGGGGTCACTGGTGCCCATATCCAGCAGACACTGTGCCAGAGGTGGGGGACATCCTGGACAGGTCTATCACAGGGACACATAGAGACAAACAAGACAAACACCCATTCACTCTCTCACTCACACCTAGAGACAGTTTAGAGTTACCAGTCAGTCTAGCATCTATGCTTAGGTCTGTGGGAGGAAACCGGAGAACCCAGAGAAAACCCACGCATGCACGGAGAGAACATGCAAACTCCACCCAGAAAGACCCCCTGGCTGGGATTTGGTCCAGTGACCTTCTTGCTGAGAGGTGACAGCTCTACCAACTGTTCCACCGTGCCGCCCCCACTCAAATATCTTGCACCAAAAACATTCAGGTTTACTTGCATTTCCTGTTCAACTCCAGTTCAGAAAAACACTCGTCTTAAAAACTACAAACATTCACTATTCAAATCCCTTAGTGAGGGGGACATCGGCCTGCTGCTTGTCATTGTTTAGACTCTTATTACAGACTCAAACGACAAACCAGAGTTGTATTAATATAGGAAATAGAACCTAGTAAAGAAGCTTTGCTAAACTGTCTTTCACCATCCATATGTTGGAGAGCTTTTTTGTTTTTAGGACCGACACTATTTCTTTTAGCTCCCACTTGTTTCTTGAGTTTTTAAGGTCGCAGTGGACACCCAGCTGAGATATGCCCAACAGTCTGGTACAAGGACTAAACTAAAAATGAATGGGGGGAAAATGCATTAAATGTCCAGATAAATACTCTAAAAGACCTTCACAAAGCCTGGAGATTTACTGCTCAACAATACTTTTAAAGAAGTTTCTCTTCTTAGACAGAAAATTACAAGTTTAAAGAGTAAATGTTTGCACAGCACTCTATCACCACTGTTAGAAACTTACTGTTAAAACTTGGCTTAATATTTTCTATAATAGATGGGAATGTTGAAATGGGCTGGCCTGCTCCCTCTGCACTTCTTAACTGCTCAGATTTAGACGTCATTAAAAGAAAGCCACATTTTTCCACTATAGCGCAATAACAATAAGTGATTAAAATCTGTCAAACGAGATCAAACTGTACATTATGGTTATTCACTGAAACTGCATTTGCTTCTATTTATTCTTTGATTTTTCAGTTGTATCAGTATGTTGTTGTGAAAATGTGAGTCTTAGTGCTGCAGATTAGTAAAGCAATCATTCACTTGGTGATACAAGCATAACATTTGGCACAAATCATCTCATAGACATATATTTTCCAAAAATTATGATATTTACCTGGAAAAACTGCATACATTTTTCAAGATGGCTGCCTTTGGAAGTCATTTTTTGTGTGTTTTTGGCCTGAATTGATACTGAGTCATTCAAATGTCCCCATCTTTGCATCAAAATTTAGGGTTTTGTGCATGGTAAGTTCAATTCTGGAGTCAGAAACATTATTATTTAGAAAACCATGAGTGTAAAAGTATATTATTGTTATAAATGAGGGATGGGAGGTCATGATATGAAAACAGTGGTATTACTTAAAACGTTTCATGCATTTTGACTGATTACAATTTGACAATGACCCAGAACTACTTTGTTCTACTCATCGCTTCAGCACAAAGCTGTGAGCATTTCATACCAAAGCAATACCACTCACATCTGCCACTACATTCAGGTTAGCATGAAAGGCAGTCATTCAAATAGTACATGGATAAAACAGGTTTTCACCTCACAAATGGCAGCCATCTTGAAAAACGGCTGCCATCATTTATTGTCAGGTGGATACTGTGATTTTATAAAAAAAAGGAGGCCCTAGATGGTATGATATGGTATAAAGTTTATTCATTTTAAAAAAGTACAAAACAATTCCATAACAATATAAAAAAAGATACAAAATATTTAAAATGAAAGGCAGCAGAAAGAAGAAAAAATCTTATTATATCTGCCCCTTTTTTCAAACAATTATTTCAATCATAATAATTTTCAAGTAACAGAACAAAATGAATAACTCTTTCAAGATGTTGTTCATTTAGGTGCTTATATCAGCAAGTGAAAGATTTTGATGTAATATTGACTAAACCTGCAATAAACTCCTTTCAGTGTGAGGATAGAGTTCATTTCCAGGTTTTATTTTCATTTACCCTTTATTTATCCAGTTAGTCTCATTGAGCCACGAGAACTCATTTTCAAGAGAGACCTGTTTAGGGAGCAGATGGTGGGGGTTAAGGGCCTTGCTCAGGGGCCCAGAGTGGGGCGAATGAGGGTGGAGGGAGGTGTGGGTGTTTCACTTTTTCCACCCACATTTTGATGTTGACTGTACCGGGAGGTGAACCTGCGACTTTCTGATCACAGGCCCATCTTCTAACCTCTGCACCACCACTCCCCATTTATTATGACTTTAGCTAATAATGGCAGTGGCATGTAACAGTAAGCAGTGTGAATACAAACCACTGTATTAGAGTCACAAATATAATCCTGTTTATTGACCCCCCTGCTGACCAAAGAGGGGGAGTTGGCAGTATCGTCTGTCAGTCTGTGCATGTTGTGAGCATGATAACTTGAAAAACAAGAGAGGCACCGTGCGTCTTGGTGTGTGTGGCTACATCTAGGTGCAAGAAAGACCACTATCAAAAACTGGGTTGCTTTATCAGAATCCAAAATGGCTGCCGTCATGTATATATAACCATGTAATAGTGTTTTTAAAACCTTTACATCACTGTCAGTATTGCAACACAAGTATTTATGAAGAAAAACTTCATTTCGCCCCTGATTGTCTTCAGTCTGCACTTGAAATGCTACAGCTGCTATTTGTGCTCACAGATAACAAAAACGGAGAGCTTTAAATAAATATTTTTAATATCCAAAAATAGATCTAAAAACTATCTAGAACACATAAAATGTTAACTCTGTGTCACTTTGCCACAGAACCCCACTTCCAGCGACATGAAGTGTTACTTTGAAGCAGTTGTCGACTGAACTGAACAAGGAGCCTTTAAAGAAAAACCTTTCTAAACTGTTTAAATTGTGTTCCTGTGACTAATGCTCTCACTCAGGCTCTCCAGCGATGGGCACTATAGAAATAAAGTAAGCTCTCTGAATCAGCAGCTGGACTGCTGCTGACTGGTGTACACTTGGTAAAACCTTAGTTTACAAAGTTTAACAAGAAATCTGATTTTAAATGTGGAATCATCAAATTTAAGCCAGTATTTTAATTGTAATCTTGATTTTCTAATTCCAGACCCCATCAAAACGGCCCAAGGATCCCTGTCCCTCAAAGCGTACAGGCTAACCCCCAAACTCATGGAGATCTGCAAAGAGAAGGACTTCACGCCAGAGGGGTGGGTATCACCAGTAAACGCCTCAAAGACATGACCACCGCTTCTTGCTTCACCAAATGCACACAAAAGGGTCTTTCAAATATATTTACTTTTGTGTGTAAAACAAAGTTCATAGTGATTTAGATTTAATTTTTTTAGCTTTTGCACCTTTTTCATTCTGTTTGTTCAGCAGATGCAAATTGACCCTCCTGCGTCCACGAGGGAGTCATTTAGTGGCAGTTGGAGATGGATGCTGATGATGATGATTTATCCGCTCGCCCTTGCCCGTCAAACAAATGTACCATGTTTACGCTCTTTCTGACCCCAAGGCTTATCGTAATTGCTTTTAAATTGCAGCTAAAAATGAACGTAATGAGGGGACCATTTTCCTGGCAGTTTGGAGCAGTCCTCTCTGGCATACATAAACATGCGCACGAGGGCACAGCGCGCACGTTCAACCAATGCGAGCATGTCTATCCAATAAAGAAGTCCCGTAGGCATTAAGTAACGGTTAATTCAGAACCGTCAGATTTACATCCTCACTCCTGCAGAGTTTACTTGCAGGTGGAAGGACAATTTAAAAGCTCTGGTTCACTGCTCTTTTCTATCTCCTCTGTTCTTTTCCTCACGTTTTTCTCTCTTGCTCGCCAGTCTGTTATTGACCGACTGTGTTTGGCCCAGAGTCAAGATCCCTCTCATTTCTGCAGCTTTTCATTAGTTCCTATGATTTATTATGGCTCCAATCTGTCACTGTTTGTGTTCCAAACAAGCGTATGATTGAAGCAGGGCAGGACAGTAAAGGACAATATCAACACATTATCGCAATCTTTTCACTGCCGTATGATTTTCAGATTTGGCCTAAAATCTAAATAATACTGTTAGGGGTTGTTTTGTTTTTTCTCTACAAAGATGCAGAACTCCAGGTGTTCCCTCCCCCCTCTACAGCCCACAGGATAAAAAACTAAGTCCCTGTTCAAATTGCTGTATTTGAAGTTCCATAATCTTGCATATGTTGCTCACCTTTTATCGAAATGAAAGGCACAGAGAGATGCGTGTTGAGTGGACGCGTTTCTTTGAACTGTCCTCCATCTCCACTGGGCTGTGCAGGCAGTGGTTAATAGTGTCCACTTCAGCACACAATCTAAAGCATCAAATTAGTCTGCCTGTGCAGGCAACCTTTGCCTTCGTCCAGTGGGGGCCCAACTTTGAGAGAGCATGACATTAAGTGCCAAAGTCCAGCACGGTTGGGTAATTTGTCCTGCCTATGGTAGAAAGTGTCCTTCTCCTTCCTCGTTGACGGTGCTTTGTGTCGTGCTGCAGGCATTTGGAAAGGTCATAGTATGCAGCAAATACTTTAAAGCACCTCAAACTGACAAATGTGTCCAAATCTTAAACAGTTTTTAGATAATTAAGGATTTTTCCTAAAGACCCCCTGTATTTCATACTGATATGAGTCCCCCTCTGTACCTCAGAGTCATCCTAAAGTTCGCCTGAGGCGACACTCTTCCAGGAATACAAAGTAGGTTACAAAGTTATAAATTTAACTCTTTCTTTCTTCAGTTTAATGACACTGCACATACCTAACAGATGTATTTAAACACCTTTGGTGCTGGTGCTGTCATTCAAAGTGTGTTGATCACAGAATAAGTATCTAACAAGCTGGTTTAGATGAACAGACATCAGTTTGTAGCTCATACACATACAATAGGCTGAATTAAACACGTTAGTCGCTTTTATTAACTTTATGTGGGACAAAAGTAACTTTTCTATTTCGTGTTTACAGGCTCATGTCAGAAAGACATGGTGGATGTTGATTATAGGAAGGAGTCAGGACTGCACACGCCACTTTGCATTCTGACATAGTTTGCACTCAGGATTATAAAATAATAATAACTAATAATTTTTTTATACAATAAAATTCTTAGAAAAGCACAAAATAGGTGGTATAGTTGCACCAAATCTTTCCATTTATTGAAAAAGAAGCAGCTTTGAAGATTTTAGGCAAACGACATGCAGTGGAACAATTTGATTATTATACGCCCATCAAAAGGTGGGACACACTGAGGTGTAGTCTCCGTCCATCGGTCTCTTGTCCCGCCTATAACCTCTGATCTGCTCAAGATAGTTTAAAAAACTTTATCCGCATATATACCATCACTAGACAGTGTTGCACAATCTTTTCATCGTCCCAGCTCCAAGGTCAAAGTCACAAATCAAGGTCAAAGGTCTTTGCTTGTCCAGGCTTTTGCTAAAGATTTCTGTATAATAGTTTGTTGACAGGTGTATAATATGCCATAATCAGTACTCTTGTTTAACTACTGAGGATAAACTAAGACCCTCCTTTCTTACTTAAAAAAAAAAAATGTAACCAAGCTCTAGTTTTGTTGAAGGTAAGTTTCCCCTCGGACCTACTGATTCACACGTGTTTATAATGTCAGCTGTCCTTTTCAAAACCCCTTTGTGTTTAAGAACAAAATTACAATAATCGGCTAAATTATGTTTATTATTTCCCGTCTGGTTTTGATTTCTAATTAATGGAGAGAAAAATACTTTGATGAAAATGTACAAGCAGAAATATTAATAAGATACTCTGGAAGAGTATCGTATTATACAAGACTGTGCTGATCAGCTCTGCGAGGTGCTTGCTGACGTCTTTAACTCGTCCCTCACCCTGACAACAGTTCCCACCTGCCTGAAGACCACAACCATCATCCCAGTCCCAAAGAGCTCGACAGCGACTGGTCTGAATGACTACCGGCCAGTTGCCCTCACCCCGATAGTCGCTAATTGTTTCGAAAAACTGGTCATGACTCACATCAAAGCTAACATCAACAACAACGAGGACCCTCATCGGTATGCGTACCGCGAGAATCGATCTACAGAAGACACCATCTCCTCTGTGGTCCACACTGCTCTCACCCACCTGGAGCAGAAGAACCCCTATGTCTGTATGTTCTTTGTGGACTTCACGTCTGCCTTCAACACCTTGATCCCCCAAACACTGATTGACAAACTACTCACACTAGGACTAAGCCCCTCCATCTACAACTGGGTACTAGACTTCTTAACAAACAGAGGATCCACAACTTCTCCTCCTCCACCATAACCCTCAGCACTAGCAGCTCCCCTCAGGGCTGTGTGCTGAGCCCTCTCCTGTTCACTCTGCTCACGTATGATTGTGCACCTACCCATCCAGGCTGTCACATTATAAAGTTTGCAGACGATACAGAGGTGGTGGGATGCATCACAAACAATGTTGAGTCCAGCTACAGGCAGGAGGTGGAACACTTGGAGAGCTGGTGCAAAGAGAATAACCTTCACATCAATGTGAAGAGACAAAGGAGATGGTTGTGGACTTCAAACGGAACAAATACATCCTCCCTTCCCCTGAACGTAAGAGGATCTGCAGTGGAAGTAGTCTCCAGTTGCAAGTACTTGGGTGTACACCTGAATGACAACCTCAGCCGGAGCAACAACACCACCAGCCTGATCAAGAAAGCTCATCAGAGACTCTACTTCTTCAGGCGGCTGAGATGAGCTGGTCTGAGAAGTTCAGTCCTCACCACCTTCTACAGGTGTGCAGTGGAGAGCATCCTGTGCTCCAGCATCAACGTGTGGCATGGAGGCTGCACAGCTGCAGAAAGAAAAGCTTTGCAGAGAGTGGTGAAGGCTGCACAGAAGACTGTTGGAGTCAGTCTCCCCACCATCACAGACATCTACACCTCCAGATGCAGGAAGAGGGCCACCTGCATCATGAAGGACCTCACTCACCCAGCACGCACACTTTTTGCCCCACTCCCCTCAGGCAGAAGGCTGAGAGAGCATAAAGTGTAGAACCACTAGACTGAGGAACAGCTTCTACCCTGAGGCTGTTAGACTCATAAATCTCTAACCAGAATAATCACTGTGAAAAAAATCACGTTGCTGCTGATCTGTTTCATGTTGCTTCTGATCTGTTTCAATGTTGCTGCTGATCTGTTTCATGTTGCTGTGTTCATTCGTACTCATCTGCTCACACAGACTCATGTTCGTGCTGTTGTTCGGCGTATTGTTTTTATACTATTAGGGCTTAGTGTATTTTTATGAACATTTTTCTTAGTTCATATCTTAGATCTCATTACTGTTTTTCTTTTACATTTTGTACTTTTGTTGGATGTAACTGGGACCCTGTGTACAAAATTTTGTTCCACCACATGTACCACATGTGATGGAATGTCAAATAATGAACGAATCCTTGGATGTACTTTCTAGTTGGAGGTACAACATAGATTAAAGTCCTAAATTTAGAGTCCTCAGTAAAACGACGAAGCACAGTGATCCCTCACCTATCGCGGGGGTTCCGTTTTCATATATATATAATGGCTTTATAAACCCGTCCCACACTCCTACAAACCTTTCTCATTGTCTTATTAACCTCTTCCTGTATGAATTCAACGGAGGACCTGAAAATTCAACCAG
>NC_056502.1:30260710-30292732 GCF_014905685.2 Nematolebias whitei | reverse complement strand
CCAGATGGCTAGGCCTCAGACTGACGAAGCCTCTTGGATGAGGGGCGAAACGTTTCTTTTTAACAAAAAAAACGAAGTCCAGATGACATGATTCAACCTTTTTTGTTGTTCATGTGCCTGTTTGTTTATCATGTTTAACTAAAGCATCAAATGTTGTCTTCCTTTCTGTGTTCTCTTTCCAGTCGGGCTTTGCTCTTTCTAATGGATTTATGCAGCAGAGCTGAATCAAACCTGTGATCTCTGTTTGGATAATAACATACAACCTGTGTTTA
Source organism: Nematolebias whitei (assembly GCF_014905685.2). NCBI lineage: Eukaryota > Metazoa > Chordata > Actinopteri > Cyprinodontiformes > Rivulidae > Nematolebias > Nematolebias whitei. Next base: position 30,292,460 of record NC_056502.1, on the reverse strand, counting down.
TTGTCCCCGTCACGGAGCCAAGAGAGGGAATTAGAAATGCCGTTCATCCTGTGTTCTGGATAACTTGAACAATATGATGTATTAACTTGTATTTTGGTGCGTGGCTGCGTCTAGGCTTAAGAAAGGTTACTATCAAAAATTGGGTTGCCACATCAAAATTCAAAATGGCTATTTAGGAAAGATTATGCTTCTAGTTTTTATATTGCTTAAGATAGTTTCCTCAAATGATTGATGTGGCCAAGAGCCATCTAAGTTTTAAGACTCATGGTGTCTCCTTAAGCTTGCAGGCTGCATCCTAGACACAACTTATAGCCACTCCTAAATGAAAATTGATTTGACATTAGAGGATTGTGGGCACCACACTGTTTTAAAAGGTACCCAATTATGCCAGAAGAATGACTATTACAGTCGTTACCACCTGCCATCAAAAGACAGGTGAACACTACATATTCATCAAGTCTTATTAAACTGTATGATGCTTTCTTTCAATAAAATGCCCTCTTTTTAATAAAGTAAAACTGACTATAAAAAACATACACTAACAACTACAACTTCATTCACAGCTGCCAAAAGTAAATACCATCAGAAACATTTGTTTGCCTTTTCAGCTCCAGTTTGTCATTAACGAAAAGACTGACCATTAGAAATCTGCCTCGCCGGGGTCAGACTGCCATCATTTCACTGGTTTAATATGCAGCTGACAATATCTGAGAGGACGGGGTCGGACTCGGTGCAGCCACAGTGTCAGACAAACAACAACAGGCTGGACTGCATAAAAGCTGCTGTCTGAGTTAATGAAGAAATTTGTCACCCAGCGCAGCGCTATGGCTTTTTGATTTTATGTGTTTTTAACAGTTTTAGAAGATAATGGGCTTTAGCTCTGCACAACCATAAATTTAGAGTCCACAAATATCAAAAACACCATCAGCCCAAACTTTTACAGCCCTGATGCATTATATATGGACTATAGTACCAGACGGTTGAGTGATACAGAATCTGGAGAACAGAGAGCAAACAAAATCCTGTAGTAGTTTTTAATATGCCCATCGAAGGCAGGGTGGAAATCTTCGTCCATCTGTTAACTTTCTTGTCTCGCCCTTAACTTCTGATCTGCTCAAGATAATAGTGTGAATGTTTATGAAGCATTCACACTATTGTGATCCATTTTTCTTCCATCCATTTTTCGCATGTTCCTCATCCTGCAGTTTTCACGCTATTTCAACAAATCATATATCAAAACGTTCAGCTCGTTCAGGACATGGGTGCTCTGACTTTTGGTATTGGTGCAGCTTTAGCTTTTTGAAATATTTAGCCCTTTCTGCCATTTCTTGTCTCGTAGAAAATGAATTGAGTTCATTTTATATCCTTCAGATCTTTAGATCTGTTTACAACCTTTTACTGCTCTTTTCACATTTTGTTCCCGTTCAGCTTCTTTCAGCTTCATTGGGCAAATTTGAACTTATTTCAGCTACTTTCAGCTGGGGTTATTTTCAGTACCGGTAGTTTTGTGCTCCTTTCAGATTTTTTTCTGCTAACTACATTTTTGTGCTTCCAATTTCTTTTTGCTCATTTCTGCTCCTTTCAGCTTATTTCTGAAAGTTTCAGCACTTTCTACTCTATAAGATAAGATAAAACTTCATTGTTTACCACAATTGTGTCAGAAATTCTCCTTCGACACGCTCTACATTCATCATGCATACACAAGAACCAACAACAGAACATAATAAAAAACACATTATCATCATTAGTTAACAACATTAAGATGTGTCTATTTAGCTTTGTTAAGATGGCACAAATGATTTCTTATAAATATTCTTTCTATCAGCTACTATTTAGCTGTTTTTATGCCAATTTTAGCTTTTCCAGCTAATTTCACATTTTTGCACTAATTTCTACTTCTTTCAGCCTAATTCAGCAAAAATGTGCTCTCTCCTTGTCCTTCTGGTAATCTAAACTTCCTTCTGCCTTTTTAGCATCTTTTCAGCTGTTTTTTTTCTAATTTCAGCTTTTTCCACATAATTTTCACATTTTTGTGCTCATTTCTGCTTCTTTCAGCCTAATTGGTCAAAATTGTGCTTTCTCTACTTTGTTCTGCCAATTTCAGCTTGTTCTAACTTTTCAGCTACCTTTTTAGCATTTTTTTAGCTATTTTCGTCTGCTTCCAAAACAATTGACGTTTCTCGTAGGAATTTCTATTTTCAGTCTAATTAATGTCTTTATGCCAATTTCAGCTTGTTGTGCTCCTTTCAAAGCACTAAGCACTTTGGTAACAGTTTCTGTTTTAAATGTGCTCTATAAATAAATCTGACTTGACTTGACTTGACTTTCAGATCACTGTAATTATGCTAGTTTCAGCTTTTTCCATTTTTGTGCTAATTTTAGCTTTTTCAGCTAATTCCACATTTTTAGCTCATTTCATCTCCTTCCACTTCCTTTTAATAGCTTAAGCTTCTTCCTGCCTTTTCAGCTACTTGTCAGCTATTTTTTTGCTAATTTCAGCTTTTTTACCCAATTTCCTTAGTTTTGTGCTCATTTCTGCTTATTTAAATGTACTTTAACAAATATGTGTTCTTTCTGCTGTCTTCTGCTAACTTAGGCTTGTTCTTCCATTTCAGCTGTTTTACCTAATTTCAGCTGTTTTTCAACAAGTTCTTCAGCAAGAAGCATTCACACTGCGTTTTTGCATGAAATGTAATTTCTTTAGTTTAATCAAACTTTATACACATATGCATCGTCGTCGTCGTCGTCATCAGACGGAGTGTTGCGTACACTTTTGATCACCGCAGATTTAAGGTCATGGTCAAAGTTAAAATAAGGTCTTTGCTTGTCCAGGCCAAGTAGGTTGCTGTATTGCTGTATAATGGTCTGTCGACAGGTGTATAATGAGCTGTGGTTCTCTTGTTTCACTGTTTTCAAACTGTTCAAACTTGTATTTTTGGAAAAGTAATATTAAATGTTTAACCTTGATACTCTGTTCTAAATTAGGTACACTGCATGCCATGTCTAAATGTCAGATAAGTTATTCATAGATGTGTTCGGAACCAGAACATGCCAGCAAAATTTTCTTTCCATCACTAACGAGCACAATAGGAACCACTTCATACCAGCTCACAGCCTGCTTCTTTAAGTCTCGTGTTTATATCTCAGAGGAACTCGGCATCAGTCCCAGGAGAATTTATCAGCAATCATTTATGGAGATAAACTGCTGCAAGTGGAGCAACAGCTGTGAAGCTGCTAATCAAAAAGCTTCCCAAGGGCAGGTGTGAGAAATTAGCACAATAACGACTCAAAGTGCTGATTTATACTCTGCGCTCCCAGAGCGCACTGCACTTACTTGTACACTGCCATGAATCACACCAGGATTCGTTATTCTTCTCATCTGCGTCCTCTTAAACAAGCGGAGCAGGACTTTACCACAAGTTGTTTGAATATGGCTTTTCACAACGCATGGCCAGCCAAGACGAGCAGACATTTGTTACAAATTATCAAGCACTTATCTTTCATGTTTTTAAGTTTGCAAAATGGCTGCTGTAAAGTTAAAACTTATCTTTGGATATCAACCAAAATAAGGACGAAGCAGAGTAGCCCTTTCCATCAGCTTCCTGACATGATTCCAGATGGAGATGTCTTGCAGGATGAAATTGTTTCCTGAAGTTGTCAGATGGCTGCACAGCTCTGTCCTCATGTGGGATTGTAACGTCCGTCTCTCTGCATCTCTCGCTGACAGCCCCACCCTTTTCTCTTCATTTCCACCCCTTCAAAAAAGTAAACGATAATAGGTTTTATTTAATGTTATCCCCCCACACCCACATTTGTCTCATTTTCCAATCTGTGGCCCCATTTGTCACTGTCATCTACACGTAAGGCTGAGTGAGTGCACTTTCACTTCAGCAGGCAGTGTTGTTCTTACCACAGATGATGATGTTGATCGTGTTGATGGATTGCACGAATGTAAATTCATCTGTGTATCCTTTCCCCTTAAAAACAAAATGGAAGTGACTCTGTATTTGCAATTTCACAAACTAGACAGTATTTATGCAAGAGCACAGTTTTTAATTTTAGGGTTTCCTTTCCAAGGTCTTAAAACCGACTGTTTCCAACTAAGAGGGTAAAATGTTTTTGTTTTCTTTAAACAACTTTAATTAATTACTTCCTTCTTGCTTGAGTGCCCCTGTTGCGTAGCAAAGAAAATAATTTGAAATACCCTCCATCCATCCATCCATACGCCTAGTAAGAATGATCACTTAAAAAAAAGCAAAGTACAGACGTCCATTTTGGTGCGTGGCTGCATCTAGGTGTAAGACGGGTCACTATCAAAAATTCAGTTGCCACGTCAAAATCCAAAATGGCCACCAACATAAATATATGTATACCACTATCCCTATCATTTGAGGAAACTATTTTATTATTATTTTAAAAAATTCTTAAGTATATTTTGCTCAAATGATTAGGGTGGCTGAAGATTAATCTCTGGTGGCCAAAGCCACCATTGGCCACCCCCTGGCACCACCATTGCTCCCTCCACTCTCCAGGATCGTCACTCTGTGCTGCCTCAGACGAGCAAAAATAAAACCTAGCTCTGTTCCTCTCCACAGTGTAATTCCTACCCACTTGAATATTTATATATGGTGTATATATAAATTGTTTTCCTCTCTGTCCTTCGACTGCTCCCTTCTTTAGCGGTTGCAACAGCAAGCTAGCTCACACAAAGATTTGTCAGTTGACATGACATGAACGGTAAGATCTTTGCCCATGCGTAAATGTAACCCAGGGTGAGCTAACAAAGATAGCTGTAATGGATGAGGTAATGAAGCTCATGGCATTACCTGAGGCATCTCTGCCTTATCAGCCAATGTTAAGGCAAAGAAGACGGGCAAAAAAATTTAAGATAATAATAACTTCCAATAGTTTCTGCAGTATGTTTTCATGTTGCAGAGCGACACAGGTTCACGATGAAATTCAGTATGTACTAAGAATGTAAATTTTACATTACACAACCTATTAAACACTTTGTACAAAATCAGTTTAGTTTTAACTATCATAACAAAGACTAAACTTATATAACCAGAAGTTGCAACATATATTTACATACAAAACAAAACACAAGTAGCTTTAAGCATTAACCTTTAATTTAACCGTTAAGCACACAATGCAATTCTGACAGAAAATGGAGGATTTACCTGCAGTTTCCTTCATACAGATGAACATGTGGTACTTCCCATCGATTGTTTTATTCAGCTGATCACGAGGATGGCTATCGGCCTTTATCCATCTTTTACGTTTTTCCAGACTTCGTTTAGGTTTTCATAATGGAATAAAATGTATTCCACCCTCCAAACGCTCAGGGTAACACGTGTCTGAATAACGTGTTCCCCACTGTTCCAACAGGAAAAGGGGGTGGAGCTACTGCAGGTGAGGGGCGTTTCACTTCAGGACAAATTTTGATTTCTGATTGGTCAGTTGCAGACGAGCCTACTGAATTGATTGACAGGTGACATCATGTCAATTGTTTTACACTGAATGCCCTTCCTGACGCAGACGCAACCTCTAACCACAGAGCAGCCGGAGTGTGGAGCAGGGGGCTGCCTTCAAGGGTTCCCAGAGAAGCAGACGGGGGTTAGGGGCCTTGCAAGCGTGAAAATATTTTTCCAGACATGGAAAACTCTGAGAATTTTCTTTTCGTGAAATGCTGAGAAATCCTTGATGTTCAACTTTTGGGTCATTTTGACATCATTAGAAATCCCAAAGGGGAAGTCAAATTATTCTTTTTAGTGATTTATGTAATCGGGCAGTCGAGCATACAGAGACCCATCTATGATGAGTTAAATTAACTAAAAACACTTTAATTTATTCAAGTTTGTTGAGCTGATAAAAATATGTGTGAATCTGATTTTAAAAATAATTATCTTGGCAAAACTTTTACGTTCCCTCAAACATTGAACTGTGATCATTTCAAATAAAACATCTTCTAGAAGGTTGTTGTTTGTTCCCACACAATGTGATGTAAACCCAGGGAACATTTTAATGAAAGTTGATGAAAGATCTTTTCCCATATCCAATAATGTTATATAAGCATAAGCAATTAAACAGTGCCACTGTAAAAACACTTTAAATTACAGATAACTTACAGTTTTGATGTTAAAACTGACCAACAAAGGAAAATAATCCAAAATTTGAACTTGTAAAGTATTTTATTCTTATTTTAAACAGGGCCAAGCAAGTAGATTACAAAATATTCTCCGAAAAGGCATAAAAGTACAGCGATATTTAGATAATTATTTGGCATTTAAATCTATTTTACTTACCAGATGTCAAAAATGTGATTTTAGTAAAAGTTGCATCACCCTCAAAGGTTTCTAGTGATTCATTTAAACACGTTTCTAAATCTTTTGCAGCCACTTTCCCTATTTGTTGTGGAGAAATTTCTAAATGAGTTTATCCAGAAAGCGTCCTGCTCTGTGAGGTTTGTTGCAGTCTGGAGTCTTTCCTTTCTTTCTTGTAACCTTCAACTGCACCTCCACAGGTAATTTTAACTTTTGATTGGGATCATCGCTCTGTTTCAGTGAGCATGCTCTTTTTTTACTGTCAGCATTTTTTACAGGTGATATGACGTTTGTTTTTATTGAATCCATTCTTCTATCATTGATGCCACTGGCTGCAGCACGAGCACAGAGCCCCATCGATCCACCCCCACACTTTACCATCTGAGACGTGTTCTGTTCATGAAATTTGGCAGCCTTTTTTTTTTTTACTTCCCCCTCTTCTTTAGATTTTCTTATTGTGACTGAGAATTCTGGGATTTTCAACCCGGGCCCTGTTTCTCTTACGTTTGGGTGTAAAATATTTACAAGCTAAAGAAGTCTTTGCAGTTGCACCCACACTGAGTAAATATTTTATATCTGGCCACTGCTGAGTGGCTACTATAAATTGAAAATTAACAGCAGTAAAGTAACTGAGCGTGTTTCTGTAATTGAAAGGCTTAAATAGTTTTTATTTTATTTTTTGTCAGGCTTCATTTTTGGCTACAACATTTCACTCTGGCTGGTCGCCTTTTCTTCATATCTAAACATTTTCTTCTGAGTTGGCATTTTGCGTGTGCGACCTGCTAATATTTTGTTTCTACAAAGTAGAGCTGAATGTTTAGTTGATCTTTAGCTATTTAACGAAGATGTCCGGATTTAATATCCAACATTTTCTGTGAGCCTAAGCATACAAAGGCCGTACTCCTGGGAATAATTTTTAAAGCAAAACCAAACCTGCAGACTATGGAGAGCTATTTCATTCAAAATCAAATAAATAAATGAATAGTGTTATTTAAAAATTATTAATAAATATCCCATTGAATAAATTAATGTTCCCATGAAATAAAACATTTAAATAGAAATGTTTAGTTTTGTCCTCCCAAGATTATTTTATTTATTTATTTCAAGATTTATTTATTTAATAATGGATTTTCATTTTGTGACACTTTTATTTTGTAAAGCTACTTTACATATTTCAGGGGCTTTTATTTTTTAACCCCATTTTTCAGTTAAGCTCTTTTTATTTCACGTTCTTATATTCAAATGAGGGGGCGGGGTTTTCTCTGTGGGGCGGGTCTGGTCAGGAGTAGCGGATTGCATCTGTTTCTCAGAAACTGATGTACTCCAATCGTTTTTGACCAATCACAGCAAAGTATTCCCCTCGCGGAGCTCTGCTCAGTCCAACTACCTTCAATTCATGAATTAACTGTGTTCAGAAAGTCAGGATGACAAGCGGGCAATATGGAGGACATTGGAGAACTCTGAGATGAAATGCAAAGATTTGCTGATGAAATTCAACATTATATATTTATATTATATTTACATCCCGCGTTGTAATCCAGGGTGTGATTCACTTGCAGTGTGGACACTGAGTGGAGCAGGTCTCCTCTCTGCTGTGAGACTGACAGGCGTCAGAGCTTGGGAGGGGCTTATGGCCTGCTGCCAATCGTGCTTTAGTCACCAAAGTCTCCAGTAACAGGAAAAAAAGTCTCTAGATTTGTCGCTAGTCGCTTAAAAAAAAAGTCACGAGTGGTCTGAAAACTCCCTAAATAAAGCAAGAAAGTCGCTAAATTGGCAACAGTGCAGTCATGTCCGCTATTGTGCTCCAGACCGTGCGGAAACATTGTGCTGCACATTGGTTCCTCTTCAAAAAATGGCCTGCATGTGTGTGTGTGAGAAATACAGTGTGCCGCGTGCACGTCATGAAATGCGGGTGTCTCACGGTCAATGCGTGAGACTTGAGACGCTATCGTTTACTTTATTTTTGATTTAGTTATTGATTTGCCCGGTCTATAACACTCATAGATGGGCTGCATTGACCCTGACCACACCCGCCCCACAGAGAAAACCCCGCCCCCTCATTTGAATATAAGAACGTGAAATAAAAAGAGCTTAAAATGAAAAACGGGGTTAAAAAAATAAAAGCCCCTGCAATATGTAAAGCAGCTTTACAAAATAAAACCGTCACAAAATGAAACTCCATTATTAAATACATAAATAAATAAAAATCTTGAAATAAATAAAAAAATAAATCTTGGAAAAAACTAAACATTTTCTATTTAAATATTTTATTTCATGGGGACATTTATTTATTGGAATATTTATTAATAATTGTAAAATAACACTATTTATTTATTTAATTGTGATTGAAATGGCTCTCCATAGCAGACAGCTGAAGGTGGATGTTGGCAAATAAAATCACCACCTTATACTCTACAGGTGAGAGATCCTTGTTATTCAAGAACAACATCAGTTGTTTACCTACAAGTCGTCTGTGTGAAACTTTAGATACAAACCCCAGAAAAGGGGTTATATAAGGGTTGTAGTACAACTGCTCCTCCCAGTCTCTCTGAGGCCGTCGTTAAAGCTTCATGAGATATGGTGTGACCTGTTGCTGTTATAATTTGGAAATTTGGGAAAACACACCTCCTGACACTCTCACTCACATGTAGAGTGTCATCTAGTGCAACAACTCGCCTCCCACGAGTTTCCATCACAGGATATTCCTTCAGGGAGCCCTCGGCTTGTACTGTGGACTGCATGTTTCAACAAAGATGAGTCTCATAAAGGTTTTTATTTTGTCAACTCAACACACGTCGGACTTTAGAGTCAGTTTGTTGGAACAAAGAAGAGTTTCTGTTCTGATTTTCCTCTCATCAGGACCACACTTATGCAGGTGTGGCTGAGCACTAGAGCAGTCATTTACCTGTCTGTAGAGTCTGTAAAATCTCCTTGAAGGTTTCTTGCTGTTTAATGAATCAGGACGACTGATTGTTGTAAGTTCTGTGTTCAGAGTTGAGAATGTATCTCTCCTGGTCTTTAATGACAGCGATGAGCAAACCAAAGCCCTAACGAGTATTTTTAGGTCTGAGATTGACCCTGGTAAACAAGTGGTATGTAGATTCCTCCATCGCTGAGGGGTTTGAAGAGTGAATGTTTGTCGTTTTTAAAATGAGTGATTGTTTTTTTTTAATTGGAAATTAACAGGGAATGAAAGGAAACCTTAATGTTTTTGGTGCAAAATATTCAAGTAGGTTGTAAGTAGACTGTGTAGAACAGAGGTGGGTTTGGTTTTGTGTGTTTTTCTTGTTTGAGGCATCACAGAGTAACGATCCTGGTGAGTGGAGGGAGCTATTTATCCACCACCAGGAGGAATGGAGGAGACGGGGGGTGGCCACTGGTGTCCTTCGCCACCATAGATCTTAGGCCACTCCAAAGGCCACCACAATCTTAGAAAAAACTATATTATCAAGCAATATAAAAACTACAAAGCATAGTTTGCTCAAATGATTGAGTGGCCAGTTTACACACGCACACACACATTATACACGTATAGTTGTGGCCATCTTGGATTTTGATGTGGCAACCCAATTTTTGCTAAGGACCATACTTTACTCCTAGATGCAGCCACACACCAAAATTAAAGTCAGCACTTTAAAAAAAAAAAAAAAAAAAAAATTAAATCTATCTCACAAGATGGATGGACATTTATAGTGGCAGCCATTTTGGATTTTGACTTGGCAGCCCAATTTTCAAAAGGAACCTTTCTTACACCTAAAGCCCCCAGTATACTGCCGCGTACATCCATACGCAGAGGTACGCACGTACGTACGCAGAGGTACATGCGTACCCCCCAGCGTACCTTCCGTGCAAAGCTCAAATTTTTACGACTGCATACGCGTACGCAGTGTCGCACAATAAACTGCCCAGTGACGGACTGTTTTGTATGCGACACCAATGTATTAAATTCCCCTTCTTCATCCCTGATCTGGCCTTTTCTTTTGTTTTTTTTTGCCAAGAGGCAGTGATCTCTTCCTCCTCCGTTGATGCCATGACTGAAATGGTGAGAAATGGAGGAATTTGTCACGAGCAAATTAAACTCAGGTCCAGCGTGGCTGCGAGAGGGTCTGGAGATTTCCTGGTGGGCTGGTCTGATGTGTGGGCTGTAGAGCCAGCGCTCCCCGTTGTTGTTTTTTTAATTTTTTAGATCTTTTTATTAACAACATATAAACACAGAACAGCGCTGTGGCTGAGGCTGTCAGCGCTCGCTTTTTTTTGGTGCTTTTTTCTGACCTGTCAATCAATCCAGTAGGCGTGTCAGCAAATGACCAATCGGCGGCCTCAAATTGTCCCCAAGGTAAACGCCCCTTGTCTGTGAAGCTGCTCTGCAGCTGCTCGGGGTGTACGCTGGAGTATCATGTCTGAACCCTCTGCGTACGTACGCGTGAACGGACGTACGCGGCAGTATACTGGAGCCTTAAATGTAGCCACACACCAAAATAGAAGTTGGTATCTCACTTTTTTCAGTTATGCTCATAGCTCATATGCTCCACAGACAGACCGAGGGTATTTCCAATTCCCTCTCTTTACTCCACGACATCGACAAAAAAAGATGGTCGACTGATTAGTGGTCATAAATTATATTGAAAAAAGTGTTCCTGTGAATGGAAAATAAAACTGGTTTGAGAGCCCTTTACAGTTTACTCAAACTGCTGACAGAGAAACACATTTTTCCAAGTCCTGTCCAAGCTCGTGCACGTTACAGAGGCTCTCTGTTGTACCAGATAACCCTGATGGTGTGTTCGGTAAGAGAAGGGTCTGAGTGCAGGGAACAGGGAGAAAAATGGGGTCACAGAGGAGGTGGTGACAGAGATGTTACTGTGAATTGAAAGCTCCGTGGGGGGAAAAAATGACCCTTGACAGACAAACTTGATCCTCCGAGATGGACTTTCAGAAGAGATATTTTGAGCTAAAGCCTGTAATAGCTCTCTCTCTTACACTACTGTCACCTCTTTGCACTAAAATAATAATTGTCTCGAAAAGATGGATTTAAACTTGGAATGAACAGGCTGTAGGGTATTGGGTTACATGAGGTTTTGAAACTAGTTCCAAATTCAATATAAATCTTTTAGAAAACAGATGCAATAATGGATGCTTTTTCCCTATTGTCCTGGCTGTATTTTAACCCGGATAATACCATAAAACACTGCTGATAGTGGAGATTTCTTGTCTGCTTTGAAGCAAATTGTTCTTCTAGAGGCAAACCAGAAATCCATTCTCTGCCCCAGTCCATCAGTTAAAAAGACTCAATCAGAATAAAATGCTCATTTTATGGTTGGAAGTCATTTTCTTGGCAGCTTTGTTAAATAATTCCCCTCTGAACCTTCAATTTGCTGAATGTCAGCCAATTTCTCCTCACACATCAATACAATCTGAGCTTGTCTTTTATTGTCCCGACAGGATTTGAGCATGTGCGAACAAACATGTTGTGCACTGAATGCAGTGCTGCCAAGGACGACTTTTATACACTATCTGGAATGAAATTAAATCCACCATCAGATTTTAGATGTTATTTTCTTATTTTATAATAATCAGAATGCTCGTCTAAATGTTGTTACGGTTTAGTTTACAAAATGCATCATCCAGTTGCAGGTGTGTAATTATTTTTATATCATGTTTCATGTCTTATAATAAAATGATGCTTATATACATACTGTTAGCGATCTGCATTTCCTGTGTCAGACGTTGAGATTTTAATTTGTTTTCAAAAGATGACACATGATCTATGTTTGACATTGTTTTGAATTGATGCAGATCTGTAAAGCTATACATTTAATAAAATGAGCTTTTAAAGACATCATACCTAGAACTTAGTGCAATTATTGTGTAAGAAATGTGCTTAAAAGTGTTGTATCGTTGGGTTCAACCTTACTTGTCTGAAAGTAAAATATTCTGTTACGCACTGAACAGATTTTAAAGAAACCTTCAGAAAGTATACGAGAGTCATTCACAACACCTACACTGAGTATCTTGCAGCTTCAACGCTGTCATTTCTCAACACGAGTTGATCGTAGGTTAAAACTGGCATGAAATTCAACAAGTGAGGCATTTTCTTTCAAGGAATGATAGGTTCAGGTTTGGTTTGTTTGTCATATGCCAAATCAGCACAAAGTCAACAATGCAATGAAGTTCTCAGGATGAGAAGAACTGTCTCAACTCACCAAAAACAACAAGAAGTATCAAAGCACGCACCAAAAATTCATTCAACCTTTATTTAGACAGGTTAATTCCATTGAGCCTCGAGGACTCATTTACAAGAGAGACCTGATTTCAACAAAGAATGATGACAACAATGGACAACAGCGACAACATTAAACGGTTATAAAAAGTCATACATTTTTTTAAATTTATTTATTTTACAAATGTAATTATATAAAATAATATAATAATAATAATATAAAAATACAAAAACAAGGTGCCAAAAGTGAAAAATAAATGCCTCTACAGCACCATTGGCAGTGTGGTCTTGTTAGCAGATCACATTAGCTGCTTGATGATGATAATAATGCCTGCAGCAACTGCCCTTCAGAACCGGGTCCGGCAGACACAGATCATCCAAGGTTTCCCCACGGAGCCGAACGGGTCCGTAGAGTTCGGTCCGTGCAGGCAATGGAGGATCTTGGTAGCAGCGACAGGTCCTTAATTGACCAAATGTTACATACACAGTGTAAAACTTGTCAGTCAAATTCTAGCCTTGCCCTAAAGCATGCTAACTCTGGTTTGTCATAGATGAGAACACAGCTTTACGAAAAGTACATTTTTTATATTTAAATCTTGAACCTTGTGTCAAAATTATTGGTTAATTGGGAAAACTAGAGAATTTAAGTGTTGGTCTCAGCTGTGCAGTTTTTTTATTTCGTTTTTTATGGTGTTTTGGATATTAAAATAAAGCCCCGTCACCATTTAATACAAACTTGCATACTTATTAATGACAAAAATAGCTTGAAAATGGAAACTATTGAAATACATACAAGTATGAAATTACAGAATAAAACGAGTAAAAGCCCTGGACACATGTTTAAAACTTCCACTCTGACTAAATGTTCCCCGTGCAGATACTGTCTGTGCACACCATGCACATTAGCCACCATATTGCTTTGGTAAAATAGTTTTTAACAGGCTTTCATCAGCGAGAATCAATTCTGACACAGTCAGAAGGACACAGCAGGGAAGTGTTATCCTGAGATTTGGTCCTGAGCCATCAGTTTTCATGTTTACAGTGGAAGGCTGCCAAACTGATCACAGAGCAGGCTTTGCAGGCTAACATGACTCCACTGAAAATAATTAAAAGCATAAAAATGCTTGCTGGCATTACAAAACATTCTGCGCCTTCACATTTTCTTTAAACTTTGATTTAAAACGTAGAGAAGCATCAATATGTAAAAATGTAATACCTGGTGGGGGGTTTGAACATGTAAACATAATAATATGACAGAAATGAACATATCACCTGCAGGTGTAAGACTTTAATATGAATTTGGTTACAGATTGTTTGGACATGTGAGAAAAGCATCATTATAACTAATCATCAGCTGTAAACATTTAATCATGTTCTTCCTGTGGTTAGTTTCAGTATTTTTCTGTGCATGTGTTCATGTTTGTGTTTGAATGTGATTAAGGTGTTGGCAACAGTTGGAATCTGATCCCAAGCTGAGACGATCTTTAGGATGTGCATAATTATTTAAACATGAGGAGGGGGGCAGCATTTTATGCAGCAGTGTAGGCTTTTAGTTACTTATGCAAACTGTTAGTGCAGTATTTCTGACATTTAACAATTTGACTTGATCCTATCAGAAGAACGTTTTTTTTGTTTCAGGAAAACAATCTGATCTTGTATTTAAATTACACTGTTAAGCCTTTAACACGATGCGTGGACTACTACGGGATGAAGAATTTCACTTGCAGATGAAGCAGCACAGTAATAAAGTCAACAAGTTTGGTAACATTTAATAAACTGTTTAGTAAACTGCAAACTTTATAGAGTTTGCCACTTCTCCAATCTAAAGTTAAGAAATATGAAAATCAGTTTTCTCACGTTTTTTTTTTTTCCGTCAAGGCATAAAAAGAGAGAATTGGAAATACCCTTTGTCTGTTTGACCATGTGTAACTTGAAAAGCAAGTGAGTCTTTCATTTTGATGTGTGGCTGCACCTACGCTGAAGTTGGGTTGCCACATCAAAATCTAAGATGGCTGCCACGATATATGTATATATGTATGGTATAAAGTTTATTTTATGTAAATCATATGAGCTGGATAACTGTAAAAATAAGCAACACACTGACTTCCATTTTGGTGTGTGGCTGCATCTAGGTATATAAGCAAGGTTCCTTTAGAATATTGGTTTGCCAGGTCAAAATCCAAGATGGCCGCTGCCATATATAAACTAACCACCCCTATAATGTGAGGAAACTAGGCTTTCTAGTTTTAATAGTGCTTTAAAGTATATTTTCCTCAAATGACTGGGGTGGCCAAAGGTTTTTCTATAGTAACCAAGGCCACCTTTGGCCACTGCCTGGCTCCTCCATTGCACCTGGTAGTGGATAAAATGGCTCCCTCCACTCGCTATGCTCCATCACTTTCTGCCACCTTGGACAATCAAAGAAAATAAATAGAAACATCTCTGTTCTTCTCCACAGTGCAACTCCAACCCACTTGAATATATTGCACCAAAAACATTAAGGTTTACTTGTATTCCCTGTTGGGTTTCCAGTCCAGAAAAATACTCATCTCAAAAAATACAAACATTCACTGTTCAAATCCCTCAGTGCTGGGGGACATGGACATACTGCTTGTTAAGTTGAAAAGTCTTTCCCACTGCTTGACATTATGATCAGGCTCATCCTCTAAGCTGTGTAGTTTGTCAAAAACCTGCTTTGAGATGATTAGTAACAAACACGTTGACTTAAATAATCTATTATCTGTTACATGCTGTGTGACCTTGTGGAATGTAAAGAGGTTGTTTGAAAAGAAGCAGGCACTTTTGTAAAAGACAAGTTTATTGGTTGAAATATTTGTCTCTCTATAGCAAATCTAAGCTTATCAACAACGCTCTAAAACAGATGCTGAATGGGAAATATTGCCCATAGCTGCAGGACCATTCTCAATTTGAGTTTTTATGTCTTGGCCACAAAACAAGTGGATAGCTCGGAGCTTGACAGAGGGAATTCTTTTCAGTGAAATCAAACTGCCTTGTAAGATTTCACTGTTGGAAAATGGGGGGCATGGATTTTGTGTCTTTGAGCACAAACACCTCAATATTGTACTCGATGTTGTCTGTCTGAAACAGGTCTCTCTTGAAAATGAGTCCTCGTGACTCAATGAGACCATCTGTACAAATAAAGGTTAAATTAAAAAAATACTTTGGAACAGATGAGCTTAAGGCCTTTAGTCCTGGTGAAACAAAAATACAACACCCTTTTGTGTACAGTCTAAACCTACACCGACAGGCCATTCGAGTGCACTTTCTAAAAGAATACAGATAAAACAGGATTCGTTTTTGCCGCACAGTTTAGCTCCCAAACTTAAAAAAATAAGACAATCTATTTCAACCAATGAAGACATAACATAAAGTAGAGCACTGCAGCCTTTGTCAAGGTTGAACTCAAGGTAGAAATGAGACGTGCTGTTTAGAATTCTGCAACAAGTGGTAAAAAATGAGAAAAAGGATGAAGAATGCTGGTAGTGTTGTGACTGCTGTCAAAATGACAGGGTTGGGTGGAAAATCAGAAATGTGACATGACAGGAGGACAAGAGCAAATGCTCTCAGGCTTTAGCACTCTCGTAGTGCAAAGCCTGGGTTACTTAAGTCTGCAAAGATACTTCAAGAAAGCATATCTGACTATTTTAGAATTCAAATACAAGATTAGAGTAGCTGAGAAAATAGTGTAGAAAAATGTCCTGACTTTGTATAGCCTGAGTTGTTGACAGTTTATTTTTCTAAACCCTTGAGTTCAAAAAGATGTGAGAAGAAAAGTGACTCAAAACCTGTGAGTTAACACGACAAACCAGCAGTGTCGACATGTAGGCTGTATTCAAATACTTTATTAGAATAGTTCACTTTCTCCTCCACTACACCTGGTGCTGGATAAAATGGCTCCATCACTCTGCAACGCCTTGGACAAGGAAAAAATAAAACTACTGTTCTTCTCCACTGTGCAACTCCTACCCACTTTAATATTGTGCATCAAAAACATTCAGGTTTACTTGCATTCTCTGTTCAATTCCAGTTCAGAAAAACACTCGTCTCCAAAACTAGAAACATTCACTACTCAAATTCAGAGATTCATTATTGTCGTACACACCACAGGTGGTAAATGTGGTGCGAATGGAATTATGTACACATGGTCCCAGTTACATCCATCAATAAAATGTAAAAGAAAAACAGTAATAAGATCTAAGATATGAACTAAGAAAAACATCAACTAAAAAATACACTAAGCACTAGTAGTATAAAAAACAATACACAGCACGAACATGAGTCTGTGTGAGCAGATTAGTATGAATGAACACAGCAACATAAAACAGATCAGCAGCAACATGAAACAGATCAGCAGCAACATGATGTGGTTTTTCACAGTGATTATTCTAGTTAGAGATTCATGAGTCTAACAGCCTCAGGGTAGAAGCTGTTCCTCAGTCTAGTGGTTCTACACTTAATGCTCCTTAACCTCCTTCCTGAGGGGAGTGGGGCAAAAAGTGTGTGTGCTGGGTGAGTGGAGTCCTTCATGATGAAATCCCTGCATGACGGGGACATTGGTGTACCTCTTGTTTAATTTTAAATATGCATGATTTGGATTGTAGTTTGCATGTTTACTGGCTGATTTTCCAACAGAAATAAGACAAAAGTGCAGGAATGATTCTACAGTTACAACTTCAGAGCAAACTCTGAGACAAGAGTTGGATATGGAAATTGTTCAACCAGGAGCTCAGTTTGAAGATGATCCATACTGACTCCAGTTTTCACAGTTTTTTTAAGAGCTGACATTGTGAGATAGTGGGAGCTTGGTTGTGTGTTCCACTAAATCACACAGTTGATGGTTCTGTCAGACTTCCATGGACCTCAAAAATAGGTTTAGAAAATCCTTTTTCCATTATTTTATCAGCCCATGGTTTATGTTGATCTTGAATTATGACTGTTGCTGTTGTAGGGATATGTAAAGTCTTAAGTTCATCCCAAATATCCCCAGTGGAGGTACTGTTTGGACTCTGGTGGTCAGTCCATGTGTGTTTTATGTTTCCTGATCTGAGCCCAATGAGTCCTGATATTATCATATTGGGATGTTGGAAAGAAAAGACCTGTTGATGGATAAAGCCAGCCAGCATAAATCACATGCTCATACGCTGCTGGACAAACAATTTTGAATGGCGTGTTGTCTTTTTTGTTTTGTTCCAGCAACCACTTGGAGAAGAGTCTTCAGCTTCTGATGGACAGGGTGGATGACCTGAACCAGGACATTGTCAAATATAACACCTACAGCCGCAACCTGAGTAAGCAGCAGCAGCAGAAGCACCAGGTAAATTCTTCACGCACGCTTGTACGCACGCAGGCTTTCAGGAAGCAAAGTGCCCACACCACCCACACAATGAGACAGCAGGAGCAGCAGGCACATCAGCTCACCAGCATGCATATATAGACCGCTTCACTTCCTCCACGTTTTCCCTTTCACACGCACATTTACAAGCAGATGCACCTACAGTCACAGTCTCCATGGAGAAACAGCAGGTGTAATTCTGTAGGACGTTGGCACAACCAGTTGGACCTATAATGCAGATAAGAAGCAGTGGCACTGGGTGAGACAAACATACCCACACACAGCAACAGAAACATCCAGGCCTGAACATTTAAGAACACACCAGTTACCGCTGTCAACTGGAAACTTTAAATATTTGTGTTCCCTCTGAGTGATATCGTAAAGCAAGATCTCCCTTACACAGATCAATAAATGAGAAATACCTTCTTGATTAAAACTTTTTTATTAAATGTCCTGATGCTTGCTCAATAATCCTGATAGATTAAATGTAACAAGGTTGAGTCAGGTCCTCTGGATGGATTCTTCTTTGTTGTCTTCTTTTATCCAAAAGACTTGTTCAGTCTGAGCAGCTGCAACATACCCAGTCGTATAAGCAACTACCAGTAGTTTTGACTGCCAAAAACTGGTTGATCCACTGTGAGAAGGTGCTGCTTCCTCTTATTTCAGCACATGGTTGGCTCTATTTAAGTCACTTTCAAAAAGACTTTCAGCACAGACACAATAATTACAATAAATCCAGTCATGGTATAAAACCAACTTTATTGTCACATTTCTAACTACAAATAAGGATATAGTAAAATTAAGTGAATCTGGCTCTTTGCCCTTGGTGGAGAAGTTCAAGTATCTGGTCATCGTTTTCCTGAGTGAAGGTAGGATGGAGCAGAAGATAGATCGACAGGTTGAGGTCTCGTCCTCAGTAATGAGGGCATTGCTTTGGTTAATTAGAGCATTGCTTGTGTGATGAAGAAAGAGTTGAGTCGAAAGGCAAAGCTCTGGCTTTACTGGTCTGTATACGTTTCAACCCTCACCTGTGGTCATGTGGTTTGGATCAGGACTGAAGGAATGAGATCCCGGATCCAAGCAGCTGAAATGAGCTTCCTGTGTTGGGTGGCTGGGCGCAGCCTTACAGATAGGGTGACGCCAACAGAACCACATCATCTGCATAAAGCAGAGACGAGACCCTGAGGTTCCCAAACCAGACACCCTCCTTTCCAAGTCTGTGCCCTGAGATCCTGTCCATGAACACCACAAACAAGATTGGAGATGAGAGACAGCCCTGGCAGAGTCCAACCCGCACATAGCATTAACTCAAATTTGTGTCAAGAATTCAGACACATCATTGATGGAAGCTCATTCACTTAAAAGGCTAATGGGAAGAAAGCAAGAAAGTAATCACAATCGGGTGTATGCAAACCCATATCTCAGGTACTACAGTAGTATCTGTTGTACTGAAAGAACCCTGGTGATGTTGGGTTGGCTTGTTTAACATAACTTTCACAAAACACAGCTGAACAGACATAAAATACAAGTTGATTCCATCCATCCGTCCAACTGTTTGATTGATCGATCGATCGACAGGTCTCCAGTCCATCACAGGGACACATAGAGACAAACAGCCATTCACTCTCTCACTCACACCTAGAGACAATTTGGAGTTACCAATCAGCCTAACATGCATGTTTAAGGTCTGTGGGAGGAAACTGGAGTACCTGGAGTAAACCCAACAAGTTGATTTCCAAATGTAATTGGCTGAAAACTTGACCCCTACAAGAATACAAGAGTCTTTGGCACCCTGGAAGCAAATCATGAAGAATTAAAAAATGTTTTTTTTTTTTTTATCTATCCTCAGCCTCTGTGTTCATCATTAATGTTTTCTAAGTAAAGAAAAGTACAGTAGGTCTGTTCATCAAGTGCATGTCAGACTTTCTAAACAGAAGCATGTTTTCTTCACATAAATGAACAAAATGTGGGTTAAAATCCCTGTTTTTAAAGAAAACCAACCCAAGATTGGTACATTAGTGCAGAGCAAATGTTTTTCTAGTCTAACATACAGTGCATCTGGACAGTATTCACAGCGCTTCACTATTTTTCACATTTTCTTATGTTACAGCCTTATTCCAAATTGTATAAAATCTGCTGAGTGACACAAAGGGATTTCTAAGTTTTCTGTTTTTAATAAATTTGCACAAATCTCTAAATCTTTTTTTCACATTGTCATAATGGGGTAGTGTGTAGAATTTTGAGGAAAGAGTATAATTTAATATAATTTGGAATAAGGCTGTAAAGTAAAATGTGGAAAAAGTGAAGTTCTATGAATACTTGCCAGATGCACTGTGAGTCTCAGGTATTTGGGTGTTTAGAAAGTAATGTTCATTCATCATTAAAAGCAACGAGAGTTGATGCACATAAAATCTGGTTCTGGCACTCGGAGTCCGTCTTTATTCTGATGAGTAGGCGTAGCCACATCACAACTCAGACTTCGTTTAGAAGCAGAAAGTGTAGCACTTACCAAAACGCAAATATACAGTGACAAGTGCACTAAAGAAGTGCAAGTACTCGCAGATGCACGCACGCTCTACATATACTGATTGCCATCTGCAACTACAATCTCATGAACATCTGGCAACACAAGCGTCACACAGCTACATGCACACATTATACTGGAAAAATAGAAGAATAGCAGCTTGATGTGACTCACTGATGTGCGCACAAACATACTCCTACATTAAAACCGTCTACATTATTCAGTCATTACTCTGCAAGTGGAAGCGAGAAAATATCTGTGTTATGGATGCTGATCCGGGCTGAGTCATCATCCCATCCAACTGCTGATGGAGTCACAGCCAGCTTCACTCACATCGCAGCAGAGACGTGCATCCATGACCATACTCCATATAAACACAAAAAGAAATGTATATGTTTCATCCCCGGGTCATTCACCCACACTTTCAGGCCATCATGATCCATCATCCTCGCTGTACTCATCTTTGTATCATCACAGCCTACACCCACCCCCACCCCCATACTCTCACATACACCCAGGCTCATATACAATATCATACAGACAAGCCCTTTTATAGTGGCAGCTTTTTTCATGTTTCACACGATTCCCCATTATGAACCAATAAAGCACATAGAGAAAGAGAAAGTGAGCTTCTATTAAACCTTTCAGACACCAACAGTGCGTGGCCCTTGTAATCTGGTGCTATTGACCCTGCTGCTTCCAGGACAAATGGAACCTTATTAATCATCATAGAAAGTTGCAAAAAGGCATCGTGCTGAGCGGGCTCCATTTTTCTTCTGCAGCTCTCTGAATCTGGTAAATCTCAGGTTCCCTGACGCAGTTTGCAGACACATAAAAAAAGAAAAAATAAATAAAAAGAGGAAACCTATGTCTCACTCCTCCTCGATTCATTCACATCTAAAGACGCTTCACAACACTTTGCTGTAGATTAGGTACGGTGCAACGTTTTAATCCTCTGAAGCATAAATTACTGTTAATGATACAATTTAGCTTCAATTAAAAGATTTAACAACATTGTTTCTGAGCCAGGTAGTCGTTTTCTCTGCCTTTAAAGAAAAACTCATGCATGATGAGCCAAATCAGCAGAGTATTGCCAAGAAGAAGTGTTTGTGTGAAGAAGAAAGGGTAATTGGTTCAGACTCTTGAGGGTTGGGGTACCAAAAGGAGCGGATCATTTATCTGTCTGATGCAAGAGATGCAAAGAAGATTTCTAAAAGGGAGAAACACAGACTCCAAGAAAGTGATAATCAGCAGTTAACCCTTGGAAGACCTATGGAGAAAACAATCAGCCACTCATTTATTTTTGTCTGTTTTTATTTATTTATTTATTTTGGTACAGTCCATAAACACTTTTTTTCCTCACAAAGCCTAAAAATCCTTATATATTATGATTTTTAAATTTTGCTAGAATTTTTTTGAATGCTCCTGTAATCACACAGTAACATTACTACATGCTTGTTCCTTAGGAGAAAAAAAAAATCAACCTTGGAGACAATTAATTACAAATAAACTTTTAGATTCCGTATTGTATCGTAAAACAATGCATTCCTCTAAGAATTTTTTACACCTCTACTCCTATACTTTTGATTTTTGTATTAACTTTCTATGTGGTGCTCTGCTTTTATGTTTGAGAACCTGTAAAAATTTACCGGAGTCACCGGTACTCATCCCAGAGGAGGCGCCTCAATCCTGGCTGGACTTGCAGAGTTCCACCTCTTGTCTCGACCGACAAAATCCTTTTAGTTTGAATGTAAAGAGCAAAAGCGTGCTTGCAAGTTGCACAATTAAACATTTAGCATAAAGATATCTGCTGCACATGAATGTAGGCTGCAGAATCAAGACGCACAGCGTTTGACTCCCGTTAGCTTCCTCCAAAGCAGGAGGTCATTAGCGGCACATCGGGCTGCAGCGGCTCGCTAGAATATCTGGGTCAGTAAAAGCAAAACACAAATTTGAAACTATTGTTTCTACCATGGGTAGAGTTAAAAATAAATACTTTTTTTTTATTGAAAAAATAAAACTGAGAGTCAATACAGACCGAAAACAGGACCTCATATTCAGCTACTGGATCTGAAGGGTCCATTGAGCTTAAGGATCTTCACAAAAATCGGGGCCATAAATAATTACACAAAAATTGCCCCATTTTTTTTTTTTATTGCACTAAAAAGGGGAAAAATTAAATATCATAAAATAACTAAACTTGTCACATTTTAAATAACTGGAATGCGTTTATTTATTTATTTATTTATTTTGACTAAAAATCCTTGAAAAGTAAAATTAATTAATTAATTAAAAACTTATTTTAAATTTGATGTTTTATTTCAGGCTCAGCTTTCGTTTATTGTGGGAAGAATATTAAAAAGTGGTATTTTTAAGTACTGTAGTTTAATAATAATAATGATAATACTTTATTTACAAACCGGATTCCAAAAAAGTTGGGACACTAAACAAACTGTGAATAAAAACCGAATGCAATGATGTGGAGATGGCAAATGTCAATATTTTATTCGTAATATAACATAGATGACAGATCAAAAGTTTAATCTGAGTAAATGTAACATTTAAAAAAAAAAATATGTTGATTCAAAATTTCACAGTAGCAATAAGTGGCTGGAAAAAATAAATTGAGCATATAACGAACAGCTGGAAGACCAATTAACACTAATTAGGTCAACTGACAACATGATTGGGTATAAAAAGAGCTTCTCAGAGTGTCAGTGTCTCTCAGAAGCCAAGATGGTAAGAGGATCACCAATTCCACCATTGTTGCGCAGAAAGGTAGTGCAGCAATACCAGAATGGTGTTACCCAGCGTAAAATAGCAAAGACTTTTAATTTATCATCATCAACCATGCATAACATCATCAAAAGATTCAGAGAATCTGGAACAATCGCTGTGCGTAAGGGTCAAGGCCGTAAAACTCTACTGGATGCTCGTGATCTCCGGACCCTTCAACGTCCCTGCACCTCAAACAGGAATGCCACTGTCAAGGAAATAGCAGAATGGGCTCAGGAATACTTCCAGAAAGTATTGTCAGTGATCACAATCCACCATACCATACCATTTTATTTATAGAGCACTTAAAACAGCTACAAAGCCAAACAAAGTGCTGTACAGACAAAACAACAGGTAACACACAAAGCAAAATACAAAATGAGGTAAATCAGAATATAGACAAAAAACGATGCAGATAATGACGACAAACCATTGTGGAGCATGCAGGATCAAAACACAGATAATCTTGTGTTGAAAGCTACTGAATAGTAGTGAGTTTTTAAACGGGACTTGAAAACCGAGAGGGAGGGGGCCTGTCTGACAAGCAGAATACTTCCAGAAAGCATTGTCAGTGAACACAATCCACCGTGCTATCCGCCGTTGCCAGCTGAAACTCTACAGTGCAAAGAGGAAGCCATTTCTAAGCAAGCTCCACAAGCTCAGACGTTTGCACTGGGCCAGGGGTCATTTAAAATGGAGTGTGGCAAAATGGAAGACTGTTCTGTGATCAGATGAGTCACGATTTGAAGTTCTTTATGGAACACTGGGACGCCATGTCATCCGGACCAGAGAGGACAAGGATAGTCCAAGTTGTTATCAACTGTCCGTTCAGAAGTCTGCATCACTGATGGTATGGGGTTGCATGAGCGCTTGTGGCATGGGCAGCTTGCATGTCTGGAAAGGCACCATTAATGCAGAGAACTTTGTTCAGGTTCTAGAACAACATATGCTCCCATCTACACGTCATCTCTTTCAGGGAAGACCCTGCATTTTTCAACACGATAATGCCAGACCACATTCTGCAGCAATCACAACATCATGGCTACGTAGGAGAAGGATCCGGGTACTGAAATGGCCAGCCTGCAGTCCAGATCTTTCACCTATAGAGAACATTTGACACATCATAAAGAGGAAGGTGCGACAAAGAAGGCCCAAGACGATTGAACAGTTAGAGGCCTGTATTAGACATGAATGGGAGAGCATTCCTATTTCTAAACTTGAGAAACTGGTCTCCTCTGTCCCCAGACGTCTGTTGAGTGTTGCAAGAAGAAGGGGGGATGCCACACAGTGGTAAAAATGGACTTGTCCCAACTTTTTTGGGATTTGTTGATGCCATGAAATTTGAAAACAGATTTTTCCCTTAAAATGATACATTCTCTCAGTTTAAACTTTTGATCTGTGGTTTGTGTTCTATTCTGAATAAAATATTAGATGTTGGCACCTCCACATCATTGCATTCAGTTTTTATTCACAATTTGTTTAGTGTCCCAACTTTTTTGGAATCCGGTTTGTATAAAGCCCTTTAAAACAACCACAGCTGCCACAAAGTGCTGTACATATAAAATCTTAAATGTTGGTTGCTGGTTCCCCTCAGCTACACTGTCCGAAAGGTCACGGGACCTCCTGGGTTAATGGCATGCTACAGTAGCAAACATGAAAACCTATGTGTCTGAAAAAAAAATCTAAATTATCATACTGAAATGCATTTGAGATTTATTTTGCTGAAATAATTAAATGCTGCATTTTCACCTCCTTGACCAGTAATTAAATAATAGCAAACTCGGCTCTAAGATAATGATCTCTGTAATTCAATCTGTACGATAGCAGTCATTTGAAAGCGTACGCTGTCTACTGTCTGCTGTGATTATTAGCTCCCAATACAATTAGGGAGGGTTTATTATGATTGGATGCATTACCTGATCAGATTAGACCATTCTGTAGTATGCAGAGTTAATTTGGTCCTGCTCCAACTTGGAGAATTCATTGGGTCTGACTCCAGGACGGCTCTGTGAACGCACCGTCTCCAGCACGCTGCACGGTGTTTCCAGCAACACGCTGTGGGGATGCCGCTCAGCAGCAGGGGCTGGAACGCTCGTGAAGATGGAGTAAATACGACAAAATACACAAAGCTCTGTCTGCAAGCCTGCATGAGAACTGCTTTTCATCAAGACATCATCTAAACACAGAAGACTAGAGCCAGGTCCAATTCAGAGTTGGCGGCTTGAAAAAATTTCATCTTGACAGCGAATGAGCACTTTGAGAAAAATCAGACAAGCGTGCCTCTGTTTTTCTGAGCTGAACACACTTCTGTATTTGTACCCCATTTTTTAATAACTTCCAAAGTCTGTTAAACCTTTTTTTTTTTGGTACTGTTTTATACTGTATAAAGTGAAGCGAAAGTACTAAAGTTTTGCACATTAGCATTTTATCATGCATAGTCACTCTGCGACACGCCGTCAGTAACAAAAAGATCAAATTGTTATATTTTTATTATTTTTCATCTGAAGAAGCGTTGCTGGTGCATCGCTCCACCAGCTGTCTCCTCTGTGTGCCACAACCTTTCTCCTTTTCTCCTTCATCGTGCCAAATTAACAAGGCTTTTAGGGTCTCCAGGGACACGGCACCTCGCTGATTTACCGACTGTCAGCTCGCCACAAATCACTCCCTTCCAGTTAGCGCTTATAACTCTTCTGTCTCCCCATTTCTGCTCTCGTCGCCTCCTTTCTCTACGTTTCTTTGTGTTCTTGGCGTCTCCAACTTTCTGCCTCCTGTTGCTTTTTTTTGTCTGATACTTTTTTTTTTAAAACTCCCACATCCTCTTGTCATCATTTCTCTTCACCTGTTTGTATCGTGTGGCATCGGCCCCGTCTGTTCTCTCCTTTCCTGCGTCAACCCCCCCTCCAACTAATGTCACTCTTGTTGTGGCCCGCAGTACGTCCAGAGGCGGCAGCAGGAGAACACCCAACGGCAGAGCCGAGGAGAGCCCCCGCTGCCTGAAGAGGACATCACCAAACTGTTCAAGCCTCCCCAGGCTCCACCACGCATGGATACGCTGCTCATTGCAGGTACGTTCGGCATCACAGACACCCCCCCCCCCCCCTCCCCACCATCTTTTTCCTCCATATTCCATCATCCGCCTCTGCTCCCCTCACAGGAGCTCAGATTCTGTTTTGCAATTATATCTGCCATTATCTTAAAATTACATTAATTTAAAGTTTATTGACTCCGGCTGCCGTTCAGCTGCCTGTTCTCCTGCTGTTTGACGGCGCCCAGCTCTCCGCCTCCTGACAACATTCTGATCCCTCCGTTTACTCCGCTCACCACTAATTTGATGTTGTGCTGCTGTTTCCTTTCCCACCTCCGCCTGTTTGTGTTGGTGCAAATCTGTGTGTGTGGATGCGTCGGTACATATGTTTCTGCGGGGGCTGCATGGTATCGTATGGGGGCGTGTGAACGCATGTGGCTCCCCTCCAACAGGGCAAATTAACAACTACTGCCAGAACGTGAAGGAATTCACCTCACAGAACCTCGGGAAGCTGTTCATGGCCGAAGCTCTCCAAGGCCACAACTAAGGCTGAGATGAAAGAGCGACGTGGTTCGGGAAGGACAAGGGTGCTGTCAGCTGCAGGAGTGCTCACCATCATTTATCCAAAATAAACTATTCACTGTTTTTAATGCTTGGATAAAATTATATTTGATGCTTTGATTCAAATAAAAGTCCTGCCTCTCTAATTGTTCAGTGTCCTTGTTGACTGTATTGTGGTTCTGACTGTTCACACTGACTCAGATTAATTATTTCACGCTAGTTATACACAGTGTTGTCTTGAAATGACGCACTGCATTTTGCAGAGCTTAAACAATTAGAAGGTGAAGTCAGTTTAGACTTTTTGTGGTGGTGTATGTAGGAGCAGAAACAAAACTGTAGCTGCTGTCACATTTAAATATTGTATATCAAGAGTGAGGCAAAGATTTTTTTCCCACTAATTTTCATACACCTTTTGAAGGCGGGGCATATTCTGGTTTTCAATTCAATTCAGAAATACTTTATTAATCCCAAAGGGAAATTATTTGTTGTTGTAATTGTAACTTATCCTCATTTCATTAAGATATGTTACTGATCGCTGTAGACAGGAAGGATCTCTTGTAAAGGTCCATTCCACATTGGATCCTAAGAAACTGGCTGCGGATGCCGTCAGATCCGTCCACCCAGACTCAGCTGACCTCTCGGTTCCCCCGGGCTGTAGAACCGCCCGAATGCTGGGCAGAACTCCTCCCAGAGCGATGGCCACTCCTCCCAGCAGTCTGCCGAGCTCCTGGTCGCTGCGGACAGCCAACTGTAGGTGTCGAGGGACGATCCTGTCCTTCAGCTGTCATGAGCCATGTTTCCTGCTAGTTCCAGGATCTCAGTGGTCAGGCACTCGAGCACAGCTGGCAGGTAGATGAGAATGCGTCCACAGAACATCCTTTTCAACTTATTTGAGATTTGGGGCTGTAGTTGAGATATTATTTGAGCTTTTGAGATGTTAATCAGCTGCTGCTGTTGGTTATAGAAAACTGCCTTGTTGCCATGGTTACGCATCATAACAAATGTCCAAAACTTGAAAAAAGTTTCATTAAAAATCCTTCCAGCTGCTCAGCATCTGATACCAGAGGAAACAATCATCCAAAAAATGTGATTTACATCCAGAAAAAAGGAAATAAAGTTTCCATGGTCTCTGTCGGCCCATAACTTCTGGTCCGTTCAAGGTAATAAAATGTAACTTGATACACAAATGGATCATCACTAGATACAGTGTTATGTAGACTTAATCACCACAGCTTCGAGGTCAAGATCACAAGTCAAGGTCAAATGTTATACTAGGCTTGTCCAGGCCATTTCTACAGACCCATTGATACTGTATAACAGTATAATGTACAACATAATATACTGTATACTATGCTGTATAACGGTATCAATGGACGCGTAATGTGCCATATTTTTTTTTTATTGTCCAATGAAGATGGGATAAATGATGGTGATAAACATGTCGTGTTACAGTTACTTTATAAAAGGGATTATGTTAAAGAGCACTTTAAAGAAATGGTGTTGCTATAAATAAATGTAAAGCCAGCGTGTGTAATACGTTGGCCTGGTCTCATCAGGAACACCAGTCTATGGGCTGCCCTTACAAGCGAACTGGAGAAAATATCATGTTTGGTAGAGGGCGTAAGTAAATGAATAGAAATCATGATCCAGAAAGTAAAAACAGGTGAAATGTGTTCTTTATTTTATTATAACATTTTTGAAGGCATGGAGAGTAAAATTTATTTTTTGACAACCCAACATGACTACACACCTTACCTTGGAGGTGGTGCAATACTTCTCCTTCACTTAAACTAGTCTAATGTGTTTCAGCAGGTCAAAACATCTGCCTTTCACATAAGTAATAAATCAACAGAGAAGATGCTGAGATTTTGTGAATGCTTTGTTTGCCATGGCAACCAGCAGAGTTTTGGGTTGCAAAACTAAAATCATCAGGTTTTAAATTTTGTAGATATGACCAGATTGAGGAATTATGCAAAAACAAAATATTCCTTTTAAGCTCCCTAACAGTTGTGTTTCTTTTTCAATTTCTTACATGTTTATTTATTTGTTGATTTTGGCGAGTGGTTCCAAAAAGTTTGGTTCAGGTTTCTTTAAGGTACCTGCCTGCTTCAACAAAAAGTGCTGTTTCTCTCCAAAACAATTAAATGTAACACTTTAACTTTATTGTAACAAAAGTTATTTCAGTTTTTCTTACAGCAGCCTCATAACAAAGTTCAGATAGTTTCCAACATGAAAAAGACCTATATGAATAAAACTTGTTCATCTTTAACCAAGACCTGCAGCTGCACTGATCAGTCAAATGACCCTTCACAGCCTTCAGTAAACCTCTGCATTGGTGCATAAACTAAATACCTCCACTGTAAACGTTTCTAATCCCCAAACTCTGCAACGTTTGGGGATTAGAACTAAAACACTTCTCGTTTGAGGAGGTTGTCTCTGGTGTCCACTCCACCCTCCAACAGGAGCCCGACACCGTCTCGTTGTTTAATAAAGAACCTGCAGGTGCGCAGTTCATGGGATAATAATTACACTGCACCACCAGATTGCAGCGTTCTCTGTTCTTCCTGAACCTGTGGTTAAACAGCATCTCCCTAATTCAACGGACGGTGTTATTTTACTTGTCACGAGCTTCGCCAAGACGAGTAATAACTTGTAGAGCTCCCGCTTGTCATCAGCGCAATGTCATTAACAATAATTACAAGTCAACCAACATGATAAACGCTTATTAGAACAGTGACACTCGAGCAGGAAATCATTTCTTCCCTCAAATCATGTTTCCCTGACGTGCTGGCGTGATGGAAAATAACTTCCTACAGAGGACTCGGTGTAGTCATTAATTAAGGCTTCTGCTACTTTGACAAGCACACCTGTTCTTGTGATTGATTAGTCCAATAATCAGATTTTCTTCATAAAAGGATTTGCTTTACTGTAAGGTGTTCGCTGAATCTACTTTTTAATCACTTTGAATCAGCCGAAGGTGACACTGACCCAGAGGACTGACTGGGACAGATCCTTCAGTGTGTAGAAGCAAGCTTCTGAAGATAGTTGGGATCTTTTGAAGGTTTAACGTCTGAATCGTTGCTAAAGGTACAACGGCAAAAGTTGTGAGGTCACGGAGATGGACTCGCTATAAAATCTGCCTCAGTTCTTCTTCACTGTGTAACTCTTGAGTGTCTTGTATCAGAAACATTAAGGTTTACTTGTGTTCCCTGTCCAACTACAGTCCAGAAAAACACCTCTCCAAAACTACAAGCATTCACAATTCAAATGGTGAATGGGCTGTACTTTTATAACACCTTTCTATCTTACCAAGATTCTCAAAGCTCTTTACAACAATCTGTGCCCTCATTTATCCATTCATACAGCACTCTACTAGATCTCTACAAAGACTAATCAGTGCTTCAGATCACATTCATACACTGATGGGACACACATCAGAGGCAATGAGGGGTTCAGTGTCTTGCACAGGGACACTTTGGCATGTGACTGCTGGTGGAATCAAACCCCCAACTCTTGCATTGGAGGACGACTGCTGTAACCACTCAGCCACAGCCGCCCCAAATTCAAATCCTTCAGTGACGAGGGACATTGATGTACCACTTGTTTAACTGGAAATCAACAAAATTCTGATAAATATCAACTGCACAATATTCTGAATCCAACATCCACTGAGCAGCCATGTCCCCTTCCCCTCTAACTGTATTAACTACTAAAGTTCAAGCTAAGGCAGTCCACTGATGTGAGGTGAATGTATTTACAGGTAGAGTCTTCATTGATTTCTTGACTAGTTCTTAGTGTACCTGTCCTGGTTGAGTCCTCATTGGCTGGTGTCCTCAGTGATGACCGATGTAGTTCTTGTTTGTTGATGCCAAACTGCGAACATTCATCACACTGGCCTTGGAGGTGATTCCTGGACTTGGGATGATCCATGGAAAACAGGACGAAATTAGGGTTCCAGAGGCAGACATCAGTCAATCTGTCCTCAGGCAGCTCTGGACATGCATCCAGTAAAACAATGACCCACAACCTGAACGAAAATCTTTAACTAAGAGTAAATTCAATATTTTGGAGTGGCCAAGGCAGAGTCCATACACTTACATCCAAATGTGTGAAGAAAGTCACAGAGGTGTTAGCTATGATCCCATGGTATTTAGGTGGACCTTTAAATTGCACTTAAAGAAGCAAAGTGGTTTTTAATATAAATAAAATTTTGTTATAGACTGTTGCTATAGACTTCACTAGAATATAATACTGTTGCGTATTAATCAGCTGTTATAGTGACGAGAGCTGTTTGTATTTCTAAAAAGATGGTGATGCACTAAATACTATTTTTTAATGATTTCTAACATGTCCAACACACAACAAACATGTTTGTGTGTGTCAGAATGAAGACAAGGCTATGATTAATGTAATCTTAAATTAAGAATTTAACGTTCCACCATACAAACGCAACCACCTCATAATCAAATAATGAACAAGATGGCATCATAGAGGCAGTAACAGTAAACAGATACACACCCGCCTGCTGCAGAAAGCTCAGACAAGAGGCCATACTTCAGTTTTCAGCACAAACACCATCTTGCATCTCCTCACCTAAATGTTTGGATTTATTAAATTATATTTAATTTGTCACGAAATCTTGCAGATCCTGAATCAGCTGGATTTTCAGCCCACTGTATGACCAGTACACTGAGTCGTGACAGTCCCTGGTATTCCAAAAAAGGCTTCAATTCTCTTGAAAAATAACATTTTTGTCCCACTGCCCACCAGTTTGTATCATTGTTTAAAAACAGAGGGACACTTTGAGAACATTTATATTTTGCCAAACACCACACACACAAAAAAGTGTCAAAAGGGGGCTTGAGCCAAACTAACTTCACAGAGAAATGATAAAAACCAAAAATATGAATTAAACTTAAATAATTAACTGGTTTGTTCCACTTTGGAGTAAGCTGTTGGGGGAAGAATCAGT
>NC_056502.1:30259883-30260700 GCF_014905685.2 Nematolebias whitei | reverse complement strand
GTAAGCTGTTGGGGGAAGAATCAGTTTTGTTGTGTGTTTCCTTGACTAATGAAGCCTTCTGGATCGAAGGCGAAACGTTTCAGCACAAAAAAAAAAAAAACTGTCCAGATGACCTGACTGAAAAATTATGGGTTAAATAATTCATATTAATTAACTGGTATTATATGAACTGCAGATCATCTGCTGCTTGGTCTGGACTCAGGTCTCAGGAGCAGCATCTTGAGCAGGGAGGTTCAGACATCTCTTTCCATAGCCACCTCTTCCAGCTCTTCTGAGAGGATCCAAGGTGTTCCCAGTCCAGTCAAGGGAGATAGTGTCTCCAGCATGTCCTGGGGCTTTCCTGAGGTCTCCTCCCCCAGTTGGACATATACCTCTCTAGGAAGGCAACCAGGTGGCATTCTTACCAAATGTCTGAAACACCTTAACTGACTGCAGCTACCCTGTAGAGCAAAGTCATTTTCAACATAAACATTTATTTATGAGCTCTTTCTAACCGCCAGGTGCACAAAGTGTTGCACAATACAAATGTTAGAAACAAACAATACAAAAATGCTTGAAAGTCAGTAGGTATTCATCTACTAATAATAGTGTTATTATTATTTTTGATCACATTTATTCAGTTTGGTTCTTTCAGTCACCAGAGTTCAGAGGGTAGGAACGTAGACGGGCCGGTATACAGAGAGCTTCTTGCAGATCAGCTCCCTCTTCACCACAATAGACCAGTACAAAGTCCACAATACTGCCAACTCTGTGCCAGTTCATCTGTTGATCTCACGCTCTTTTCTTCCCTCACTTTTTGAATTGCAAATTAAAGGAG
>NC_056502.1:30214022-30259483 GCF_014905685.2 Nematolebias whitei | reverse complement strand
ATTAGGAATTTAGAAAAATGTTTAGATGGTAAAGTTTTCTTGCAGTTGCAATGGTAACGCAGTCAAGAGCTTCTGAAGGTTCTGATCCAACAAAATGGCACCGCTCCTCTTTCTAGACATCTCAGATCAAACTCAGTGACCTCTTTAAAGAATATGGAAGTAAACGTAACAATTACCCAACCGTAGCCGTAGCTTACTTTCTGGTGATAAAATTTCAAACCACAAACAGGCAGGCAGTTCTTGTCAACATGACGGAGCAAAGGTGGTAACAAATACCAAGCATGGTGGTGGTAGTATTATGCTCCGAGGTTGTGTGTCTCAATGTAAATAAGTTGCTTAAAATAAATGGAAAAAATTTAGAAAAATATTTATAAATTTAATTAAAAATCTCAACTCATAGATGGCAGACAGTTTACCACATGTTGGTCTTCAACAAGAATATGTCCTCAAACACATGGCAAAGCTATAAAAACTATAAATGTTTGCTTTTTGTCAGCTGTTTCTTTATAATTCGCTACTCTTTAAACAAAAAGTAGGAGCCTTTGAAGAAAACCTGTTGGCCACGTTTTAGCTTCATGTTTCAGTGGGTTCATCACAGAGCATCATTGGCTAGATACACTGTAGAAAAGCTAAACTGAGGCTAAAAATAGGAATATAGACCCATTATTTTATTTTTACTGCGTATTGATTTGTTTTGTTAGTTTTCCTGTCAATTGTGTGTTTGCAGTCTGTTGAGCCAAAAAATTAACTAAATTTTGACTTCTGCTTTTTCACCTCTTTTAATTGTTGACATTTTAGCAGCAACAGGATTTGTCTGACATGATTTGCACCAGTCTAACTGGTATGATCACTGGGAGCCCCGGACTTAAAGAGATGATCCGTCCCTTCAGGAAATGAACCTCTGTGTTCGAGTCGGAGACAGACTTCATGTTCTTAGACTTTTTTGTTTGCAATCTAGTTTTTTACATTTATATAGTGAACAACAAAAAGAAGTGTCGAAGAGGATGCTGGTTTTTAAAATCTTTATTACGTTAGCCGTAGGTCAATAATGTTTTATTATTTTGTCTTCTTTTTATCTTGAGTGCATGCTGCAAAACAAAATCCTGCAGAGATATTCACTCACCTGGGTTTAGATGTGCACACTTTAGTGCTTCTTATTTGAAATGTTAAACTTGTTTGGAAAATCTACGCACAAACTCGTAACAGCAGCTGTAGAGTATTTGCAATTTTCTCTCCCACACAGCTCATCTAAATTGACTGAGTCTGCTGTGAGTCGGTGAGAATGGAAATTCTCAAAAATCAAACAAAAGTGTGTTTTTTTTTTCACCCACCAACAGCAGCACAGCCGAGCCTGCGGTCTGCTGACACTAAATTTCCAGGTAAACTTTCTACGTCTGAAAACCAAAAGGGTTTTATTTGTTTTCCCCGATGACGGTGCCTGAACGTTCAGGGATGCTGCTTCCGTTTCTCCTCCATATTTCAGGCGTTAACCCAAACCACACGTTTGAACCGAGCATGGGAGCCGCATGAAAGCTCCAGCTGGGTAAAAAAGTTGGAGAAAAGGCTTAATTGGGGGTTTGGGATTTGTCTCTTCAACTTTTGAGATTCCTGTGGGGGAGGCTGGGACGGGTCAAAGGGAACTAAAGTTGGGGCTCATTTAATCGGTGAGCATGGTCGACTCCACTTTGACCCCTGGCTGTCGTTTTTCACTGCTCGTACACGAGCGTTTTCCCCGTGCTCGCAGCCACACTGTCACCACTGATAGAGAGAATCAGCTAGCTCAACATAATGAAACCCGTTATTTCTCTGTCAACAGCGAATACTTTTCCTCTCTCTCTCTCTCTCTCTCTTTTTTCCTGCTCAGATATTACCATGGAAACAGTGGATCCTGTACGAAGTAGCTTCTGAGGATGTAAAGTAGTTCCTGTGGAAAAATAATCTTGCAAATCCCCAAAACAAGAGCAGATGCAGTTGTAGGGGAAGATGTGGGTTAGGGATTTCAGTGTTGAAGGGATTATTCACGCAGACCCAATAACGTCTGCACACACGTCTACCCAGCAGCTCGCAGTACGAGTTGCAGCAGCTCTTTATTTGACGTATCACTCTGTGTTTTTAGGTTTGTTTGTTTCTCTATGGTCAATGTATCTTCATCTTTGATTGGCAACTGTGTGGATGGAGCTGTGTGGTTGTGCTGCAATTCGTCTCTGCCTGCCACCCAATTTGACGGCTGTCACCCAGCAGTGGCACAAATCCCACAGGCCATTATGAGACTGGTTTAATCCCCAGAACAGCAGCAACAGGAGCCTTTCAAGAAAGGTTTCGGAGCATGATACCCTGTCTGTCACACGAGTGTGGGAGCTCCAGGCGAGGCTGCAGTGGGTTGTTGTTGTGATCCCTCTCCATCACTAATGTCTTGCCTTATCCTCCGTCCTCTGAGACGGACGTACCGGATGTCCTTCTGATCAAGATTGTGTTTACATGTGGTCTTCGGCTTCTTTAAGTCTCTCGGGTGCAGCAGGCCTTGGTTGTTGAACACGTTTCTTTAACTTCATTTTACAAATCAGTGTTTTTGTTGTCCGAACTCCTCACTGCTTGCCAAAGATTTTAGTGGTATATTATGAAATGTACTTCAGTTAATTCATCACTCTAATACCTCATGATGAGTGTTGTGTGTGCAGGAAGTAGTGGAGTTAGAAGATAATTAGCTTGGTTTAGCATCCAGCTGCCTTTCCGTCTGTAAACACTAAGGTGGCTCAGTTGCTTTGTTTAAAGTTACAGATAAAATTGTAATAAGTAAGAAGTAGCTCAGTTTTACTGCGTGACTTGAAGATCGGCTTCATTGGGTCATGGTGCCCAGCAGCACACTGTACACCAGAGATAGTCCTAGCCTCTGGCTCGAACACTGGAAGCCAAAGCAGAAGTGCCTTAAAGTGTTACAACCACTGAGGCTAGAGAGGAGTCAGCTTCCAAAATAAATCAATGCTTCTTGTAGGCTTCTCTTCGAAAATAAATAAATTAAATAAAAAGCAGCAGCTTCTTTCATAAAGTACTAACAGTACAGTATTATTTTCACTGGTTTGTAGAGTTCAACACATCCAACTGTACCTGCTCCCTCTGTGATGGTCACTGCTGCCCATGTCCATGGCAGGGGACACCCTGGACAGGTCACAAGTCCATCTCAGGGACACACAGAGACAAACAACCGTTCACACAGTCACCTAGGGACAATTTAGTTACCAGTTAGCCTAACATGCAGGTTTTTAGTCTGTGGGAGGAAACTGTACCTGCATGCACAGAGCGAACATGCAAACTCCACCCAGAAAGATCTTCAACCAGGATTCGACCCGGCAACCTTCTCGCCGTGTGGCGGCAGCTCTAACAACTGTTCCACCGTGCCGCCCTGGGTTCAACACAACTCTTGTTTATTGTCTCAGGTTTCTGGAGGCATTTCAGCTAGGCTAACTTAAGCTAAATTATGCTGACCCGCCCCAAACTCACCTGTTATTAAAGTTTTTCTTCATTTATAATGACTAATCTTCTTTTTATGCATTCATGTACATGATACAGCATTTTAATACTTTCTGGTCCTTAACTGACTAAACTGAATCACTGTGCGAAAAGTGGGGGACACCCTGGACAGGTCTCAAGTCTATCACAGGGACAGAGAGACAAACGAGACAAACTGGGTGAAAATGCAAATACATGCTGGGTCCCATTGACTTGGAGGTCAGAACTCGGATCTGGGAACTACATTTAGAGAGATACAAATGGACAGAAACAACATTATAAACTTTTTCCGCAACAATCATAACTTTTCAAGAGCATGTCAGCCATTTTGGATTTTAAGGTGAAGGTAGGTCAGACATCCAACATTTTTCAGTCAGGTCATCTGGACGATTTCTTTTTTTTTGTTCTGAAACGTTTCGCCTTCGATCCGGAAGGCTTCATCAGTCAAGGAAACACACAACAAAACTGATTCTTCCCCCAACAGCTTACTCCAAAGTGGAACAAACCAGTTAGGTTGGTGCTAAGATGGTTTATTTGGTACACCCCCTCCTCCATTGCTGGCCCTCTTCCTTGTTGACAGTCTTGTCAAACTGGTTGAAAACAACAAAGTCCATAATCCAGGTATACAATCCAACAATTTTCCGTTAGGCCATCTGGACAGTTTCTTTTTTTTCTTTGTTGGAACAGTTTCTTTGTTGTTTTCAACCAGTTTGACAACTGTCAACAAGGAAGAGGGCCGGCAATGGAGGAAGGGGTGTACCAAAGAGACCATCTTATCACAAGCAGAACTGGTTTGTTCCACTTTGGAGTAAGCTGCTGGGAGAAGAATCAGTTTTGTTGTGTGTTTCCTTGACTGATGAAGCCTTCTGGATCAAAGGCGAAACGTTTCAGCACAAAAAAAAAAAAAAGAAACTGTCCAGATGACCTGACTGAAAAATGTTGGATTGTATACCTGGATTATTGAGCATGGACTTTGTTGTTGGTCAGACATCTTTCAATGTTTTTAACTACAAAAAGAATGCACTGATAAAATTAGTTGGAGTTTCTTCATTTTCGTTTTGAGAGAAAAGTAAATTACAAAGAGAACTTGGAGAGGTGGAGGTATGCACTTGAAAGACGAGGAATGAAAGTCAGCCGTAGTAAGACAGAGTACATGTGTGTGAATGAGAGGGAGGCTGGTGGAACAGTGAGGCTACAAGGAGCAGAGGTCACAAAGGTGCAGGACTTCAAGTTCTTGGGGTCCACTCAGGGCCAGATTAACACTTGGCTGTACCCTGGGCAACAATCTTCAAGGGTCCCATCATCACGACCCCAGAATCACCAACATCTGGCAAAACACAGAATAAATTACCGTAATATACAGTAGGTCCAAACTTTGTTTTGTC
This sequence comes from Nematolebias whitei, assembly GCF_014905685.2. Taxonomy (NCBI): domain Eukaryota; kingdom Metazoa; phylum Chordata; class Actinopteri; order Cyprinodontiformes; family Rivulidae; genus Nematolebias; species Nematolebias whitei. Next base: position 30,254,591 of record NC_056502.1, on the reverse strand, counting down.
TTGCATTTGGCGCACAAATCCAATGTGGCGGTTAGACAAAAAAAAGAAAAGCAGAATTTAATGAACTAACACAGACTATCAAGCAAAATTCACTACAGCACCAGGAATGATTGTAAGAACCAACAGCCCTTGGTTTGAATGTTCACTGTCGAAGTTACAAAAAAAAAATTAAAGCATGTGGTAAATTATTCTGTATGTAACAGAAAGCTAACGTAAAGCTAACTGCTAATAGCATTAGCTTTCTGTGAGAGGTAATTAGCTTTTGTTTGCTGCAGACATTAACTATCGGTACGAATTCATTCAGTCCCAAAAGAATAACAAAGGATGATCGACTAGCTATAATGTAGGGCAAAAATGATGCAGTTGACACTCCGGTGAAATATTATAGCTAACGTTAACATGAGCATGACAAAAATGTTATTTTACCCAACAAGTACAACTATCATGAAAACGGAATCAAATTTGCGCATTTAACAAATATCGATAAACTGTAACATCAACCAGACTGACCTGATTTCCCCACGTCATCACATTAATGAGATATGAAGCTAGCAGTCAGGAGAAACGCACTGGCTCACCGTTTTTCTTCTTCTTCGTTCACCGGGCAGGTGTTCACTGACAAGCCCCGCCCAAAACCGGTAAAAACATGTAAATGAGAGTTGTCTCCACTCAGAGCCATTAGTAGAGCAAATGCTCATTTTGAGTAGTTTACAATTCACATATTGTTTAGTATTGGTTCCGCCTTTTGCAAAATAACAAAAAGATTAGTAATAATAGCTTGACTTATTATGTAAAAGAAAATTTGGGTTAACAGTGTAGTAAGGGGAGGGATAACAAGCCCTCCTTCCTGTTTTATGAACAATTTTAAGTCATATTAAAAAAAACTGCAAAACTGATAAAATTATCTCACAACAAATAAAAACTCATTGTTTTAATTAAAACAATAAGTTTCTCAAGAAAAAAACTGATGAGCTTGTCAGCAGGTAAGGGGCGTTTACCTTCGGGACAAACTGAGGTCGTCGAGTGGTCAGTTGCCGACATGCCTTCTGGGTTGATTGACAGGTCGCACAGTCGAGGATCTGACTTTAAAAAAAAAAAACAGAGCTGCAGCGGTGGCGCTGGGAGGAGGTGGGACTGCCCAAATGCAGAGGAAGTGCAGCAGTGTCTCTGTGCAGTGCAGGGCTGCACGTAAAGCAGGAGATAACCAGATATTTTGCTTGTGCCGTCACTGCCCTGGGCTCCTTAAAGATCATGGGCCCCTGGGCACTTGCCCAGTTGCCCATATGGTTAATCTGGCCTTGGGTCCACTGTCCAGGAAAATGGGGATTGTGGTAAAGAGGTGAAGAAGAGAGAGTCCAGGGAGGATGGAGTGGATGGAGAAAAGAGTCAGGAGTGATTTGTGACAAAATAGTGTCAGCAAAGGTCATATGAAAAGTTTAGAGACCAGCTATGTTGTATGGTCTGGAGACAGTGACAGGAGAAGGAACTGGAAGTGGCAGAAATGAAGATGTTGAGGTTCTCCTTAGGAGTGACAAGGATGGATAAGTTTAGGAATGAGAACATCAGAGGTACAGCACAGGTTGAACAACTGGGAGATAAAGTTAGAAAGAGCAGGTCACAGTCATGTTCAGAGGAGGGACAGTGGGTATACTGGTAGAAGGATGTTAGGTTGTTTTCACACCTGATAGTCCAGTAGACTCGGTTCGATTGAGGACCAGAATTCAAAACATTTGTTACATTTTCAGCTGGTGTGGTTTGCATTCACACTGCACTGAGTCAATTGAGCCAACCTGTTCCCCCCCTCACCTGTGGTGGCGCTGCACTAAGAACTACAGAAGGAAACGACTCCAAAACCTCTGAAGAAGACACTTCTTCTTCTTCTTCTGGAAATATAAACAAACACGGAGTGGCATCAAATTTGAGCAGTTTTAGGAGTTATGTTTTGTCATTTTTCAACAATGGACTCAACATGAGCAGAAGATGAAGCAGAAAACCGTGGAGAATGTTGTTTTTCACACAAGGCAGCAGACAGCTCCGTATGAGGTAAGAGAAATGCATGTTTGTTTTGGTTGTATTTACACAGAATGCCCTGCGCTGTAGTCCACTTCCTGCTTTTGGAGCGGTCTCTGGTCCGCTTGCATTCAAACTGCATTCAAACCGCGCTAGAGTTCACTTTAACCGGACCGAGACTTAGGTTTTTATGCAGACCAGAGTTAGCTTTTTTGGTTCGCATCAGAGTTCGATTGTGCCTTCACACCTCCCCAAATGAACCGAACTTTGTAGGCAAACGGTCTAGAGTTCGATTAAAGTGGACTAAACAGGGCTGGTGTGAATGCACAATAAGAAATGCAGCTGCCAGGAAAAAGACAAAGAGGAGATCTATGGATGCAGTTAGAGAGGACATGGAGGTAGTTGGAGTGAGGACAGAGGATGCAGAGGACAGAGATGGAGGAGGATGACTCACTGTGGTGACCCCTGAAGAGGGAAAAGCTGAAAGAAGTAAATCCCAAATATTTCTTCCATTCATGTATTTCAGCAGAGACTTAAACAGCCACAGTTTTCCATTTCATTATTTCGATTTTCCAGCCTACAAGGACATCGTATCTGACCTCCTTCTTGCTCCTTGTGGACACCACACTGTAGTAATTTGTATTTTTTAAGCATGAATCAGATATAAACTTTGTATTTCTCAGCTCCACGTTCAGCAGCTGAACTATCACTGTCACCACCTTGAGTTTTAAGGATTGCTTTTTTTTATTGGCCTTTAAAATTCTCCCCTAATAAAGTAATGTGAATGCCGAACAAAGACGTTTATTAGAATTCACGGCCAACCTCCCTCCGCTCCTTTAGGTCTGGAGATGCCAGGTTGCCCCGGGTGTCGTGATTGATGGGATGCTTGTGACCTACAATAGACAGACCCACAATTAAAGGGCGACTTATCTACCAGCTGTGAATCTCAAAGATAAATGCTGATAGCGCTCTCTCCTTTGATGTTCAATCATGCGCTCCACGCCTCGGCCTCAGCTTGTGTCCTCAGATTGACAGACGCACATTTGAATATTTCTCTCCAGCAGGTAAACATTAACATGCAGTTCACCTCCTCGTGCACTCCTCCCCACTCTTAGTGTAATGTAGTCAGCCTGTTTGGCACAATGAAAACCAGCAGCCAATTTAGGTGTGTTCATTTTCACACCGAGTGCCAGCACGAATAAAGTAATGAACATGTTTTTATTTCTGAATTATTCATTTCCTCGTACGAGATTTGGTCAGTTTTTTATTAAATTATTTATTTATTTATCCATTCATTTCGTCAGCTGCTTTCTCTTCAAATTTTTATACTTTTGTCCTTATTTTTCACTTGGCTTGGTCCCAAATATCTCCCATCTCTGGTGGAGCTGCTTCTTGTTCATTCTGGATGCAGTAATTTATTTATTTATTATTTTATTATTTGCTGGCTTGTTTGTTTCTCGATCAGTTCTGATTCATTCTGATATTTGTACCATACTAATCTTGAAGAGCACACTTTTTCTTTCAATTGGTTTTATTGGAGAATCCTTTCCCACCTGAATGTAAAGAATTTCTCAGAGTCGTCATGAAAGACATCAGTCTTTCCCCTGGTGCCCTCTATTCATTCAGCCAGTGGAACCATGCATACTGATTTAATTTCATATCTTAGCAGGTTTTTTATTTTTTATTTGTACTGCCTCAGTCTGTTATCAGTCTTTTTTTCTCTCCACCATTTCAGTGCCGTTATCTTCACTAATGGACACGTCCATGTCCAGAAATGCACCATTAGAGGTAAAACGTTGCAGAGGGTTGTAGTCAGATCCAGACACTGATGCTGAACCTGCTCTGAGATGCCTCAATATTCAGACCTGTGAAGAGCTGGTGTTCTGATAAACCCAATAATAAACCCTAAAAACAATATTTACTCCTTTTCGTAAACACAAACAGGTACAAAAGAAGATGGTGTTTTTATTTACCCTGCAGATCTTGTGAACATCATTGCGGTTAAGGCTAACACGTTCAAATGGAAATAAATATCATACTTTCTAGTCTATAAGCTTCTAATTTTTTCACAGGTGGCTGATTTATGGATTAATTTATTTATTGACGGGCTAACAAGCTTCCTGCCACCAAAAACATTTAGCTTTGTCACCCGGGCGCTCACATAGATGTCCAATGCAAATCTCTCTAGGGGATGAGTCCTCGTGACTCAATGAGACTACCTGTATAAATAAAGATTAAAAACAGACAAAAATAAATCTGACCAATGAAATTACCGAACAGGTCATAGTGGACCAATGAAATGAGGAGGGGAGGAGAGAACGGGAGGGGGTATTCCCCTGCATGTGCAGAGCATGTGAGCAAGGACTCACATGCTCACAGAGCAGCTCTGCAGAGCAGGACAGCTTGTGCAGGAGGAATATGAATAGCAATCAATGACTTCCTGGTAGACTACTGTATGGTTTTTATTTTTTCTACCAGCCGTGTTACCGGCACTGTTCAGAAAAAAAACATGTACTGTACATATTTGTGTATGTTACCGGTACATATTGTAGCATTGTGCAGTTCATTCTGTGGTTCATGTGGCCTCAGGGAGGGATTATGGGTAAAATTTATGTTAATTGTTAATCATTTCAGTTAGCTGTTTAACATTGTTCTTTTAGTGATTAGTCTGTTCTTGTTTGGCAAGTTTATGTGTTCATCATGTGTTAGTTTGTGTTAGGCTGTTCAGTAGAGTAACCATGAGTGAGAGAGGAAGTTGTCATGAAGATCTGCGGGGTTCATGCTGTCTCAATGTGTTAAACATTAAAGTCTATAAGAAGCCTTCTGGTGGTTGATTTGGATCTACAAGAGCTGCACATCTCTCAGTATCAGTGTGCTGCCACTCATGTTACAATGTGAACATACACTTATATATGTACTTTATATATGTACTGAACAGTTTATTTTTATTTTTACTTACTGTGTGCAGCTTATATTCAGGTGGGCTCTATAGTCTGGGAATTATGGTAATAAATCAGGACAAAACTTAATTTAAAGGCCTTCTGTTTATTTATTTTTTTATTTTATTTTACTTATTACAGTATAGTCTCTGTTCATTCAAACTTTCTCTTCTCCTGCCCATAACTATTGGTCCGCTCAAGATAATTTAACAAAACTTCCTGCTCACAAGCGTCATCGCTAGACGGAGTGTCTTGTTCACTTTTTCATCACCCCAGCTCCAAGGTCAAGGTCACAAATCAAGTTCAACATCGAAACAAGGTCTTTGCTTGTTCGGACCATTGCTACAGATTGCTACATGATAATTTATTGATGGGCGCATAATGTGCACTACTCATATTTTCTCCTGTAAATGTATTTAATTTATTAAATTATGAACTGCATTATAAACCAATTAACTTTTATTTGGTTTTATTAACTTTTGATGAATTTTCTCATAATAAAATCTTAATAAATAGTTGCAGATGTCTGAACTGACTATTGGAGAACCTTAATGATGCAGTTTGAGACAATCTTTTATCTCTGAATGGAGCTAATTGCCTCTTTTATCCCAACACGTCTTTGTTCTGATTGTAGTTTCAGAGCCGAGACCATCAAATGTTTCCCCTTTTCTACGTTTCCTTATTTTATTTTATTTTTTTACATTCACAGCCACTGCAGCACCTTCACCTTGTGTGAAATTACTTTTCTCCTTTGCTTTCACTTCTACGTCTGACGACATGTGCAGCCATTTTTACACGGAAATGATTAATTGAGTAAGTGTCTACATCCACTCGTGGGTAATGATGGGAGAGAAAATCAGACTCGTGCACCTAAGTACAATTTCACGACGGCTCTGTTTCTTAAAAACGAGCCGTTTTCACGCATCGCTCCATGGCTGTGGTAAACGAGTGCACATTTCTGGTCTCAGATGTTCAGTTGAATGCTTCTGACCCTGGGCTTCATAAACGAGAACAGAGGTTCACTTGATGCTTCTGTTTTTCTGTTTGATGATCTTCTGATGGCGTCATTTAGAAAAGCCACCATAATGTCATTAGGCGCCTGAAAGAGAGACACGCAACAATGTCGTTTGCCTGATTTGACTGGAAAGCGTTCAAAGTGGAAATGCTCAGCCCTTTCAAAAGGCTAATAAAAGTACAGCTCCATGAGTATCTTTGGAGGAATATGTATAAAGTCCTATTACTGCTGTTGTTGTACTGACCTCAGACTGTCACTGGAACATTTGTTTATAGACGTTTTTAAAGTTTGATGTTGGTTTTTTTAATAAGTCCAGGCTGCTGATGGCGGATTAAAAAGTCTGTCTGCTCGTTCACTTAATGGCTCTTAAATATAACAGTTCACTATTCATCCATCCATCCATCCATCCATTTTCTTTACCCGCTTATTCCATTTTGGGTCACGGGGGTCGCTGGTGCCCATGTCCAGCAATCACTGTGCGAGGGGCGGGGTACACCCTGGACGGGTCGCAAGTCCATCACAGGGCCACATAGAGACAAACAAACATTCACTCTCTCACTCACACCTAGGGACAATTTAGAGTTACCAATCAGCCTAACATGCATGTTTTTGGACTGTGGGAGGAAACCGGAGTACCCGGAGAAAACCCACGCATGCACGGAGAGAACATGCAAACTCCACCCAGAAAGGCCCCTGGACCGGGGTTTGAACCAGGGACCTGCTCGCTGAGAGGCAGCAGCTCTGTTCACTATTCATACAAGTTACTATTTATTAAACTTTACAAAGTGTGAAAAAGGAAAAACAAACAAACAAACAAAAAAAAACCTAGAGAAATTGTGTTTTCTGTGAAAATGAAGTGTGAATGCCAGGAGCGATTCTAGAGTCTGCCCTTCAGGGGTGCTTAGCCCCCAGTGCTGAGTGTTGGTGGTCGTTGGTATCAGAAGCATTTGTAAAGTGTGTGTGTCCAACATTTTTCAGTCAGGTCATCTGGACAGTTTCTTTTTTTGTGCTGAAACGTTTGGCCTTCGATCCAAAAGGCTTCATCAGTCAAGGAAACACAGAACAAAACTGATTCTTCCTCCAACAGCTTACTCCAAAGTGGAACAAACCAGTTCTGCTTGTGATTAGATGGTCTCTTTGGTACGCCCCTCCTCCATTGCCGGCCCTCTTCCTTGTTGACAGTCTTGTCAAACTGGTTGAAAACAACATAGTCCATGCTCAATAACGGATTATTGAGCATGGACTATGTTGAACATAGATGAACATGTGGTACTTCCTGTTTATCATTGTTGTATTCAGCTGCTCATGAGGTCGGCTGCTGGTCTTTATCATCTTTTACATTTTTCCAGACTCAGTTTAGGTTGTAGAAATGGAATAAACTGTAATACATTCTCTAAACACTGAGTAACGCTGTCTAAATTACATGTTCTCCACTGACAACATTTAACCATTTGTTCTATTGATTGTTCACAAGATCCCTCTGACCGCAAAGCGATCGTAATGCAAAACCCAGACAATGTTGTCGAAGGAAAAAGGGTGGAGCTCCGGCAGGTAATGGACATTCACTTCGGGACAAATTGACATTGCTGATTAGTCAATTATTGCCAAGCCTGCTGGACTGATTGACAGGTGGTGTGGAGCATTCAACTCATGCAAAACATCATAGATTTTACTGGCCTGTTTAAGAGTGTCAACATTTATTCCACATTTATTCCAAATGTATTTAGTATTTTGGTGAATCATTTGAGGAGTGATCCTCTGAATGTTTTCTTTTTGTTGAAACGTTTCGTCTTTGATCTAAAAGACTTGGTCAGTCCGAGGAGCCACAACAAACTCAGTTTTATAAATAGCACCTGCACATGGTGGGTCAACCAGTTTGATGGTGCTAAGATGGTTTCTGGAGTCCGCCCTCTTCCATGCCAACTCATCTGAGGCAGCCATGGCCAAAGTGGATCAAAACATCAAAGTTCATGCTCAGTAATGGTAAATGGACTGTAGGTATATGGCGCCTTTCTATCTGATCAAGATTCTCAAAGCTCATTACAACACAATCTGTGCTTCATTTACCCATTCATATAGCACTCTGCTAGATCTATACAAATAATAATCTGAGCTTTATCACATTCATACACTGATGGGACACACATCAGAGGATATGAGGGGATCAGTGTCTTGCTCAGAGACACTTCAGCATGTGAATGCTGGTGGAATCGAACTCCCAACTCTTGCACTGGAGGATGCTCTAACCTCTCATCCACAGCTGCCCCTAATCTCCCCTAATCCAGGTAAAAAATCCAACAAAGTTGGATGGTTTCTTTTTGTTGAGATGACTTCCCACCCATGTGCCCCCCCCCCCCCCCCCCCACATTACAAATGCTTCTGACGCCAATGCCCAGGACCCACTACACTGCCAACATGGCCTTATTGCGTGAGTGTTATGCATGTTCAAAAATCTCCACAATCTATCACTCTCAATCACACGTTACTGGGAGCAAACATTTTGATTTTGTGCCTGAAATCCTCACAGAGTTCACCACTTTCCATGTTTTAGGTGAATTTTTAATTTTATAGTGGGGTTGTAATCCCGTGTGAAGGGGTTTTTACTAAATAAACATTTTTTTTTATTATTTCGGCTGATCCCTGTGTTAGGGGTCGCCACAGCGAACTAAGTCACACGAAGACTTGGCAGTTATTTTTACGCCAGATGTTCTTTCTGATGCAACCACAGACCACCGAGCTACCACAGCCCTCTGTGTGGAGCAGAGAGCTGCTATCTAGGACACCCGGGGGAGCAAATGGTGCGGGTTAGGGGCCTTGATCAAGGGCCCAGAGTGGGACAAATGAGGGTGAGGGCAAGTGTGGGTTCTTCACCTACCCCACCCACATTTTTTATGTTGTCAGTACCGGGGCTCGAACCAGCAATCTTCCGATCACAGGCCCACCTTCTCTAACCTCTGCGCCACCACTCCCCTCTTATTACATATACATAAATGGTTAAAATTGACATGAAAATGTTTTAAAAACACTGTGAGTGACTAGTTGTTTGTCTCCGTGTCCCCGTGATGGACTGGAGACCTGTCCAGGGTGTCCCCCGCCCCTCGCACAGTGATTGCTGGATATGGGCACCAGCGACCCCCGTGACCCAAAATGGAATAAGCGGGTAAAGAAAATGGATGGATGAATTATTTTTAAAAAGACAAAAATATAATCTAATAAATCAGCAGACTTATTAAATAGTCCACGCGTGGGCTCATTTGTCGCAAAGTTCAATTATTTCTATTAAAAATTGCAATGTAAATTCTCTCCCTATCATTCTTTATTTTAAGTCAAATAATCCTTTTAACTTTTATCTCTTTTTATCTATTTATGATTCATCACATTAGAATATTATGAGAATGTAGGACTGCCACTCAATGGGTGCTATTTTTAAATTTATTTCCTTTTTCATGGAGATAAAAGAAGAAAATCTTTGTTCTCTTTGTTCACGTTGAAGTTGGAGAAATAAAGTGCTTGACACTTTGAATCTGGGAACAGAGCTGGTTCTACTGATTCACCAGATAAAATATTTACATTATTCACAACAACAAGATGATAAATATAGTAAACTGTTTAATTTTACATATACAGGTGCTGGTCATAAAATTAGAATATCATGAAAAAGTCGACTTATTTCAGTAATTCCACTCAAAAAATGAAATCATATTAATTCATTACACACAGACTGATATATTTCAAATGTTATTTTTTTTATGTTGATGATTATAAATGACAACTAAAGAAAACTTCAAATTCAGTATCTCAGAAAATTAGAACATCGTGACAAAGTTCAATACTGAAGACACCTGATGCCACACTCTCATCAGCTAATAACTCAAAACACCTGCAAAGGCCTTTAAATGGTCTCAGTCTAGTTCTGTAGGCTACACAATCATGGGGAAGACTGCTGACTTGATAGTTGTCCAAAAGACGACCTTTGACACCTTGCACAAGGAGGGCAAGACACAAAAGGTCATTGCTAAAGAGGCTGGCTGTTCACAGAGCTCTGTGTCCAAGCACATTAATAGAGAGGTGAAGGGAAGGAAACGACGTGGTAGAAAAAAGTGTACAAGCAATAGGGATAATCACACCCTGGAGAGGTTGGTGAAATGAAACGTGTTCCAAAATGTAGAGGAGATTCACAAAAAGTGGACTGCTGCTGGAGTCACTACTTCAAGAACCACCACACACAGATGTATGCAAGACATGGGTTTCAGCTGTCACATTCCTTGTGTCAAGCCACTCTTGAACAAGAGACAGCGTCAGAAGTGTCTCACCTGGGACGCTGCTGAGTGGTCCAAAGTTATGTTCTCTGATGAAAGTAAATTTTGCATTTCTTTTGGAACTCAAAGTCCCAGAGTCTGGAGGAAGTGAGGAGAGGCACATACTCTACATTGCTTGACGTCCAGTGTCAAGTTTCCACAGTCAGTGATGGTTTGGGGGTGTTATGTCATCTGCTGGTCTTGGTCCACTGTGTTTTCTGAGGTCCAAGGTCAACGCAGCCGTCTACCAGGAAGTTTTAGAGCACTTCGTGCTTCCTGCTGCTGACCAACTTTATGGAGATGCAGATTTAATTTTCCAACAGGACTTGGAACCTGCACACAGTGCCAAAGCTACCAGTGCCTGGTTTAAGGAGCATGGTATCCCTGTTCTTAATTGGCCAGCAAACTCACCTGACCTTAACCCCATAGAAAATATATGAGCTATTGTGAAGAGGAAGATATGATACACCAGACCCAACAATTCAGAAGAGCTGAAGGCCACTATCAGAGCAACCTGGGCTCTCATAACACCTGAGCAGTGCCACAGACTGATCGACTCCATGCCACGCTGCATTGCTGCAGTAATCCAGGCAAAAGTCAGAGTCAGAGTCAGAGTTTCTTTATTGTCATTCGCACCTCATGTGGTACATGTGGTGGAGCGAAATTATGTACACAAGGTCCCAGTTACATCCAACAATAAAATGTATAAGAAAAACAGTAATAACATCTAAGATATGAACTAAGAAAAACATCAACTAAATATACACTAAGCACTCATAACATAAAACATTGAACATCAGCACAAACATGAACATGAGTCTGTGAGCAGATGTGCACGCATGAACACATCAACATTGAAACAGATCAGCAGCAACGTGAAACAGATCAGCAGCAACATGATATTGTTTTTCACAGTGATTATTCTAGTTAGAGATTCATGAGTCTAACAGCCTCAGGGTAGAAGCTGTTCCTCAGTCTAGTGGTTCTACACTTAATGCTCCTTAACCTCCTTCCTGAGGGGAGTGGGGCAAAAAGTGTGTGTGCTGGGTGGGTGGGGTCCTTCATGATGCAGGTGGCCCTCTTCCTGCATCTGGAGGTGTAGATGTCTGTGATGGTGGGGAGACTGACTCCAACAGATTTCTGTGCAGCCTTCACCACTCTCTGCAAAGCTTTTCTTTCTGCAGCTGTGCAGCCTCCATGCCACACATTGATGCTCGAGCACAGGATGCTCTCCACTGCACACCTGTAGAAGGAGGTGAGGACTGAGCTTCCCAGACCAGCTCGCCTCAGCCGTCTGAGGAAGTAGAGTCTCTGATGAGCTTTCTTGATCAGGTTGGTGGTGTTGTTGCTCCAGCTGAGGTTGTCATTCATGTGTACACCCAAGTACTTGTAGCTGGAGACCACTTCCACCGCAGATCCTCTTATGTTCAGGGGGGTGTAGATGTTTTTGTTCCTTCTGAAGTCCACAATCATCTCTTTTGTCTTCTTCACATTGATGTGAAGGTTATTCTCTTTGCACCAGCTCTCCAGGTGTTCCACCTCTTGCCTGTAGCTGGACTCATCATTGTTTGTGATGCATCCCACCACCGCTGTATCATCTGCAAACTTTACAATGTGACAGCCTGGATGGGTAGCTGCACAATCATACGTGAGCAGAGTAAACAGGAGGGGGCTCAACACACATCCCTGAGGAGAGCCAGTGCTGAGGGTTATGGTGGAGGAGGAGAGGTTGTGGATCCTCACTAACTGTGGTCTGTTTGTTAAAAAGTCTAGTACCCAGTTGCAAATGGAGGGGCTTAGTCCTAGTGTGGATAGTTTGTCCATCAGGGTTTGGGGGATCATGGTGTTGAAGGCGGATGTGAAGTCCACAAAGAGCATATGGACGTAAGAGTTTTTCTGCTCCAGGTGGTTGAGCGCAGTGTGGACCACAGAGGGGATGGCATCCTCTGTTGATCGGTTCTCACGGTATGCATACTGATGAGGGTCCTCGTTGATGTTGATGGTTGTTTTGATGCGAGTCATGATCAGTTTTTCAAAGCATTTAGCGACTATCGGGGTGAGGGCCACTGGCCGATAGTCATTCAGACCAGTCACTGTAGAGCTTTTTGGGACTGGGATGATGGTGGCAGTCTTCAGGCAGGTGGGAACTGTCTCCAGGGTAAGTGAGGTGTTAAAGATGTCTGCCAGCACCTCACAGAGCTGATCAGCACATTCCTTCAACACTTTTCCGGGGATGTTGTCTGGGCCAGTTGCTTTGTGCGGATAAATCCTCCTGAAGGTACTCCTTACTTCTGCTGAGGTCATGCTGAGATGCTCTTCATCCGGTGGTGAGGTGAGTCTGGTGCTGGGTGGTCTGTTCGGGTCTTCAAAGCGTGCATAGAACTTGTTGAGGGCATCAGGCAGAGATGGGTCTTTGGAGCATTGTTCACTCCTTCCTTTATAATCTGTTATGCACTTAATGCCCCTCCACATGCTCCGAGGGCCTTGTGAGATGAATTGACCCTCGATCCTCTGTGCATATGTACCCTTGGCCCTCTTAATACCAGCAACCAGCTCTTTTCTTGTCCTACTCAGCTCCTCTGAGTTTCCAGACCTGAAGGCAGTGCTCCTGGCTTCCAGCAGGGTACGCACCTCTGCATTCAGCCAAGGTTTTCTGTTTAGGTAGCTTTTAACATTTCTGATAGTGGAGACGGTGTCAGTACATGTACTAATGTAACCCAGAACTGAGGATGTGTATTGGTCAAGATCAAGCAAACCTCCATTTTCAGCAGCTTCTCTGAAAACCTGCCAGTCTGTTCGATCAAAACAATCTCTCAGTATGGGGCCACTGTCCTGGATCCAGCATTTAACTTTCTTTTGTACCGGTCTGGAGCGTCTCAGCGGGGGCATGTAAGCAGGAGCCAGGAAGATTGAGATGTGGTCTGACAGTCCTAGGTGGGGGCGGGGTTCGGCTTTGTATGCATCTTTTACGTTCGTGTAAACACGGTCCAGCGTGTGGTCTCCACGTGTCGGAATCGTCACATGCTGATTAAAGCTTGGGAGACAGTCCTTTAGATTCACGTGGTTAAAGTGTCCGGCTACCACGTAAAGAGCCTCGGGGTGTTTGTTCTGCAGCGAGCTGATGATATCATGAAGCTCCTGCAGTGTTTCATTAGCATTAGCGTCCGGAGGAATGTAGACGACAGAGATGAAAGTCACCGTGAACTCTCGGGGTAGATAATGTGGCCGACATTTCACTGTTATTTGCTCCAAAGCCTTCGAGCATGAGCTATTTACATCAGTACAGTTCGTGCACCAACTTTTACTCACGTAAATGCACACTCCGCCTCCCCGTGATTTCCCCGTTAGCTCGCTGCAGCGGTCCGCTCGAAAAAAAAGTCTGTCATCCAGCTGGAAGACTGTGTCCGGCGTTTCGCTTGTAATCCACGTTTCCGTGAGGCAAAGCACTGCACACTTCTTCATCTCTTCTGAGGCGCCTGCTCTCAGACGAAGTAAATCCATCTTGTTGTCCAACGAGCGGACATTCGACAGAAAGAGAGACGGCATGGGGAGTTTACCGGCTTTAGCAATAGCTCGTAGCCTAACCATAACCCCCGCCCGGCATCCTCTCCTCTTAAGCCAGGAGCAGCGCTTCCTCTTCTGCCCGCTGGAACGCCTCTGCTGCAGCTTCCAGGTAGATGACTTTAAGATCTGCATTCTGCCGAGCGTAGCTTTGAGTTTGTTGCTGATTTCTGCTTTATTTCGTGGCAAATCCGCTCCTATTCTCATCAGTTCGGTTCGGCTATAGTTCACACGCATAAATCGCGCGGAGTCAGGCACAGAGTCAATATCAAAACTTCTAAAAACTGGGATGATACCGGGAGCCTGTGAAGCTGCAACTGCTCTGAGCGCGGCCATCTTGGCATGTATAACATGCCAAAAGGAGAAACAACTAAGTATTGAATGCTGCACATGCTCACACTTTTCATGTTCATACTATTCAGTTGGGCAACATTTCTAAAAATCATTATTTTATTGGGCTTAATTAATATTCTAATTTTCAGAGATACTGAATTTGGGGTTTTCATTAGTTGTCAGTTATAATCATCAACATTAAAAGAAATAAACATTTGAAATATATCAGTCTGTGTGTAATGAATGAATATAAATATACAAGTTTCACTTTTTGCATGGAATTATTGAAATAAATCAACTTTTTCTTGATATTCTAATTTTATGACCAGCACCTGCAATTATTGCAGTTTTCGTTCTTCGTGCTCAGATTCTGACTCAACCTGATGTGGACGCCTGCGTCTCAAACTCATCATTTGGCTTTGAATTATTTCCTTTGAGGGCCGCAGCGAGTCCACTGGCACTCAATCACATTATTTTGGCGCTGTGATTTGCTGGCCACCTGTGACCTGGACCACACAGAACACAGTGCATGACAAACGTTGTGTAGATCAAACCCTCAGGACTCTTCTGCACAGCTGCCACCTGCCTCTCATGGTGACAGGTTCAGCAACAGAGAGGAACCGGTGCGCTTCAGAACAGAACAAAAGCAGACGAGGTGAACATGTAGGACTGTGATGTTACTCTCTCCTATGAAATTTTAATTTGGTTTCTCCCACGCCACCTGAAGTTGGGTGGGGGGATGCTTCTGCACTCAGATGCAGCTGTTACTGCGGGGGTGTGATGAGAGGAAGCTTATAGCAGCCATAACAGGCTTTTTTAGGGGCCGGTAGGTAAGTGATTTAGAGAAAATCACGTTGATGCTCTTCAAAACCTCTGTTTGAGAGGCACAGGCCAAGGACAAGCACTTGTAATTTCCTATTTTTTTTCTAGTGTCAGCATTTTCCGAACGATTCTGCTGGAATAAATTTAAACAGGGTTTCCAGCTGAAATTGATTACTCCGAGTGAGCATTTTTGATCCCAGGACCTTTATAAATGATCAGAGGAGGTCCAGTTTCTGGCTTGTTTTAATTGATTTGACCTCAGAACTGAATTTAATAGTTTGAAAGGAACGGTTTGTAAATGTTATGCCAGTTTGGATTAGAGTATTTATGCAGCACACGGTTAATCTGGTATAGTTTAAACACAAAAGTGTTCAGGTTCACTCAACACCAAGATCAGAACAAAATGACCAGAAACTGTTGCACAGACTGAAACTGAGTAACGCCCAAGAATCCAATTAAATTTTATCAAATTTGTGCAAACATACAATTATTTTAAATTATTTATCATTTCTTCATGTGAATGTTTTTAATTTGATTTTTTTTAATCATTCAGATACATTTGTGCAATGAGCAGTGAAATTAGTTCAACTGTATCCATTGGATAAGGTATGAACTTTATAAAAGGGTAAAGTGTAGAAAAGTAGAGATTACATGAGCAAAGCTCAGCTTTGAGTAAAAAAATCAAAAACATTTTATCAGACAGGTGTTGTAGAAAAGTGTGAGTGTGTGTGTGTGTGTGTGTGTGTGTGTGTGAGTGTGTGTGAACCACTAGTTGGATTTGAATGAAACTCTCAGCAAGTCGTCATCATCTACAAATTTTGGAGTCAAACCCCATTCTGGCTACCACATCAATCAGAGAAGACACAGAAGTATCTACAAAGCTGTTTCTACAAAAATAGAGCTGAAGTTCGGTGTGGTAGTAGCTGAAAGTCATCCTCAACACACTTTAAATGTTAATGTTTTCACATAACATAAGATCATTTACAAAGTCTGATCAAAACAGTCCTTTCTCATCAGAAGATGATATTAGTTTAAAATCGGATGATGTTACAGTAGTCCCTCGTTACTTTGCGGTTTGACTTTTGCAAACTCGCTCTTTCTTGGTTTTTCAAAGTAAGATTGAAGACGAGGAAAAAAGTACACGACACATGATTGTCATCTTTAATATTACGTGATTGGGACAGTACGAGAAACTGTATAGTAAAAAGTTAACAAAAAAAAACAAAACAGTACTTTGGACAGGCGCTGCCATTTTGTAGTTTTCTCTCAATAAGCCTATACTGCATCACCACTCATAAGGACTACAGTACCCAGAAGCCAACAGTGCCCTGCCCAGAAGCCCCATTGCCTTCTGCTGAAATACTAGAGGGAAAGTTTTGATCTGATCTGAAAAGTTCGGTCCTTTACAGTGAATTCAGAGAGCCACACAGAACTGGAGCAGAACTGGACCCCCAGACCCATTGCGAACCTGAGAGCTGTCAGCCAGCTCATGAGGACTTCAGAGCAGGGAAATGCAGCCGTAGGTGTGGCTTCTCTCTGGAGCCCACTGCCACTACCCCGAGCCAGAGACCTGACCAGACCCGGCAGGGTAGATCCGCTGAAACGGAACAAAGTTGGAGCTGAACCGAGCCACCGCTGTTCTGCCGAGCTAGTGAGTAAAATTTAGTATCTACATATAAGTATGTTGTTAAAATGGCGTACGTTTAAGAGTTTAGGACATTGCAAGAGTGTGAGAAGGGTTTCTAAAGCCTTAAAATATAAATAAATACTCATAATGTCGCTCCTTCGTGGATTATCACTTATTGCGGGGGGCGGGGGGGGGGATGTAACCCCCGCCATAAACGAGGGACTACTGTAATCACTTTGAGGAATATCTAGAACATTTTTTACTCATCACAGAGCAAAGAATAGTAAATACCCATTCATCCTTCTTTCCGGCCGTTTGTCTTGTGTCCTGGATAACTTGAAAATAGGTGAACACTGTTTTATAAACATTCATAGATTTGTCAGTTTTGCATTATGTACTCATTTGGCAAAAGTTTGTGATATTCTTGCTGGAAGGGCACCAGGAGCGCTACAGATGGGAAAAACAAGCAAACAAACAATCAGCATAAATAACCATGTAATGTTAACATGACCTTTTTAATATCAGTGTTTAATGACGACTACAGAGCCATTAGCACAGAGTTAAACTCCATTTCTCCAAACTGAAGTTGTTCTATCAACCACAGGTAAGATGCTAACTGTTTATAACCTTTCCACATGACCCCCGTTCTGAATCTTACTAAGGAAGATTATCATTATGAAATCATTATGAAATCAGATTATTTTGTTATCATCGCTTATTTCATTGGACTCAAAGTAGCATTAAATTAAGCTGAACTCACAGAATTAAGCCAAGCAGACATTTAAAGTACGACAGGAATAATAATAATAAAAAAATCTTCATAATCCTAATTTAAGAGCAAAATACCAAACATGACAGGTCTCTACACCCTCCTCCGATCCAGTTAGAAGTTTAGTTTTTGGCACAAAGTACTTTGTGTTCAATTCTCTGTCTTGCCATGAATATAGAGTAATTGCAGTGAAAGTAAACGAAGCTCTGAGTTAACGGCCTGTAAGCTAAAAACAAGTGCACATTCTGAAACCTTCATGCAGCAGATCTTTGGACAGCATCAAAGCATCAACACGTCCAGGTCTTTTTGCTCTTTTCCAAACCCTCCTGACAGCACCGTGTTGCTTGTTTGTGTCTCTTTACCACCCTGACAGCATCATGTAATCTGACACCTGGCTGAGAGACTCAGCTGTCATCTGGCACTGTGGTGGCTCATGATTTGTTTTTCCTTCAGGTTAGCTGCTTGCCAACAGTCAACGGGAAAAACTCATCTTGAGCCATCCAGCCGAAAGCTCTTTCCCCCCTTCTGTGCTATAGAAAATTTGATGGCATAGGTGAAAACCCGTTGTGTTTATCGACTGATATGAGCGATACTGATCTGAGAGCAGTTATTTCCTCTTCACCAGTCTGTCATTGGACTGGCTGAGTGAATTCAAGCCGGCGCTGGATTCTATTCTTTCACTGCCAGGCAGCCGGGGTGATTTGTACTGTGGCAGTGTGGACTCGGCAGCTCGGTGCTGTTTCCTGATAACAGGGGTCAGGCTCAGCCTCACACCCACCACACATCCACTGTGTCACTTAGTCTGTTTGCTGTCAGTCGGCTCCAAGTGAACACCGGGCTGCTCTCCCACCTTTATGCCTCACCACGTCTATGCATTAGCTGAAGCAGAGCGGCCCTTTCCCGCTGCAGAGGATCTGAAACTTGCTGATTGATCTTCAATTTCAGAGCCATAAAACCAACCGTGCATCTGCACCCGCATTGTCTTCATCTGCAGAGGGATATGAGACCCCACAACGGAGGACGAGGGTTAGTTAAACTGATACAGTACTGAACAGAAGTTGGATCAGAGAGAGAAATTACATGCTAGTATCAGTCGCTGCAGCAGCGTGAGATAAAACGGTTGGGATTGTCCCATCAAATAGAAGGTTTATCGTGCCCTGAAAGATTTTCTAAAAGGGGCTGAGATTGGGGGAATAAAGATGGGGTGGGGTTTCTCTTTTATTAGGTTTGATTTTTTTCAATGGGTGATTTACTACACTGATATTATTCTATATATTAGTATATTATTAGTCAGATTTCACTCGGGCTTGAGAAGCATTTTGACCTCAGATTCAGGAGAATGACTTGAGCCCTTCACTCGTTCAGTGTTTCATCTTCAGCTGGTTCTGAGTTTAAAAATACACAGGATCTGCATTCAGCTTTTCTGTTTGTTTGTTTCACGAAACAAAAAGACAAATTTGTTTCACACATTTAGAAATCATTTGACTGAATATTTAACACGAAAACAGTCCAAACCATAGACTTTAAAAGATAGTTCAGATATTTTGTTTTAAGTGGGTTTCTGTGATAAGATTATGAACATTTAAAAATTTTAAAGCCTTTTGTTGATCTAAAATGCTGCTGCTTGAGTTCTGTTGAAGGAAGAAGAGATCATATTTCTCCAGTTTTAGCTTCTCTTGACTGGTTCCCTGTCAAATTCAGAAATGTTACTTCTAACATGCAAAGCTCTCAGCAGCCTAGGTCTATCTTATATTAAATGTCTTATTGTTCCATATTTTCCTAACAGAGCACTTTGTTTTCAGACTTTATGTTTACCGTATTTTTCAATGTATAATTCATGTTTTTTGCATGCCCTGCGACGTATAGGCTGAATCAACGTATTTATGGATTTCCCCCCCACATGTATAAACCAATTTTTGGGCTGAGATATGAAGTTTTCATTCATTCTGACTGAAAAAATTGAACACTACCATTTTCAGACGCTAGATGGCAGCAGAGTAATATGGCATGCCGGTGTATCATGTAATGGAGTTAAACTCAAAGCAGTCTGCTCCTCAGATAAATAATGTTAGATTATTATTTTTAAATATGAATGCTTCTGTTAACTTATTTTATATATGATATTTTTTGTTCAGTGTCCTGAGATGACTTCTGCAGCAACTTGGCGCTAAATAAATAAACTGAATTGAATTGAATTAATAGGTAAAAGTGGCTATTAATGACGCCATCATCGTCTGCCTGGAGCAACCGAAGCAGCTGCATTTTGCTGCGCCGCCCCCGCAAAATGCAGCTGATTTGACCGTCAAAGTGAATTTATTAAGGAAAAGTTAAACTGAGACACCTTTACTATAGTTTTGAGCAAACTAATAATTGTTTTTAAGTGTTAATCTTGTTAAATTATTGTTAAAGTCCTCTTGTGCACTCCCCCGTGGCTGCCCCATTGATTTTTGGCACAACACCAGCCCACATTTCCAGGTTGTCAGCGGTGATGTGTAAAAGATGAGGCGCATACGGCGAAGCAACATATTTATGGCTTTTCCCACTTTTTTAGACATATTTGGACTGATGCAACTTATAGGGCTGTGCGACGTTTACAAGCGGAAAATACGGTACTTGTGGTTCCTATAGTAGATGTGAGTTTTCAGTTATTGGGCTCCTGTAAACCAACTTCTGGTTTCAGTCTGTGAGGCTGACACCTTGTCCACTTTTACGACCAGGCTGAAGACTTTCCTTTTTGATGAATCCTATAGTTAAGGTTGGCTCCTGTTTTCTGTCTTCAAATCCTCGTTGGACACCTTGGAGCCTCCTGGAGGGTCAGCCAAGGAATATTTGAAAATGTGTTTTTTTTCTTTAACATCCTTGTCTCCATCGCCTTACAAACACACTATGAATTTAATCACACGCTTTTTACCTTTGACGCCACAATGACAGTAGCTGTTTGCTCCTCGGGGAAGTTTTCTTTAGGCGTCACTCACGTGTGTGTGTGCGTGTGTGTGTGTTGGGGGTGGGAGGGAGGGGAATCCATCAAGTTGCCAGCCCATTTCCCAAAAGAAAAATATGACTTTCAGCTCTGCTTTGAGATTCATTCCTTTCAGTCAGAACTCAGTCAGTTGTAACTCTTTTGAGAATTCATTTAACAGTTTCATTTGCAGTCACACACACACACGCACGCACGCACGCACGCACACACACACACAGTGAAGCACTCTCCCAAATGTTGAAACTTGAACTTGTTAGCTCCACTCTCTCTTCAGAATGCACGCTTAGCATTATCTGAGGCTACGTCGCGTGCTCGTTACTAATTGATGCTGCAGTCGCTTCATTATTTTTGTTTCCCATGGCTGCTCAAAAATCTGATTCATCCATTTTATTCACCCAGAGGCAGAGCCGTGGAACCAAAAGTAAAGATACAGGCACCCAACTTTGCATATCTGCACAGCCAATATGATGCAAAGTTGTGTCAGTAAAACACTATTAACCTTTTCATCAGGGACTGCTCAAATACAAACACGTGTTTTATTTTCAGCTGTGTAACGTTCAGGGGCCAGTTGTAAAGCGACGTTAGGTCTTTGTGTTTTATTCTACACTGTTTGAACAGGGTCAATGCAGACATTATTATTGCTACTAATCCCAAATGAAAGCTTGATGAGGAGTTCCCACCCACAGCCGCCCTCCTCAACAACCAGATATTATTCCATTTTAACTTTTACTAGACACATAAAAATAGAGCACTGGAGTGATAACTTAGAAATACGAGACTAGTGGTAATAAATGCTGGCCTTGCCTGCTAAAGAGGAGCCGTAAAGTCCAAAGACAGTGGCCATTATTGCGCTCTAAATGAAGGAAATTCCTCAGCCTATGGGGGAATACATTTCCAAAACAACTTTCATTTAGTCTTTGTATCGGAGCCTCGCTAATCATCAGGTGTGGAGGGGACATCTAAAATTACCTTCCACTGGCAGACAATCTGAAAACACCAAACTGTAAAACATTGTTTTCTGCACATTTCCAATGACGCATTAAAACGCAGCGCGCTGCAGAGGCCAGCAGCGACGTTTCCATCAAGCAAAAGAGAGTGTGCCCCACTGATAAACCACAGACAAAAAGCAAATTACCAGCCTCACTGATGACCCAGAGGAGAGGAAAACCACAAGGTAATGCTTCAGCCAAAGGACGTTAATGCAAATCCTTTCATTAAACTGAGTACAATGACCCTCCTCCACCTGCACTCCCACATATCTATCAGAAGCAAGGAGGAACAAGAGGGAGAACTTATCAAGAATATTATTCAAACACATCAGTGCACTATTAGCACATTGTCAGATGAAGTGTAATGAGCACAGATGTCCATGTTGGTAATTAATCTTCATTTTGTGCCTGGAGCTGATTGCACCTTACTCCTTGTCAAACTCAGCTAAGTTAAAAAAGTGTTTGTAGAGAGAAGATTTATGTATCACCAAATTAAATCTGGTTGCACCACACAATCCTGCTCTCTTTCAGGGATCAGTCCACGATGAATACACACACAGCTGTAAACACGAGAGGGTTGGCAAAACAGAATCTGAGCTAATAATACTGAGAATTAGGAACGATGTAGTGATTATGAAGCTCAGATTAGTTTCAAATGTTCTTTAACAGGAACTGATATCAGGAAAGAGTTCTGCTCAGGTCAGCACAAACACACATCACAACAACATGGACATCTTGCTCAACAATCTGAATGAGGCCAAGACCAAAGTGGACTGCTGCTGTCTTTAAATAACTTCTGTTAAATCTGATAGCAGATCATACAAAGGCTATTTTTTGACCTTACTGTTTTTGTATTACAGTACATAGATTTACACGTTTACATTCAGTTCTATACAACATTTTTCAGTCAGGTCATCTGGACAGTTTCTTTTTTTGCGCTGAAACGTTTCACCTTCGATCCGGAAGGCTTCATCAGTCAAGGAAACACACAACAAAACTGATTCTTCTCCCAACAGCTTACTCCAAAGTGAAACAAACCAGTTACGTTAGTGCTAAGATGGTCTCTTTGGCACGCCCCCTCCTCCATTGTCGGCCCTCTTCCTTGTTGCACAAAAACAGAAACTGTCCAGATGACCTGACTGAAAAATGTTGGATTGTATACCTGGAATATTGAGCATGGACTTTGTTGTTTTCAACCAGTTTGACACGACTGTCAACAAGGAAGAGGGCGGGCAATGGAGGAGGGGGAATGCTAAAGTGACCATCTTAGCACTAACGTAACTGGTTTGTTTCACTTTGGAGTAAGCTGTTGGGGGAAGAATCAGTTTTACTGTGTGTTTCCTTGACTGATGAAGCCTTCTGGATCGAAGGCAAAACGTTTCAGCACAAAAAAAGAAACTGTCCAGATGACCTAACTGAAAATTTTTGGATTGTATACCTGGATTCTTGAGCATGGACTTTGTTATTCAGTTCTATAGTTCTTGGCTAGAGTAAATCTCAGCAGCTGACTGCAGAAATATATTTGTAAAGCAAGTGCATGAATGCAAATGTTTATAAAATACTCTTTGCATGAACTGCTGTAAGATTTCTGAGATTAGAAATGTTTTAAGTTGGCAGTATTATACTTTGGTTCTATCTGTAAACTCATCTGTTAGTTCAGAATTAAACTCAATTTCTCCTAAGTGAAGATGTTTGTTCTACAACAGGTAAGACATTAACCATTTATCATCAACCAGAGAGTGGTGAAGGTTGCACAGAAGACTGGTGGAGTCAGCATCCCCACCATAATAGACATCTACACCTCCAGCTGCAGGAAGAGGACCATCTGCATCATGAAGGACATGTAGGAAAATGCATTTTTGCCAAGTTCAGTCCCCACTGAGGGAACACTGCAGGTAATGATGGCCTGAGAGCGCATGTTGCAACTGCAATGATGTGACAAGTGGGAGGAGCTATAAGAAGTCAGCAGACCAAGGAGGGATCTATAGATGAAAATGAACAAGTGTGAGAGCCTACATGTAGAGAATGGTGACCATCTGACCACTGAGTACAGAGTTCAGTGATGGGTACGGTAGTTACAGAAAAATAATGCCACTTTAACTGGTGATATGTGACTTATCTGTGCTGCTGATTTCTTGCCTTTAAGCTGCTGTATTCATTTCCATCTGCTCACTACAGACTCATGTTCAAGCTGCTGTTTAATACACCATATTATTTTACATCGTTAGTGTTTAATGTATGTGTATATCTTAGATCCTTGTATACTATTTCTTTTTATACTTTATACTTTTGCCATTTTTGGGTGTAACTGGGACCTTGAGTACACAATTTCATTCCACCTCATGTTTCACATGTGATGCAAATGACAATGAAGAACCTTGAACCTTGATTAACATCTACAGAAAAATATCGGAACTATCCCTTTTTATTGTTTCCAGTCCTGTTGACATTTCTTCAGTTGATGCAGCTTGGTTTGCATTTGGATCTTTTTTCACCCATTACAGTTTTGTATCAAAATATGGACAAACTTATTCCTATTTTTAGCAATAATGATAAAAATCAGTGCATGTATAATGACTGATCAGAAGTTGTTTTACTCAACATGAACAGAGTTCAAAACCTTTTCCTTCAGTAGTTTTTGTTTTCTTCTGACTCCAGAGCTGACCGCAGTAAGACATAATTTTTCTCTAGTTATCCAGTAAGTGCCTCAATGTTACACTCAGAACAAACGAGGCTCCTACTTCTTGTTTCATTACCATGCTGACTGACTGCTAATGCAAACAGCATTTTTAGATGAAAAGAATGAATTTAATGAGTGTACTCTCATTCCAGGCTCAACACGAGTGGCGAATGGACTCAGGGACGTGCATACATTGATTAATTATTATTTGTCTCACTAACAACTGAGAGTCGAAAACTCACTGCTGACAACAGCCTGGAGTTATCAGGAGGTTGTGTAGCATTTGCCAAGACTGTCGGGCGTTTTCAGATGATAAAATCTTTTCCTTCAGGTCACGGGGGTAACTGGTGTCCATATCCAGCCATCACTGTGTGAGAGGCGGGGGACCCTGGACATGTTCATCACAGCTGACCAGTAACAAGTTAAATAATTTATTCACTTTAATAATCAGAACTCAGTCACTGCAGTATAATTAAATAATTACAATGATCTTCAAATAAATAACCAATTTATATTTACCCTAAAGATTAGATCAAATTTATTTTTAACGGTTTGTTGCAAAATTGCGACAGAGTATTAGGGCCACGCTAAGAAAAAAAAAATTACATTACGAGAAAAAAGTCATAAAATTATGAGACAAAAGTCATAGTGTTGCAAGTTGTACGACAATAAAGTTATAGTTTAAGAGAATAAAGTCATAATATTACGAGAATAAAGCCGTAGTATTACGAGAATAAAGCCATAATATTATGAGAATAAAGTTGAAATATTACAACAATAAAGTTGTAGTATTATGAGAATAAGGTCGAAATATTACACAAATGATTTTGTAATTTACGAGAATAATGTCATAGAGTAAAGTTGTAATATTATGAGAATAAAGTTGAACGAAAATAAAGTCAAAATATGACAAGAATTAAGTCAGTATTACAAGAATAAAGTCATAGTATTATGATAATAAAGTCTTATGAGAATAAAGACGAAATATTATGAGAATTATGTAATAAAAGAGAAATCAGGTCGCTCTTGTAAATGAGTCCTCGAGGCTCAATGGGATTTACCTGTCTAAAGGTTGAATGAATGAACGAGTAATAGTATTACTAGAATAAAGTCGTAATATTACAAGAAAAAAGTTATAGTATTACAAGAATAAAGTTGTACTATTATGAGAATAAAGTCATACGAAAATAAAGTCAAAATATTACAAGAATAAAGTCATAGTATTATGAGAATAAAGTTATAGTTATAAAAGAATAAAGTTGTACGAGAATAAAGCCAAAAGTGTTCCTCGCCTCTCACACAGTGATGACTGGACATGGGTACCAGTGACCCCTCGACTCAAAAAAGAAGAAGCGGGTAAAAGATAATGATGGATGGATGGTCATTACCAGAATAAACGTGTAATATTACCAGAATAAAGTTGTTTTCAGTAAAAAAAACAAACAAAAAAAAAAACGCAGACATCGGAGGTGCCGTGCTCGCTGAAGTTCAACTCCAACTGGATCCAAAATTTTGATGACCATCCTCATTGTCTGCTGAGAAACAACAACACTTCTGTGAATGGCATGCAGATCTTTGCAGTCGACCAGTGCCAGAAAGCTCCTCTTCCACAAAAGAAGCAACATCTTCCAAATCTGTGTGCTTCTTTCTTCGAAACAGTCATTTGCACAATCGTTTCAAAGTCCTGATACTGATAATAATCTGATGCTGATGTGCTAACAGATTAAGTATTTTCTTATTTGTAAAAAAAAAATTAAAAGCATAACTTGAAAAAATGCTCAATATTTATCATTTTACTGCAGTTGTAAGACTGCTTTTTCATGTCCGAGGTCTGATAATAATATGACTTTATTCTCATACGACTTTATTCTGCTAATATTACAACTTTATTCTCGAAATGTCATGACTTTATTCTCATAAGACTTTATTCTGCTAATATTACAACTTTATTCTCGTAATGTCATGACTTTATTCTCATACGACTTTATTCTGCTAATATTACAACTTTATTCTCGTAATGTCATGACTTTATTGTCATACGACTTTATTCTTGTAATTTTATAACATTTTTCTCATGTAATTTTTTTGGTCTTAGTGTGGCCCTAATACTCCATTGTACAACATAAATAAACAAAAATAGAATTTGAACAACAATAAAAATATAAACACACATAACAAAGAACGTCTCTTTAGCCCATTTTTGCAGCTTTACACTCTGCAGACTTTTATGCATTTGGCTCCTGGACTCCTTATTCCTGTTATCAAGCCATCAATCTACTGCTTCATCCCAGGAGTAGAGCCTGAGCCACACTGAGGACTTTAAAGTTGTTCTCAAAGTACAGCTGCTTAATTTTAAATAGAGAGGCACTTCAAGTAATTGATTTGCTTATCGCTGCTGTTGATCTGCCATTGAAGGAGTTGCTTTTTTCCCAAGACGCTACGTTCCATATTTATCACCTTGAAGACAAATATTTGGCAGACATGGAGCATAGATTGTTTTTAAGGCACTCATGTGGTGAACGTTAACTCCACAAGCCCTTAAAAAGTTACACAGCGATTAAACCGAGCCACATAATGCAAGCTCAATTATCACAGAGCACAGACATGTAGCCATGTAGAGCTAACTTGAAAATGATTACACAGCGGTATCTGTCCTTAGCATTTGTCACGATCAGAACAAGTGCCGCAGGTGAGTAATTACCAAATGAGTGAGCTTAATGAGCAGAGGTGAGTGCTTAAAATGTGAATCATGTCTCCACATACTAATGACAGGGAAGGTCATTTAAATAATATAGACAAGCATGTTCTTGAGTCATGCTTTGGCTTCAGAGGAAGGGATTTAAAATTTGAATAAAAAGCTGAAACAGGACGGTGCTCATCAGGTCTGTCAAACATTTGTGGAGGAGAGTGGGTGGAAAGGAGAGCTGAATTTGTTTTTTTTATTTTTTATTTAATTTCTGAATAACCTTCTTTAGTGTCATTGCAAAGCACAAAGATGGCACCAAGTATAAACTGTCACCAATTATAATTTCATGTATTCATGTGAGAAAACGTTATTTTTAAGGGATAAAAAGCAACTGCAGCCAAAGATTTCAACTTCAAATAATCAAACAAATGCATATATTTTAATGTATAAATGTAAAACAGAATAAAGAATAAAGCTAAGTGGCTCTTGTGGTCACACACCTGTGTCTGTCACTCTTTGACAGCAAATATAAAGACAGGCAGATAAAAACCGCTGAAAAAATCAGCCTCAAGCAAACAGTCATTGTGTGAAAACTACGTTATTTAAAAAAATAAAATAAATTCAGACTGTGAGTGGCAGAAAACTGACTTTTATGTTTATAGTATTTTTTGTAGAAATATGACCTAAATATGGTTAAAAAGACCCTTCACTTCTAGTTATGAGTAGAAATTCTGGGGTATGTGTGAAAGAAGACAGAAATGTTCACATTTTGATGCATAATTTGCACGTTATTTTCTGTTCAAAGCTGCAGGGATTATAATCAGAACAACAATTCAGTAGCTTGGGTGCTTATGCATCGACACCCCTAATTAATGAGAAAACGCATCCTTGAAGAATGATCTGAGATTGAGTTCGGAACTGTATTTTCTTTTTCTGCATGCCGACACATCACACTGCAGTGTGTCCGCGTTGTAATCCTCTTGGAGTAACCCTTTTTCTTTGTGCTGAGCCAGCCGAAGCTCAAAATCTCCACTGATAACCTGTTACAGCCATGACCGAAGTGGGTCCCCTACACAATGGCTCAATGAAGACGCCTTCAAATTTTAGCAACCTCAACATAAAAGAGGATTTTTTTGTCATTGTTGTGGTGTGGTGGTCCTTGAGAACATTCCTGCTGTTGTCAGTGGCTGTTTCACTAATGAAGTCAGTTCATTTGCACCACATGATGTGTAAACACGATTACACAGTGGCAACTTCCCTGAATGCAGATTTTATGAGCCCCATAGCACAAAAAAGTTCACACATTTTTCTGACAAACGGCTCAGAGTCATCTTTATTCCAAGCTCAGCTCCAATGATTAAAGCAGAATGTGACTTGGAGCGTGATGGAGTGAGCAAGGTGCATATCCGGATTGGCCTGGCGGTCCCAGACGCAGATAGATGGCGTGAGAGGAGAGTGCAGACACAGCTGAGTCCTTGTAGCGTGCAGCACTATGAGAGCAGGAATCAGTGAGTCCTGGCTCTGATACGGACTCCTCTGTCATTCTGATCTCACCAGGAGCCCCTGGGATGCGGCCCACTGAGCACAGTTGCATCAGGATTAAAGGCTCTTTTTGACGTCTAAGATCAAAAGTTGGCTTTGTTGTACTAAAAGTCTATCCAGTCCAGTTATGATGCTACATATTGATAT
Organism: Nematolebias whitei; assembly: GCF_014905685.2. Taxonomy (NCBI): domain Eukaryota; kingdom Metazoa; phylum Chordata; class Actinopteri; order Cyprinodontiformes; family Rivulidae; genus Nematolebias; species Nematolebias whitei. The sequence goes on along the minus strand of NC_056502.1, from coordinate 30,226,193 downwards.
TTACATAAATGCTCAAAGCATTCTTAACCTCGCATCCCCGCCACAAAACTTAATGCACATCCAAACAATTTATTCTGTCCACGATGAAACCGTTACTTTATTTTTCTAATCTGTTTAAGAAATTACATTTACAGACACAGTCAGGGTCCAGAAGGAAAGGTCGGGTTTGGATGTCATGTAAAGCTGGTATGTCTATAAAGGCCACTAGATGGAGGAAGTGGTAGCATCACAAGTGGAGAAGTAGTGTTATCAGGCAGTTGCTGGAGCATCCTACAGTCATCCTGATGCATGCTCAATAATCCAGGTAGAAAAATCTAAAAAAGTTCAATCTGGTCCTCTGGACATTCAAAAAACCAACAAAACAAATCAAAACAACAAAAAAATGTAGAAACGTTTCGTCTTTCATCCGAAAGACTTCCTCAGTCTGAGGTGCTGTTTTCAGCTCAGTCTCTTAAATAGCACCTTCTCAGAGTGGATCAACCAGTTTACTGCTGACAACCAAAACCAGCTGCTCACATGCTCAAGAAGGACCATCAGCCTAACAATGGATCATTAGCACACTGATGGCTGTTTACTATTCACAGAGGGCTGAGTGATACTAGCAATCACAGCATTATAAGAGGGGGACAGTTGAACCCGGAGGCCTCCACCCCTGTTTAATGATGGACGATTTCTTTTCACAAAGATGGCCTCCTTTACTCCTCTCTCAAACCATCGTTCCTCTCTGTCCAGGATGTGAACATCTTCATCCCTGAAAGAGTGACCGCTGGCCTGGAGATGAGTGTAGACCGCAGAGTCCTGACCTGATGATGTTGATCTTCTGTGCTCGGCCATCGGGGTGCTAATGATCCATTGTTAGGCTGATGGTCCTTCTTGAGCATGTGATCAGCTGGTTTTGGTTGTCAGCAGCAAAACTGGTTGATCCACTCTGAGAAGGTGCTATTTAAGAGACTGAGCTGAACACGGCACCTCAGACTGAGGAAGTCTTTCAGATGAAAGACAAAACGTTTCTACGTTTTTTTGTTGTTTTGTTGTTTATTTGAATGTCCAGAGGACCAGATTTAACTTTTTTAGACATCCTTCAGTCAGTTTTGGAGACACATTACCAGCACCTTCCAGAGGTTGATAGGGGTCACTTTGTGGGTTTGCATTAGTCAGTGTGGCTGCTTTGTGTAGTCTGAGATCATCTGACCAGCTGCTTTTGGTTGTACCAAAAACCAGGCTGAAGCTTTTTTTCAGTCATTGGCCCTAAACTTTAAAACAACCTTCCCCCCAATATCAGACAGACCACTTCACTCCCTGTTTTTAAATCTCTCCTAAAAACACACGTGTCTTCTCTGACATTTAACACAGTGTGATTTGATTCACTGTTTCATTGTTTCTCATGGTTTTAGTGTTTTTATATTTTGTATTTTCGATACTTGTAATACTTCTTGTTATTATTATTTTTTCTTTATTTCCTGCCTTGATCTTATTGTGAAGCACGTTGGTAACTGCTGCTGTTTTAAATGTGCTTTATAAATTAATTATTTCAGAAGTCACAGAGGCCCCATGTTTGAACACATGTGTACATGAGTGAACTCACACACATTGGGTTCTTCCACAAGACACCTCAAGTCTGGACTTGGATGCCTTCTGGCTACCTTGACAAACTAAATGGACCAAGGTGTTGGGGGTGGGGGTGCAAAGCCATCCCACCCCCAATGCACATTTGCGCTTCGAAATTATTTACTACATATGGCCAAAACGGTCAACATGTGAAATAATAAGTCAGTACTACAGCTCAGTAATGTGATGTAGTGATGACATGTGACCACCCAGATGTGGAATCAAGCATCAAGAAACAGATTTACTGAAGGAAGATCAATGATGACACACAGAAACATCACGTTTAATTTAAGAAATTAGTGAAGCCAAAACTGTGTTAATGTGTATGTTTAGAAACCGATATAAGGGAAACATCCATCACACGTTAAATGTGTTGTGCTTCACATCAACACAGCTGAGTTCTGCTCCACACCTATTTGGCTACTTGTTTCAGTTCTGAAAGCTCAGGTCTGAGCGGGACGTGACCGGCTCCATCTTTTTATTTTCTTTGAATTGTCAGAGGCAGCATAAAGATAGCACGGCCATTACCCAGGACTGTTTTATAAAAGAGCACGTACTGAAGGTTCTGGTGACCCAAGAGAGATCACAGAAAGACGGACGGTTGTACATGAAGCATTACAGAACCTCATGGCATCTGCACTTGCCATCTGGTCACGGATACTGGACTCTTTACAAAACTTTCTGTCAATCTGCACTGCATCACGATGACTTTAGGTCCAACATCTTATGACTGGCTGTCAATAGAACCAGAGCAGAGATGCTTGCAGTTGGAGCAGTGCCATAAACAGGAAGCATAGACTCATAACAAGAGGTAAATGTATTGTGTTGAGCAATGTATCTCAGTTCTCCACGGATAACCGTTTGTGCACGTATGGCATCAGTGAGAGAAGACAATCAACCTACATCCATATGTTTTACCTTTCCTGAAACAACACCCTGATACAGTCTGTCAGCAAGACGGCCCACACACCGTGCATGTGTCCTGTGTCAAGCTGAGACCATCCCATGGCCGACAGGTTCCCCAGTCAAACATAAGGAATCAGCTCTGACCTCAAACCCAATCCAGTGTCGATCAGCTGTATCTAAAGGGCCAGTTCCAACAGCTGTGGGTCAACTTGATGACAACATCCGAGTGACTCCATTCTGCAATAAATGCTGCTTGTAACCTGAAGGGCTTCTATTGACAAGAGACCAGCAGTGGGCCGGTACTGCCAACTTCGCTATTCATTTGAGCTGATGATAATCCTAGGAAAATGGTCATATGACCTTACAACATGCAGTTGTTACTTTATTTACATCAATCTGTCTGTGATCTTAACGTTTCTTGTCGGTCAGAGGGTTTGGCTGGACAATTTGGAAATGCCATAAACTATCAGAGATATTTTAAAATAGGGTTGTTACAGGTGAGTTGGTCTAATTACTGTGACAGACTTCTAATAACAGGACAAAACAACAATGTTTTATTGTTGTTGATAATTTTTCATTTAGCCTTTATTTATACAGGCAGTCTCATTGAGCCACGAGAACTCATTTTCAAGAGAGACCTGTTTAGGGAGCAGATGGTGGGGGTTAAGGGCCTTGCTCAGGGGCCCAGAGTGGGGTGAATGAGTGTGGAGGCAGGTGTGGGTGTTCCACCTTTTCCACCCACATTTTGATGTTGACGGTACCGGGAGTTGAACCTGCGACTTTCCGATCACAAGCCCATCTTCTAACCTCTGAGTCACCACTCCCCCCAATGTTTAATGTACCTGCTAAATAAGACGAGAACATTTTAAAGCCATCATAGGACATGGGTCCACACTCGTTGTGAAATCAAGCACAAAGCACGCTACCTGAAGTCAAGAAACTCTGGGAAGATGAGTAATCTTCCACTGGGGCTTCAGCGGGGAGGAACAGACAGCACACTATAGTATCATCCACTTCTGATCCATTTTGTGATGGCAGAAGAATGAGAAAAGAAAATGAACACATTGCCTCAGCAGCTGCACAGAAAGGAAGAAAAAGCAAAGAGGCAACTTGACAACTGAGAAATTCTTAACAAGTCTACTATTGCACATTAAAGTCTGCACATGTAATGCTGCTGATAACTGAACCAAGAAATGTGCTGCAGAAAAAGAAAAAAAAAACAACCACCCAGGGGGGAAAATGACATGCACTTTACTCGCCATAATACATGCGGTACATGTGAGTTTTTAGCTGAACACTAAGAAGCTAAAAAAGCAAAAAGCTGGATTAAATGAAAAGAGCATTTCACAACTTTGCTCATTTTCCTCTCGCCTCATCGTCTCCCTCTCCTCTGAAAGAGCCGACCATTAGGTAGGCAGCACAGAGCAAGGTAGCTCCACAGACCGGAGCTGGTTTCCAAGGTAACAGCGAGCAGGCCCCCTTTGGATCGAATGGCTAATTTTCACACCTGTACCCTCACTGTGACTGCAGAGCTATACAGTCTTTCAGCGAGCTTTATGGCTGCTGGCCTGAAGCAGTCTGTGGCCGACCAGTAAAGATTGAACTATCAGAACAACACGGAGCAGACGCATGAGGAATATCATGGAGAAATTGTGGGCTTTTTTCTTCTTCCTCACGTCTGCCACTGTCTCGCTCTGCGTTATCTTCAGCTTCCTTTGCTTTATGTTTCCCTGCATCCCTTTGTGCTTCTTGATTCAAACAGACTGAGGGTATCAAAGCCCGTTTTTACTTTTTGTCAAGTTTAAGAGCTCATTCACTGATCATTTATTTGGCTGTTTAATCACTTTGGGACGTGAAACTGTTCACTGAAAGAGTTTTAGCCTCAGCTGGCCGCACAAATGTCCTCCAGGACATCACGTCCTCCGTTTGTACAAGAATGAAGCGATAATGATTCTGTACCAGTGATGTGAGCAGCAGTCATCTCGCCCAACACATATTTGTACGAACACGGAGAATTTGAAGGGAGAGGGTAAAATGCGGCTCATTAGATTAGTAAACACGTGCAATCAGCACACGAAATGGGAGGACGTGGCCTGGATTTTTGTTTTCTGCTTTTTAGGAATCCACAGAAAACTCTAAAACATTGATTGTTGCCTCCAGAAGCAGGGTCATTATACAGAAATAAACCATAAAAATAAAAGAAATAAAAACTAAAACCTATGGGATCCAAGATTGTTGCAGGAGCTGTGGAGCTGCCAGCAATGTTCTGATTCATTTGTGAGCAGACGCTTCTTGAATTTTACTCCAGCAGCTGCTGAAATCTTATCTACGTTGATGTGTTGACGTTCTCAAACCTGAGCTGACTTGTTTTAATATGAAGACAATTTACTGTCCACATGAACATTATCGCACATTGTGTTTCAAAGGAACTCATTGTGCAGATAAATAAAAAATGAGACCTACAATCATTGGAAATAGTTTTTAAATGAATAACCACAAGCCAACCTTTTCTATTTTTTTCTTTATAAAGGTAGATTGGACATTTTACGCATTACTGTGGAAACAGTATGAACAAGTATTATCTTACCTGATGCAGAAAGATACTTGAATGGCCACAGTCTGAAGAAATATTTCTCTGTTCTGACAAGCTAAAATCTAGTCGGAGCAGGAATATGATCACAGTGGCTCCAGACTTAAATGTTTTTATGTTGTCTAATAAAACTCTACACCAACATCAATTTTGCATGCATGCATTGAGCCATGGCTCAATATTGGATGCAGAAACCTATGGTTATTCAAGTGCAAACAGCAGCAGCTAGCTGTAGCACTTCTGGTGCAGTCTGGGGCACTCCTTGCAGGATCAACAGATTTTTCACAACGCAAAATGAACCGTGGTGTAAAGCAATGGTTCTCACAATTTTTGTGTTCAGGGACCCCTTACAGGGGAGAAAAAGTTTTAGGGACCCCCCCATCACCCTCATGTTTATTAAATAATTTTCTTCAATTTGTCTCTTTAATGCAATGGAAATATTTGTGTAACATAAATACTTAAGACCTGTTCTTTAATAGTGTTAATACAATTTCTATATTTTTAAACATGGGGTATTTTTCATTCAGGACACACTTAATTAACAAAATCTTTAATTTTAGCTTCCAAACATTACAGTTCTGAGAAACATAACAGCTTCAAAAACCACTTTAAAACTTTACCTATTCATATAATGAACAGAAATGTATTGCTTCTTCTTCAAATTATTACAGAAAACTGTAATAATTCTGTAATAACTCTGGGGTCTGGGGTCCTCTCCCAGAACATTTTGAACAAAGTAGATGTGATTTCCTGCATTTTGTATTTTAATGGGTTGCTAAACATCTAAGTGCGTGTAAAAAAATTTTTTTTGACCCCCAAGAACCGAATCACGAACCCCCGGGGGTCTGGGGACCCCAGTTTGAGAACCACTGGTTTAAAAAAGGTGTGAAAATGGCAGCACTTGCAAATATCCCTGCTGGGATTAAATTGGATTAGCTGTTTTTAGCTCCTCAGTCCAGTTAATTGAATTATGTAAATACTAATCTATAAACCATTTCAATGACAGCATTTATTTTGCAGTACACCGTTATCCTGACAGAAATGTTATGAGACTTCTGCAGGTGAAGTTGCAGGCTGCACCAAAAGTGCTACAGCTAGCTGCTGCTGCTGCTATATTTGCAGGAATATACCCACAGAGTTCTAAATAAATAATTGTGTAATGTGAATCCAAAGATGTTGAAAAGGTTTACAAGATAATGTTCATATAAGGTGCTATGGAATTTAGGAGAGTCTAGTTTTTTTTTTTAAGATGATGCATTTAGCTTTGGATTTAGGCCTCACTCAGACTAGCCATTTGTTCATCAGTTTTTCCAAACTGAGGTCATTCAAATCTAACATGTAAGATGCTGATTGTTTGTAACATTTCTACATAATCTCACTTTGAAATATCTAAATTATTTATTTAATGACAGCCAAAACAAAAAGATTTCTCATAACCATTAAAATAAACATAATAAATATAATTTTCATCTTGTTAATAATAATAATAATAATAATAATAATAATAATAATAATAATAATGTATTTTATTTGTTAGCGCCTTTCAAGACATCCAAGGACACTTCACAACATTAAAAACACCAAATAAAACAATACAAAATGGCTATAAAAACACTAAACCAAGAAGAAAATAGCAAGAAATTAAAGTGAGATGGCTAACTTGAACAGATGAGTTTTGAGTTGTGATTTGAAAGTCAGAAGGGAGTCATCATTACAGATGTCTGGGTGATGTTAAATCATCACATATTGTTCACATAACCCAAGAATCTGTTTTCTCAAAACATATGAATGTGAAAAGATTTAGTTTGTGAATTAAATTCTATCATAAGCAAGCTGAGCAAACCAGAAAAATATTATTGGCCGCTCTCAGATGTTCTGTTTGCTGCAGCCCAACAGAACATCATGCATGATGTACCTCAATTGTTTCCTGCATATATTCCATATGACGGTTCCTCTGCTGCACAGTGATTCTTACTCCTGCCACATTTTCTTTTGTCCCCCACTAGTCTCTCAGATCCTGTGTGGACGTGCCGTGCACCGTGCCAGGACGTGCCAAACAGTCACAGTAAAATAACCAGACTAAAAAATGAGAAGCCAATGTAAAAAAAAACAAAAAACAAAAAACACTGAAAGACCCTCATAAAACCTGGAGAACTACAGCTCGAGAGCACTTTAACAGATTGTGAGAAAGTCTTGCTGCTGGCGAGCCAAACATAAAGAAATGAGAGCTGGATGAAGAGTTTCTGCACAAAACGGAGGCTAAAAAAACTCCAAAAAATGCTTTTATTCATTCAAGACAGTTACTTTAAACTGTATGCGATCAAAATAAGCATGCAGATCATCAAAAGATGCCTTGACAAACAGTAAAACATCCACATATTTCAGCGCAGCATCATGAGGATTACAACGAGTTGATGGGGACAATTAGATCTTCAGCCTTGTGTTTAACTAAGACACTTTAATGGGAACTCTGGAGTGTTTTACTTGAATTTAGCTCAGGTTGAGTGCCTGCCCTCACAGGACCGGTGAGCACACGCTCTAATGACACTGCAGGCATTCTAATTTGTGTGCATCCTAATCACCGCTGCCCTGGGCTGTTTGTAGTTTTCCTGCAGGCCATGTGAAGGTCAACATGGCACCGAAGCAGATGTTGAAGACAGCCTCAGATCTTTAGACGCACTAACAATCCACAAATTCTTTGTGTAGCTCATATAACCACACCTAAACTGACGTAGTTGACTCATGGTTCACACACGGCTCAGATATCTGAGCTGTGAAGACTGCACACACTGTATTTATTCTGTATTGCCTTCCCTGTGTTACGTACACCAAGAGAGATGTGATGAACTATTTTCTCCAGGCAAATGAAATATATTTTCTCTATCAGGAAAGGTCTTTCATTTTTTTCCGGCATGTAATATCCATCCATCCATCCATCCATCCATCCATCCATCCATCCATCCATCCATCCATCCATCCATCCATCCACTTATCCTGAAGCGGGTCGCAGGGGCAGCAGCTTGAGCAGGGAGACCCAGACATCTCTTTCCACAGCCACCTCTTCCAGCTCTTCTGGGAGGATTCCAAGGTGTTCCCAGGCCAACCGAGAGACAGTCTCTCCAGCGTGTCCTGGGTCTTCCCCAGGGTCTCCTCCCAATTGGACATTCCCAAAGCACCTCTCTAGGGAGGTGCCCAGGGGGCATCCTTACCAGATGCCCGAACCACCTCAACTGGCTTCTCTTGATGTGGAGGAGTAGCGGTTCTACTCTGAGTATCTCCCGAATAACTGAACTTCTCACCCTATCTCTAAGGGAGAGTCCAGCTACCCTGTCGAGAAAACTCATTTCAACCACCTGTATCCGCGATCTCATTCTTTCGGTCACTACCCAGAGCTCATGACCATAGGTGAGGGTAGGAACATAGACTGACTGGTAAACAGAGAGCTTTGCCTTACAGCTCAGCTCTCTCTTCACCACAGTGGACCAGTACAGAGTCCGCAATACTGCACCAATCCGTCTGTCAATCTCACGCTCCATTCTTCCCTCATTCGTGAACAAAACCCTGAGATACTTGAACTCCTCCACTTGAGACAGAACCTAACCCTTGACCTGAAGAGAGCAATCCACCCTTTTCCGGTTGAGGCCCATGGCCTCAGATTTGGAAGTGCTGATTCTCATCCCAGCCGCTTCACACTCAGCTGCTGACTGCTCCAGTGAGAGGAGAAGATCACGGCACGATGACGCCAACAGGATCACATCATCTGCAAAGACCAGAGATGGAATCCTGAGGCCACAACAAGAAACCCTCCGCCAGCTGGCTGCATCGCGAAATTCTGTCCATAAAAGTTATGAACAGAATCGGTGACAACGAGCAGCCCTGGCAGAGTCCAACTCCCACTCTGAAGGGGTCCGGCTTACTGCCGGCAATGCGAATCAAACTCTTGCACTGCTTATATAGGGACTGAACAGCCCATAACAACGGGCCTCCAATCCCATACTCACGGAGCACCCCTCACAGTGTACCCCAAGGAACACGGTTGAATGCCTTCTCCAGGTCCACAAAACATATGTAGACTGGATGGGCAAACTCCCATGACCCCTCAAGAACCCTAGTGAGGGTAAAGAGCTGATCCAGTGTTCTATGGCCAGGACAGAACCCACATTGTTCCTCCTGGATCTGAGGTTCGACCAACAATCAGACTTGCTTCTCCAGTACCCCTGAATAGACCTTACCAGGGAGGCTAAGGAGAGTGATGCCCCTATAATTGGAGCACACCCTCCGGTCCCCCTTTTTGAAGAGGGGAACCATCACCCCAGTCTGCCAGTCCAGTGGCACTGCCCCCGATGTCAACGTGACTTGCAAAGGCGTGTCAGCCAAGACAGCCCCACAACATCCAGAGCCTTGAGGAAATCAGGGTGAATCTCATCCACTTCCGGAGCCCTGCCGCCTCGGAGCTTTTTAACTACCCCGGTGACCTCTCAGCCACAGTTATGGATGGATCAACCCCAAAGTCCCTCAACTCAGCTTCCTTCATGGAAGACGTGCTGGTGGGATTGAGAAGGTCCGAGAAATATTACTTCCACCTCCCAACAACATCACTGGTTGAGGTCAACAGCATTCCACCTTCACTGAACACAGTGTTAGTAAAGTGTTGCTTTCCCCTCCTCTGCCGCCTGATGATTTGCCAGAATCTCCTCGGAGCCGACCAAGAGTCTCTATACAAGGTCTCACTGAATTCCTCCCACATCCAAGCTTTTGCCTCAGCAACAGCCCAGGCTGCACACCGCTTGGCCCTCCGGTACTCCTCGGCTGCCTCCAGAGTCCCACTGGCCAACAAGGCCTGATAGGACTCCATCTTCAGCTTGACAGCCTCCCTAACCCGGGGTTTCCACCACAGAGTTCGTGGATGACCACCACAAGAAGCACCAACAACCTTGCGGCCACAGCTCAAGGCAGCTACCTCAACAAGCGAGGTGTGGAACATGGCCCACTCAGACTCAATGTCCCCCACCTCAGCTGGGATGTGGTTAAAGCTCTCCCAGAGGTGTGAGTTAAAGATCTCTCTGACGGGTTCTTCTGCCAGGCGTTCCCAGCAAACCCTCACTACACGTTTGGGTCTACCGGGTCTGTCCGGCATCTTCCCCCACCATCTGATCCAATTCACTACCAGGCGGTGATCAGTTGACAGCTCAGCTCCTCTCCTCACCCGAGTGTCCAAAACAAACGTCCACAAATCAGATGACACGACTATGAAATAAATCATCGATCTACGACCTATGGCGTCCAGGTGCCAAGTGCACTTATGGACACTCTTATGTTCGAACATGGTGTTTGTGATGGACAAACTATGACTAGCACAGAAGTCCAACAACAGAACACCGCTCGGGTTCAGATCAGAGAGGCCGTTCTTCCCAATCACGCCCCTCCAGGTCACACTGTCATTACCCACGTGGGTATTGAAGTCCCCCAGCAGAATAAAGGAGTCCCCAGCTGGCGCACCTTCCAGCACCCCTGCCAAGGACTCTAAGAAGGCCGGATACTCTGAACTGTAATTCGGCGAGTAGGCACAAACAACAGTCAGAGCCCGTCCCCCACCTGAAGGTGAAGGAAAGCCACCCTCTCATCTAACGGGGAAAACTCCAACACACATGCACCAAGTCAGGGGGCTACAAGTAGACCCACACCAGCTCGACACTGCTCACCATGAGCAACTCCAGATTGGAATAAGGTCCAACCCCTCTCAAGGATATCAGTTCCAGAGCCCATGCTGTGCATTAAGGTGAGCCCAACTATATCTAGTCGGTACCTCTCAACCTCATGCATAAGCTCAGGCTCCTTCCCTGCCAGAGAGGTTACATTCTATGTCCCAAGAGCCAGCTTTGGTAAGCCAGGGTCAGAGCGCCAAGATCCCCACCTTCGTTCACTGCCCATGGCATCATGCACCCGACTTTTATGGCCCTTCCTGCAGGTGATGTGTCCACAGGAAGTAAACAAACAAGAGTTTTTATTTATTTTAGATGTAGCAATGGGGCTGTAAAATCATTTTTATTTCCCTGAATGTGCAGAATCCATCAGTGAAAGTGATTTTATGCTGAAGTGAAATGCTCAACCTTGTCATGAGTTTAAACACATGCAAGGCACGGGTTATTAATTAGCTCCTCAGAACAAATCTTGGTTTTAATTATGAGTGTGTTCTGCTCACGAGTCAGAAAACTTTTCATGACCTTGTTCTTGTAACACAGCAGGGATGTGAAGAGTGAATGTTTGTAGGTTTGGAAATGAGTGTTTTTGTGAACTGGAATTAAACAGAGAATGTAAGTAAACCTTAATATTTTTGGTGCAAAATATTAAAGTGGGTAGGAGTTACACTGTGGCGAAGAAGAGCGGTGTTTTTTTTTTGCTTTGTTGAGGCAGCACAATCTGTGTGAGCAAAACCAAAGTGGATTGCTGCTGAAATCTGTACATTTCTTTGAATCTTGAATAATTTTCGCAACAATTGATACAAGCACTGTTTCATAAACCTGTTCAGTGGTGTCAATTCTGCATTACTCATTTATTTCAGCAGAAAGAAACATAATGTTCATGCTGGGACAAAGGCCCAGGCCACACAGAAAGTGATACAACTAGCTGCTGTTGCCACTTTTAATTTAAATCTGTACCTATCAAATAAAATAAAAACTTATAATGCAAAAGCTATGTATAGATTTTTGAGTTATGTAGCTCATAAGAAGTGTGCATGCTCTTTCTGTGCATGCGTGGGGTTTCTCCAGGTACTCCAGTTTCCTCCCACAAACCAATAACATGCATGTTAGACTTATTGGTAACTCTAAATTGTCTCTAGGTGTGAGTGAAAGAGTGAATGGTTGTTTGTCTCGTTTGTCTCTATGTGTCCCTGTGATGGACTGGAGACCAGTCCAGGGTCTACCAAGCCTCTCACACAGTGATGGTTGGATATGGGCACTATTGACCCCCACGACCTAAAAAGGAAGAAGTGGGTAAAGATAATGGATGGTTGGATGAATGGATGGATGGATGGATGGATGGATGGATGGATGGATGGATGGATG
>NC_056502.1:30204845-30214012 GCF_014905685.2 Nematolebias whitei | reverse complement strand
TGGATGGATGGATGGATGGATGGATGGATGGATGGATGGATGGATGGTTGGATAGCTTATAAGAACTTACAGGTGAAATGTGACACAAAGTAACAATGAAGTTGCAATTTGAATGTTTTAAGCAATATTTGTTCATTTTTTTTGTTTAATTGTGTTTGAATAGTTTTTGTTACTCTATGATCCTGTATCTTATTAATAATCAGCACACCTGTTGCTATTCATAACCCCCACCCCACCTCTGTATCTACATCCCCAAGTTTTCTTCAAATTCTGTTGTTTAGCCTCCTTTAATTGTCCTGCTGTCTGCTCACCTCATCAGATGGCCTTGTTGGTCATTTAGTCTCTGTCTGATTAGTAGAAACATTAGTCTGGATGTAAAACCTGCCTCCAGCGTGTCTGTGTTAGGGTCAGACTAACCAACACCGTGCATCACAATTAAAAACTTGTGTGGAAATTTTGGGCAATTTTACCACTTAGAGTTTTAAATACAAACAAAAAAACAAATCTGTGCTTAAACACTCAGTTTAGAGAAAACAACATACAAACCGGATTCCAAAAAAGTTGGGACACTAAACAAATTGTGAATAAAAACTGAATGCAATGATGTGGAGGTGCCAACATCTAATACTTTATTCAGAATAGAACACAAATCACAGATCGAAAGTTTGAACTGAGAGAATGTATCATTTTAAGGGAAAAATCTGTTGTTTCCTAATTTCATGGCGTCAACAAATCCAAAAAAAGTTGGGACAAGTCCATTTTTACCACTGTGTGGCATCCCCCCTTCTTCTTACAACACTCAACAGACGTCTGGGGACAGAGGAGACCAGTTCTCAAGTTTAGAAATAGGAATGCTCTCCCATTCATGTCTAATACAGGCCTCTAACTGTTCAATCGTCTTGGGCCTTCTTTGTCGCACCTTCCTCTTTATGATGCGCCAAATGTTCTCTATAGGTGAAAGATCTGGACTGCAGGCTGGCCATTTCAGTACCCGGATCCTTCTCCTATGTAGCCATGATGTTGTGATTGCTGCAGAATGTGGTCTGGCATTATTGTGTTGAAAAATGCAGGATCTTCCCTGAAAGAGATGACGTCTAGATGGGAGCATATGTTGTTCTAGAACCTGAACATAGTTCTCTGCATTAATGGTGCCTTTCCAGACATGCAAGCTGCCCATGCCACAAGCACTCATGCAACCCCATACCATCAGTGATTCAGGCTTCTGAACGGAGCGTTGATAACAACTTGGGCTATCTTTGTCCTCTTTGGTCCGGATGACATGGCATCCCAGTGTTCCATAAAGAACTTCAAATCATGACTCATCTGACCACAGAACAGTCTTCCATTTTGCCACACTCCATTTTAAATGACCCCTGGCACAGTGCAAATGTCTGAGCTTGTGGAGCTTGCTTAGAAATGGCTTCCTCTTTGCACTGTAGAGTTTCAGCTGGCAACGGCGGATGGCATGGTGGATTGTGATCACTGACAATACTTTCTGGAAGTATTCCTGAGCCCATTTTGTTATTTCCTTGACAGTGGCATTCCTGTTTTGAGGTGCAGTGACGTTTAAGGGTCCAGAGATCACGAGCATCCTGTAGAGTTTTACGGCCTTGACCCTTACGCACAGCGATTGTTCCAGATTCTCTGAATCTTTTGATGATGTTATGCACGGTTGATGATGATAAATTAAAAGTATTTGCCATTTTACGCTGGGTAACACCATTCTGGTATTGCTGCACTATCTTTCTGCACAACAATGGTGGAATTGGTGATCCTCTTACCATCTTGGCTTCTGAGAGACACTGACACTCTGAGAAGCTCTTTTTATACCCAATTGTGTTGTCAATTGACCTAATTAGTGTTAATTGGTCTTCCAGCTGTTCGTTATATGTTCAATTTCCTTTTTCCAGCCACTTATTGCTACTTGTCCCAACTTTTTTGGGATTTGTTGACACTGCGAAATTTTGAATCAACGTATTTTCCCTTTAAAATGTTACATTTACTCAGATTAAACTTTTGATCTGTCATCTATGTTATATTACGAATAAAATATTGACATTTGCCATCTCCACATCATTGCATTCAGTTTTTATTCACAATTTGTTTAGTGTCCCAACTTTTTTGGAATCCGGTTTGTATATGCAGCATATCATGAACCAGTTCAAGTTGTACCTGTATGAAAGGAACTCAGAGAATGGAGTGAAAAATCATATTTTCCTAAAATCTTTTTGTTCTTTCCATTTAAAAATATATTTCTGACTTAGTTAGGAAAAGTTTCTACATCCTGGGCCCAGATAAGAGTCTGATGCTGGAAGAAAAAACACATTAACATGCAGACATTACAAGCAGACAGACAGGCTGCACAGTGGCCGGGTGGTTTTCTGTGCTGCCTCACAGCTGTTATGTTTTTGGTTTGACTCTGAGCTGTTTTTCTGGGTAGAGTTGTCTTCTTCTCCCTGGTGCATGCATGTGGATCTCCTTGGACAACTTCTGCTTCTTGAACTTTCAGTGTGTGAACGCTGCACAAATCACAGCTTGGGGCAGTTCTCATTGCTTGGGAACGAATCTAGAAAGTCTTTCACCATCCAAACCAAAATAATAAAGTATGGAGTGCCCTGCAGTTAGGAGAGGACAACCTGCACACATAAAACATGAAGCAGCTCCATGGGTTTAAATGATTCATGTCACTCAGCACATGAATTACAGAAAGTTTGAACAGATTCTTCTTCAGCTATGCTTTCTTGTTCAAATAAAGATTTTTTTTAAATAAGAAATGGACTCACATTGTGTCCAGCTAAAACCTCTAATCATAGACACTTGTCAGTTTAAACTCAGAGAAACAAAATGAAATGGAAGGTATATTTTCTTTGAAGGAATATTTATCACGTGCTGCCTCTTTTTCCAGATTTTTAGCACTTTAAGCTGAAAAATAAAAGAGGTAGAGCTGTTTTGGTCAAACTGTATCCATGATTTCACATTATAACACAGTCTGGGTGCACACAAAGTCCCTGTTTTGTGTTGTCCTAGTTAAAGTTAGATTTTTCGCAGTTATCTTTGAGAATCAGTGATGTAGTATGACACAGACACACCTGCATGGTAAAGGCGGTGACACACTTGGTGTATTGGGTCATGAAACTGTTGGAAGTTTTAAATGCAAAGTACTGCATGGCATCGTAAAAGCTGTAAATTCAGACACTCAGATGTTCAGAGAGTCCTGATCAAAGTTTTTTACTCTGTGCACTAATGTGCATTCATCCAGCAGTTAGACATTTGATCATTTGTATCAGAAATGTCTGCTCTTGCAGGCAGAAAGCAGCTTCTGATGCTAATGGAGACATAAAGACAGCACTGGAGAAACGAATACAGTCATATATACAAAATATACTGTATATATGTATAAAATGCAGATTAGACCGGGCTGTGTAGCAGGTAAGTACATTTGAGCAAGGATTGTAATTGTAGTGGGCTCTTGGAGAGAGGGTAGAGAATCCAGCAATCTAAGCAGCTGAATTGCCAGCTTCACCATGGCTGCACACACTGCTTAATAAGGTTATCTGTTGTGCAGAGAAAGAGAGAGACCGTGGCAAAGGAGGAGAGGGATGAGGAGAAAGCAAGCAGTCGAAAGAGAACAAGTGAGAAAAAAACAGAGGGACATGGAGAGATGAAGACCAAGGGAAAGGTGGACAGCAAACACAAAAGACTGTGGACTATGGAGAAATGAGGGCTAGTGGCAGTGCGATGGAAAATGAAGCAGACGGTCTGTTCTCCAGAGAGATGGTGAACTTGGTTGCGGCTGACTTATCCTGAGAGGCTAATACCAGGCTGAGTAATGGGATTGCGCCACATAACAGGTTGGATGTTTGGGTGTTCCCTCCAGTCAGGTTAGCTCCAGCCTGAAGGCACATTTATGCTCATGTTACGACCCACAAACCTCCTATATATGCTTAACATTGACATGGTTGTTAGACATCTGCTGTAGGACAGGGCCAAGTTCTCAGGTAAGCTTTAGACAATACCAAAGATGACAAAGGCGGTGGTGCTCATGATCATGTACAGTCTCATAAAATATGCTATGTAGTATCAAGTGATGGTCTGTGCTGCCATTCAATTCAGTTTATTTTATTTAGCACTATATCACAACAAAGTTGTCGTCTCAGGGCACTTTACAGGAACATTCACATACATAGAAAAACCAATTAGTAAAGTTCTCTCTCTAAGGAAGCCAGCAGACAAGTTGAATTTTGACTTTGTTGCAGTCTCCCATCCTGAGCAAGCACAGTGGCAACAGTGGAAAGAAAAAACTCCCTTTTAAAAGGAAGAAACCTCCAGCAGAACCAGGCTCAGGACAAGCGGCCATCTGCTTTGATCGGCTGGTTTGAGAGGACAGGAAGGAGAGACAAACTGGTAGGTCCAGGTGTAGGTCCAGGTGTATCTGGAAAAAAACAAACAAACATGTTAAAGATGGAAAAAAATAATTACAAATACAAAACAGGTTGAGCAGAGTAAGTAAAGACAGTAGCAGAGTGAAAAGTGTGGTCAGTTTGTCCTCCAGCAGTCTAAGCCTATAGCAGCATAACTAAAGGACAGCTCAGGAAACCCAAGCCGACCCTAACTATAGGATTTAGCAAAAAGGAAAGTCTTAAGCCTAGTTTTAAAACTGGATAATGTGTCAGCCTCACGGACAGAAACTGGAAGTTGGTTCCACAAGAGAGGAGCCTGATAACTGAAATATCTGCCTCCCATTCTGTTTTTGGAAACTCTAGGAACCACGAGTAAACCTGCAGTCTGAGAGTGAAGTGCTCTGTTAGGAAAATATGGAACAATAAGATCTGTAATATAAGATGGAGCTAGGTTGTTGAGAGCTTTGTAGGTTAGAAGTAGGATTTTGAATTCTATTCTGGATTTGACAGGGAGCCAATGGAGAGAAGCTAAAACTGGAGAGACATGATCTCTCCTAATAACTCCAGTTAAGACTCTGACAGCAGCATTTTGGATCAACTGAAGACATTTTAAAGAAGTATTTGGACACCCAGATAATAAACCATTGTAATAGTCCAGTCTAGATGTGCCGAATGCATGAACCAGTTTTTCTGCATCATTTTTAGATAAGATGTTTCTAATTTTAGTGATATTACGCAGATGGAAGAAGGCTGTTCTAGTAACATTTTTAATGTGGGGGATAAAAGACATGTCCTGATCAAAAATAACACCAAGATTTTTAACATTAGAAGTGGAGGCCAGATTAATGCCATCTAAGGAGGGAGAAGGACTGAAAAAAATATTTCTAAGGTGCTCAGGTCCAAAAACCAAAACCTCAGTCTTGTCTGTGTTCAACAGGAGAAAATAAAGAGTCATCCAGGTTTTTATGTCTTTAAGACATGCTTGTAATCTAAGTAACTGACTGGATTCATTGGGTTTCATGGACAAATATAATTGTGTATCATCAGCATAACAATGAAAATTGATCCCATGCTGTTTAATAACTTTACCTAATGGAAGCATATATAAAATAAAGAGTATTGGTCCAAGCACTGAGCCCTGAGGAACTCAATGACTAATTTTGGTGTATGAAGAAGATGTATTATTTACATTTTCAAACTGGAATCTATCGGATAAATGTGATTTAAAACATTTTAGAGCTGTTTCTGTAAGCTCAATATCATATTCAAGTCTTTGTGGTACAAAGTAGAATATTGTGATCAACTGTATCAAATGCAGCACTGAGGTCCAACAGGACCAGTATAGACACAAGTCCATTGTCAGAGGCCATGAGAATATCATTAGTGACTTTTAATAGTGCTGTTTCTGTGCTGTAAATGCAACATGAAGAGGGAGACTTCTTCTGGCCTAGTATTACCAATGCGAGACATCAATAATGTGTTTGCATTTTCTCTTTTCAAAGCGTTACACCTTTTTTGTTGCCATCTTCTTTGTTCCTCTCACTGCTCATACATGAACTGTACTGTGCAACACTGCCCCCGTTATTGGTCCCCACCATGGAGCAAAGAAGAGGAATTGGAAATACCCTCTGTTCATCCATGTATGTTGTGAACATGATACTTAAGTGAGGTACATACTTTCATTTTGATGTGTGGCTATATCTACTATAGGTGTAAGAAAGGTTTCTTTTGAAAATTGAGTTGACACGTGGAGGGGCTTCCTGTTTGACAAAACATATTGTACGGCTTTGACGATGTTTGTCATCAAGTACATTGTCATCATTGTCATTCAAACTTTATTGGCTCTATTGAATGACTGTATGAAGCGAACAGATCGTTAAAATTGGTCACCTTCAAAACAGCCAAATATCCGATCTCTAGCTAGCAGTAAATTCACAAAGTTCTTCTTGTGTCATGTCACACAGTCACCCTCCAGCAGGAAGTGCTTTCCTCCTTATGCATATCGAGAACAACCTCTGTCTGACTCATGGTGTCAAGAGAGACTTGAACATTCATGCCAAAGCAAACCTGAATAGAACAGTAACAAGAACTGATTCTTGTTCGAACTTCTCAGCCTGATGAAGCCCTTCAGATGGAGGGCGAAACGTCTCTCAACAAAAAAATAAACTGTCCAGATGGCCTAACTGAACATTATTGGATTTTTTACCTGGATGAATGAGCATGAACCTTGATGTTTTGAACCACTTTGGCTGTGGCAGCTTGGGAGGAGTCGACGGTGAAGAGGACAGCCTCCAGAAACCATCTAATCACCAGCAAACTAGTTGGTCCACTGCAGGAATGTACATGGCTAAATGTGCTTTACCAACACAAGATGCAATTTTGAAGATTTTGAGCTAAAATGTATTGTGGTAGTAGCTGAGAGTTATAAGATGCAGTTCAAGTGTTGACGGATGTTTGTTTTCACAACTTTCTACTTTCACTTACTGGTTAACAAAGCGACCAACATACATTACGATGCTGCTGCAAACGCATTTCTCTGCTCATCTTCGCCTGTTTGCACTGACTCAACAGGGAGCACAGCGCCGTCCTCACAAATAAAAGCACTTCCCAGCAGTGCGTGTTTAACACATGTAACACTTGGCAATTTAAAAATAGCATGGTCATTTTGGAAATGAAAAATCAACACAGAACGCAGCTGAAAAATATTCATGAGGCTCTGAAAATCAAACAAATGAAATGGAAATGCCCCAGGATGCACAAAGCCAGAAGAAAAATCAAAGTCAAGGTAGACTTCTAGTTCAAAATAAAGAGGAAGAAGCCTAATTTACATGAATGTTTCACAATGAAACATCTAAAATTTGACATTTTTAAAGAGTGTCCTCAAGGTTCAACATATATATATATATATATATATATATATATATATAATACTTTTTATTGCAGTTAGGTGGACTTCAAATGCTTTAAAAAAAAGGTTTTCTGTTTATTATTCGGTTAAAACTTATCGGTGTTGGGTTCAGAAGATTAGAACTGGGAAATACAGACTTGCACACAATGAGCTTGAGTCAAATATGATTAAAATAATACTACTACTAATAATAACAATGGAGGAGGGGAGGACACAGAAGGGCCTAATATGGTGGGAAACAGCTAAGCATAACGAGACGGGGAACAGATGTGAGTGGGCGTGGCCAGAAGAGGAGCAGGAGCTGAACTTAGGTAAAATGCTTGACCAGATGACACATGTAAACTCAGAGGGACAGAATACAGAAAATACACCAAAAAAAATTAAACCCTGCAATAAACACAAGAACATTAACATAAAATAACCAAGAAACCACAGATCTCCATAATCTGAATGCTGAACTGCTCATTTTAGCTATTTTTTACACACTGCTCGCTCATGTATTTTGGTTGAGTTTTTGTTAAACAAATCATGTCGGTTGTTTTAATTTCTTTTATTTGAGGACCTGGTACCTGTTGTGCTTCTTGACACAAAAAAATTCTATTGTCAATAAATCTGTGTTCCTGCCTCTGTGCCTGCTGCTGGATCCTCCAGGGTTCAACAGAAACAGATGATTATTCATCAGGTTCCGATTCCTAAGTCCTTAGAATATAAAGAGATATATTAGTTTTTCCTCCGGGACTATAGGTGATGCTCAAACATGTTTAAAAGTAGAGCTGTCACTAGACATCAGTTGTAACCTGCAACACAGAAACACAGCAGGAAATCTGGTAAATTATTCAAATAAAACTCCCTGTGCAACCCTCTCATATGTTACAAGAACACTACACTGACACGACCTGTTGCAGAGAGACACAAATGAACCAATCACAGGATTTTAGCCTACAACAGAATCAGAATGAAAATAAAAACTGTTATTTTTTTTTTAATTATAGAGATGAATAGGGTTGGAAAACACTCTTTAGACATTTTATTTTATGTTATTGTCAGCCATTATAAAAAGTGTGCAATCATGCTATTGCCTTTATGTTTATTTGTGTCTTTGTTTGCTAAAATATCTCATGAATTTTTGGACAGTTTTTTTAATGAAACTTTGCAGAATGTGATCATTGGATGTACATCTATAAATCTCCATCTTCTACCACTTATCCATAGTCAGATTGTGAGGCAACAGGGTTAAACCCAGACCTACCTCCCCTTAGCGACATACTCCAGCTCCTCCTGGGGGACCTCAAGAGGTTCCCAGACCAGAGAAGATACACAGTCCCTCCAGAGAGGCTCAGCAGAACAGAGGAAGCTCATGTGGGGTGTTTGTATGCAGGATCAGTTTTTTCAGTCATTATCCAAACCTCATGATCACAGCTGAGGGTTGGAACATAGACAGACCATTGAATCCAAAGCTTTGCCTTTTGACTAAACCCATTATTCATTACAACTGACCAAAGCAACATTCTCATTACTGAGGGCGAGACCCTGATTCGTCATTTTATCTCAGGCTCCCTTCTACCATAACTCATGAATAAGATGCCCAGATACTTAAACTCCTCCACCTGAGGCAAGGATGCCACCCCCCTACACGAAGGTGGGTATTTAACCCATTTCCGGTCAAGAACCATGTCCTCAGATTAAAGGCCACCACATACTCAAACATACTTCACTCCGCAGAGGTCTGTGTGCACTCGAGGCGGACCCAACAGACTTGTGCAGTCACAAGGATGTGCAGCGTGACTGACGCTCTCTGTGCAGTCACAAGGATGCGCAGCGCGACTGACGTTCTCTGTGCAGTCACAAGGATGCGCAGC
>NC_056502.1:30204203-30204835 GCF_014905685.2 Nematolebias whitei | reverse complement strand
TCACAAGGCTGCGCAGCGCGACTGACGTTCTCTTTGCAGTCACAAGGATGCGCAGCGCGACTGACGTTCTCTGTGCAGTCACAAGGATGCGCAGCATGACTGACGCTCTCTGTGCAGTCACAAGGCTGCGCAGCGCGACTGACGTTCTCTTTGCAGTCACAAGGCTGCGCAGCGCGACTGACGTTCTCTGTGCAGGCACAAGGATGCGCAGCGCGACTGACGTTCTCTGTGCAGTCACAAGGCTGCGCAGCGCGACTGACGTTCTCTGTGCAGTCACAAGGATGCGCAGCGTGACTGACGTTCTCTGTGCAGTCACAAGGATGCGCAGCGTGACTGACGCTCTCTGTGCAGTCACAAGGATGCGCAGCGCGACTGACGTTCTCTGTGCAGTCACAAGGATGCGCAGCGCGACTGAAGTTCTCTGTGCAGTCACAAGGATGCGCAGCGCGACTGACGTTCTCTGTGCAGTCACAAGGATGCGCAGCGTGACTGACGTTCTCTGTGCAGTCACAAGGATGCGCAGCGTGACTGACGCTCTCTGTGCAGTCACAAGGCTGAACAGCGCGACTGACGTTCTCTGTGCAGTCACAAGGATGCGCAGCGCGACTGACGTTCTCTGTGCAGTCACAAGG
>NC_056502.1:30185436-30204193 GCF_014905685.2 Nematolebias whitei | reverse complement strand
CGTTCTCTGTGCATTCACACGGATGCGCAGCATGACTGACGCTCTCTTTGCAGTGCTGACAGGTGTGCGGTGGCTGCCCTGGTGGTGAAGAAACGAGGCTAAGTGCCCAACTAGCTCATCAAACTTGCTAGAATCCATTTGAAAATATTCTAAATGTTTCTCGCTGTCCATCGTCTTCATGTCCTTCACCAGTGTATTAAATTCCCCTTCTTCATCCCTGGTCTGGTTTAATGGCCTTTACTTTTATTTTGTTTTTTTGCCAAGAGGGAAGCAATCTCTTCCTCCTCATCCGTTGACACCATTATTGAAATGGTGAGAAATTAAGGAATTTGTCACGAGAGAATTAAAATCTGCACTCAGGCCCAGTGTGGCTAATCAGGACGGTCTGGAGTTTTCCCGGTTGGTCGGTCTGATGTGTGGGCTGCAGGGCCAGCGTTCCCTGTTTTCTTTCGTTCTTTTTTTTTTGAATAACTTTTTATTATCAACATATAAACACAGAACCCCGCTGATGCTGCTCCTGATCCATCCTGCCTCTACCCAGGGCCGCTGGCAGCTCTCGTTTTTTTTATTTATTTTTAAACGAGTCGGATCTGCGATGCAACCTAACAACCAATCCAGTAGGCGTTTCAGTAAAATGACCAATCAGTGACGTCAGTTAGTCCTGAAGGTAAACGCCCCTTACCTGCAGAAGTGGGCTGCAGCAAATCGGGGTGTACGCACGAGTATGAAATCTCAACCGTCTGCGGACAGTCCGCGCTGAGTCTGCGCAGCTCATGGAGTACACACAGTGCGCTCGCGTATGTGGGGGCCATTATTCTCATTCCAGCTGCTTCACATTTGGCTGCAAAGCCCCCCACCCCCACCCCACCTCAGTGCATGCTGAAGGTCTTGGCCTGAAGAACCCAACAGAACCACATAACCTGCATAGAGTCAAGCTGATTAAAGATGGCCACAACAACAAAGCCTTTTTATCTAACATACAGTGGATCTGTCAGTTTTACAGATGCGTGGCTGCAGGTGAGACTGAGCCACAACTTGAACCTGACTGAGCCTGAACTGACTGCACGAGGTCTGTAAGACGTTGTCAACTCTGTCAGTTTGTTACCAAAATATCTCAATAATCACTGGATGTATTTTAAAGAAGCTTCAGAAAGTAACAATTTGATGTATCGTCAATTGGTTAACTTTTGGAGTTGACCAGTTCAAGATGGCTGCCACAGTCAGCTCACATTAGAAAGCACAAAATGGGCTTCATCTCAGCCAGATAATTATTGTGCTAAAGTTTGGTGTGGTATTCACTGAGAATCATCCCTTACACCTACTATGAGTGCTGACTGATCATGCAAAAGCTTTATTTAAACTTAGGAATGTAAGGTAGCGGGTGATATGCATTCCTTTAAGGAGTGCCAGTTTACTCAAATGTTGTTTTCTGACCTGATTGATGTGGTCTTAATTTTTATTTTAAGATTTGTGACTAGAAAACACCAGAGTGTCCAGTCTGCTGCTGTCGTGATGTTTTGTTTGTTTCTTGCCATCCTGTGTCCTGCAGCATCCAAACACATCAGCTTGTTGCCATGAAACTGGCTGCTGGAACCTAATATTCAGTTTGTTTACCAGAATAAGATTTGGGCCTTGTTCATTACAAGAACAGCAACATGCTTGCAGCTGCCGTGTCGCTCGATGCTCCATGCAGTCTATCACCAGCATCTCTGCTACATTAACTGGTAATCTGACGTGCAGGGAGCTGTTTAAGCACAGCCGAGCCACACAATAAGATTTCAGGCCCTGCATGTCACTGTAAATTTGAGACTGTCTGAAGGGATCAAATCATCTGAACTAGGTTCCATACTGACGTGTGGTTTAGTTACTGGAGTTCCCACAATGCCGCTCTGCATTAAACCTTCAGCTGCTCAGCAGACCTGCTTTGAAGCCCTTAATGTCCTGCTGGTGCTTTAGTGCACATTTACCACGTCCCGTCGCATTAGTCTCATTCTGTTCTTTACCTTGTGGCGCTGCTCAACATGCTGCCACCCAGCCACATCATCCATCTGCACACTGCCGCTTTGATATTTGATATTTCCTCTCACTCCTTCTCTTTTTTCCTGTTCTGCGTGCGCGTCAGAGAGCAGGTTTTAACTGTAAAGCAAGACGAATCCTTGAGGCTTACAGCTGTGATCAGTCAGTTCATTTAGTATTTCAAAGTGTTGCTAATGCTTTTGGCTCACAGTGCGGATCAGGGCCGCAGTCTGCAAACAGCATCAGCAGATGAATACACAGCCGCGTGCCGTTTCCACTCCGACACAACATGCGGGTCCTGATCACGAGTCAGAGGGGCTTTATTTGTAAGAAAAACAGAGCTGTATTGATTTCAGCTTATTTCAAATAAACCTTCCACTTTGAGGACTTTCTGCAAGGAGAACACGTTCATTTGTGAGCAACCAAAGCCATGATTGCACCATGTGTTTTACTTTAAACTGGGTCGGTACACTCTGCTGTAGCTCCTTCAGGGCATTTCATTTTGAATCAGATCTCTGTAATCTGGTGTCTCATTCCTTTGGATGGAGTAGTAAACAAATGGCACCTCTTTAGAGGACTGTGGGGCACCAGATGAATCCACTTTCATTCCCTGCCATGGCACCAAGCAAACAGTAGCCTTTAACGTGCTACATCCTCCTTGAGTCCGGTTCATCTGGACCTACTGTATATACGTTTACTTCAAAAGCTAAAGCTTTCAACATGAACAGAGAAGCGGAACAGTTTCTGTCTCGGTGCTTCACATTTAGGCCACCCTGTGTGTGAATCTTTAAAACTAAGTGAACATTAGGAACTAAAGAGAGCAGCTGCCCAAGTTTCCAAAATCAAATATTTTTCTGCTCTTGGATGCTGAAGATTTTTACTCACTGAATCAAAATCAGAATCAGAATAAACTTTATTGGAATTGCACCGAGGTACAACGCGAATATGTACGTACAGTCGTCCGAAAGATGGGCAGAGTGCACGAAGCTGCAACTATAGAAAGCGCGGCCATTTTATCCTTATCAGATAATAATCTTAGATAGGAAAAGGGGTAGAAACATGAGGGTAGAGAGTGGTATTACAAAAAAATGATCTTTCACATCTTGTCTATCAGGACACGATTTGAGACATCAAAAAAACTCTACCAGCAAGCACAATTAAAACATGATTACATTTGCATTTGACATCAAGGTGTTGAGATTTGTCCATGAGCGTTTTTTCAGATCAGCCACAGTTTCTGAAGATGTTGTTTCAGCCAGCAGTTCTGATAAGCTTGAACAGAAAGTTCTCGGGGTGGGGGTGTGTGGGGGTGTGTGGGGGTTGTGCGATAGATGAAGCTTTTGTTCTTGGGTACTCATGTCCCTGGAGAAATTGATAGTTGGCCTGTCTCCAAGGCCGTCGGGAGTCAGATTTAGATAAGCTTGATTCTTGTTTTTCTTCAGGCAGAGATTACTTTTTTCCAGCCTTGAGTCCATCTGGGCATTCTGGTTCCGAAAATGCCCAATTGTGGGATTCCATTCCACTGATCCATGCTATGAGTCTCCTTCAAGGTTGAACCCACCACGCTGATGAGCCCCAGAAGCCGCAGGTGGCCTGCGATTCTCATAAATCGCCTCCACGGTTAAGCTGGTAAACCAGATGATTTAAAGTTCCCACAGCGTGGTCCTACCCCAAGTGGAGGAGTTCAAGTATCTCGGGGTCTTGTTCACGAATGAGGGAAAAATGGAGCGTGAGATTGATAGGCAGCTAGGTGCAGCATCTGCAGTGAAGCAGGCGCTGTACAGGTCTGTCGTGGTGAAGAGAGGGCTGAGTCAAAAGGCGAAGCTCTCAATTTACCGATCGATCTACGTTCCTACCCTCATCTATGGTCACGAGCTTTGGGTTGTGACGAAAGAATGAGATCTTGGATACAAGCGGCCAAAATGAGTTTTCTCCGCAGGGTGTCTGAGCTCTCCCTTAGAGATAGGGTGAGAAACTCGATCATCCGGGAGGGACTCAGAGTAGAGCCGCTGCTTCTCCACGTCGAGAGGAGCCAGTTGAGGTGGCTCGGGCATCTGTTTAGGATGCCTTCTGGACGCCTCCCTGGTGAGGTGTTCCGGACACGTCCCACCGGAAGGAGGCCCAGAGGAAGACCCAGGACACGCTGGAGGGACTATATATCTCGGCTGGCCTGGGAACGCCTCGGGATTCCCCCGGAAGAGCTGGCCCAAGTGGCTGGGGAGAGGGAAGTCTGGGCCTCCCTACTTAGGCTGCTACCCCCACAACCCGACCCCGAATAAGCGGAAGAAAATGGATGGATGGATGGACAACGTGGACCAGACTTTCACACCGACTCGGAAGCTTTTCCATAGCCGAAAATGCTGCCGATGTCTTCTTCAAAAGTTTATAAAACAGAGCCCCGCTGATGCCAAAAAGCAGAGTCCCTGCTATCATAATTCTAAATATGTAAACTTCTTCAACATCCGCCTGAGACAGGACTGAGAGACACATCATCTGCCACACTCCCCACGAATCCATGACGTACCCCACAGCGTGAGTCACAGCTGGACACGCCGGTTCTTCAGGACCTTGTCACTTTCATGAAAAAATCTTATTAATAGAGTTGCACACCCACGATACCAAATCCATAATCTTCTTAATTTATGTTTGGGAAATGTGAACCAGTCACTTCAGACACACAGAGAGCAGAGCACGAAGAAGGAAAAACGGGGGAGGGATGACAAAAGCAGCCACCTCGATGAGAGCCAGGGAGGGGGGGGGGAGGAAAGGTGCAGATCTTCTGAAGTCTGTTTCAACTTGTGGAAAATTGAATTGAATTGAAAATGCAAGCTCTTTGAACATCGTCAGCAGGGGCGATTCTAGAATCTGATCTTTAGGGGTGCTTAGCCCCCAGTGGCAACAATGGTGCTTGGCTTAAACAACACGGTGGCCATTGGCATCAGAAGCATTCACTGTTGTTGAATAAAGCAGATGCATTTCCTGCATTTTGGTGTATTTTAACAGGTTTTTAAACGTCTAAGTTTACGTCCATAAGTAAACTTTTGATTCAGTAACTATTTTAGAGAGCTCAGCACAAGAAAAAGTTGCACTAAGCTAGCGGCGTACAATACAGACACAATAGCTAAGATGCTACAGATCTTGCTCTCCTCTTTACATTACACAACCTAATAAATGTTTTGTACAAAATTAGTTTAGTTTTAACTGATCATAACAAACAAAGACTAAACTTATGCAACCAGAAGTTACAACATACAAAACACACAAAACAAAGCACAACTGGCTTTAATTATTAACCTTTAATTTAACTATGTAACAATGTAATTGTGACATAAAATTGAGGATTTACCTGCAGTTACCTTCATACTGATGAACATGTGGTACTTCCTGTTTATCACTGTTGTATTCAGCTGATCTTGAGGTCGGCCGCAGGACTTGATAATTTCTTACATTTTTCCAGACTCAGTTTACGTTTTGGAAATGGAATAAACTGGATTCTACCTGTAAAGCAGGTAAAAACTAAACTTCAACTAAACTGCTCAGGGCCACAGGTTTTTTTCATTCAACCTTTATTTAGACAGGTTAATCCCATTGAGCCTTGGGGACTCATTTACAAGATAGACCTAATTTTAACAAAGTGTGACGCCAACAGTGGACAACAAAGACAGGAGTAGACAATCATAAAAGGAATCATTCAAATTGAGAAGAACAAGTGAAAAAAAAAAGATTAAAAAAATGATGTTCGTAGATGTTTGAAGACACTTAGAGAGGTCAAGGTCTAGAGCTTCAGATTTTATTCAGTTTCTGAAAGCCAGCACCTCGAGGGCCGGACATCCAGCGATTAAAGTCATTATGTAAATAAACAATGCTCTGTTACCTTTGAAAGTTTTTACTTTTTTTGCATTGAATCCTAAATGTACTAAACAGAACACAAAACCCAGATCTGCCCATAAAAAAAAAAAAAAAAAACCTTCATTTTTCAAGGGTGCTGAGTTAAAAGTTAGGTGTGCTTGAGCAACACAAAATAGAGGTTAAAATTGCCACTGGTCATCAGTTTGAAGAAACTGAGTTAAACACAGACAGACAATTACACGATCGCCCACCCGGATTTCATGAGTTGTTAACGTGTCATCCCAGTTTTTGATGGTGACCTGTTTTACGATGCAGCCACACACCAACATGGAAGTCGATACATCACTTATTTTTCTAATTATCATGCTCACAATGTTTACATACGTACACATATGGTGACAGACGTCTTCGATTTTGATGTGGCAACCCAGAGCTTCTCTTAAAAACAGTTAAAAACGTCAAATCATGTATTAATATTTACGCATGCCCCTCTATCTACTGGTGTAACTCAGATTACTGCAAACACTGACCTCTGACCTTTATGCTGATAAAAATCAAGCCGATCTCTGTCATGTTTTGGACAGAAAATTTGTCACATCTACCTGTTGTTTTCAGATTTATTTTAAAAATCAGTCAAACCAGTTTGTTTTAAGTGATAGAGTCACATCTTTATCACCTATTGCCAAAAGGCAAAGGCAGTAATACTTTTGTCTCTGTGTGGAACCACTTGACAGATTTTAGTGAAACTTTCAAAAAGTAACTTCTGGATGTACAACTGATTAACTTTTGTAGTCAGCCCCAATTAAAGATAGCCACACATCAGCTAATTCAGTCATTTTTACTGATTTAAAATGATCACACAGTTGGTTTTGATTAAAGTTTTTTTTCATCATAATTTAGATTTAGCTTATATTCACGAACACACTCTGCATTTCAGTACGTTTGGGTCTAAACTGTGACCCAGTTCAGAAAAACAGACCTGCTGCTGTGCGATAAAAAAGGTCCAGCAGCTGGAGTTAGTGGTAATTAGCCAGGGAGGTGGATACATTTCTTTGTGCCCACAGAGTGACGTGGCTAAGCCCTGTGTTGCCCTGTAATCCTTCCTGCCCATTATGACTCAGTCTCAATCTACTGCACTGAACGACACCACTTCACCGGAGCCGGATGAGCCAGGTGCTTCGGGCTTACTGACACCAGCTCAGTCTCTGGTGGCTGAAGTCACCACTACACACAGCTTCCAGTTTCCTTCTCTCAGGCTGAATATAAGGACAAAGGCGGCTCGGCTAACTTTCTCTTGTTTAAAGATAAGATAAGGCTAACAACTGTAATGGCTCCGCAGGGAAACAGGATCGTCAAGATAATAGAGATCTACTTTAAGTTTCAGTCCAGGTTTATTGAACAGAGCAGATTTTCTGGATGTGGGAAGGGAAAAATACAAAAAAAAGCTGTTTTACATTTTAAGTTGCATTAATGAAATATCACCCCATTCGTTTAATGAATTTAAGTTAGGTTGATTGAGATAAAAAGAAAATACGAGATTAAAAAAAGTGTTAAAGGGCATGTGCAGCAAATATCTGTGTAAATCATCTCTGTTCTAACTCTCAATGAATCTTTCATGGAGTACAAAGTTCATCCTGCAATGTCAAACCTTTCTGAACATTTTTTTTTGTCTCTGCAACATGAGGATAATCCAAGGATGATGGTGTGTCTCAGTAAATGCTAACAGGGCTCAGAAGTAGACGGATGGAGCGTTCCTGGTGACTTTGGGTAGATTTTTTTCCTACCTGCCGCCTTCATTAGACTTTAATGTCACGGTGAGGCTCGCTCTGTGAAACAAATTGCTCCACTGTCTCTGCTCATGTTTTCACAGCTGATAGAAATGAGCTGAATGACATCCTACAAACATTATAGATCGTCACCTTGGTTTTAATATTATCCTACAGGCAATCTAATCCAGAAGAATAATTTTCATACATTTATACAGGAAGATATGCAATTTATTCTGACCAGATTAACAAGCTAAAGGCTAGTTCAAGCAGAGCCAGGACCAAAGTTGACTGCTGCCTTAAAACCCCTCCATCCTCAAAATATATTTGTTTATGCAAAAATTAACCATTAGACTGCAGTACATTACATTTAATCACAAGCATTTCATGAACCACTGTTCATGAAAGCCAGGGAGCACAAGCCAGTGTCTCTCTTGTGCCGGTCCCAAGTCTAGGTAAATGGTGAGGGTTGTGTCAGGAAGGGCATCCGGCAAAAAACACTTTTGCCAAAACTATAATGCGAGTTAATCAAAAAACGAAACCATTCCGGATTGGTCGAGGCCTGGGTTAACGACGACCGCCACCGGTGCTGTTGACAAACAGGCCGCCGGTGGAAATTGTGCTACTGTTAGTCGAAGACCACAAGGAGGGAAATGTGTCAGGAGACAGAGGGAGAAGAGGAAAGTCAAGAATGTAGGACTGAGGGTGGTAACTCTAAATGTGGGGACAATGACAGGCAAAGGTAGAGAGCTCGCTGACATGATGCAGAGAAGGAAGGTAGATGTTTTATGCATCCAAGAAGCAAAGTGGAAGGGCTGCAAGGCTTGCAGCATTGGAGCAGGGTTCAAACTGTTTTACCATGGTGTGGGTAGAAAGAGAAATGGAGTAGGGGTGGTCCTGAAGGAGGGATTGGCAAAGAATGTAGTAGAGGTGAAAAGAGTGTCAGATAGGGTGATATGTCTAAAAGTACAAGTATAAGGTATGATGCTAAATATTGTCAGTGGTTATACTCTACAGGTTGGATGTGATGTGGAGGAGAAAGATAAATTTTGGAAGGATCTGGATGAAGTAATAGAGAATATTCTCAGGGAAGAGAGTGTGATGATTGGAGCAGACTTGAATGAACATGTTGGTGAAGGAAACAGAGAGGATGAGGAAGTGATGGATGGGTAGGTTTGGTGTCAAGGAAAGAAACCAGGAAGGACTGATAGTGGATTTTGCCAAGAGAATGGAAATGGCTGTAGTCAACACTTAATTCTAAAAGAGGAAGGAACTAGAGTAGAGCTGTCATTTCTAACCATCCATCCATCCATCCATCCATCCATTATCTTTACCCGCTTATTCCATTTTGGGTCACGGGGGTCGCTGGTGCCCATGTCCAGCAATCACTGTGCAAGGGGCGGGGTACACCCTGGATGGGTCGCAAGTCCATCACAGGGCCACATAGAGACAAACAACCATTCACTCTCTCACTCACACCTAGGGACAAATTAGAGTTACCAATCAGCCTAACATGCATGTTTTTAGTCTGTGGGAGGAAACCGGAGTACCCGGAGAAAACCCACACATGCACAGAGAGAACATGCAAACTCCACCCAGAAAGGCCCCTGGACCGGGGTTTGAACCAGGGACCTGCTCGCTGAGAGGCAGCAGCTCTACCAGTTGCGCCACCGTGCTGTCTGTCATTTCTAACCCAAACCCGAAAACCAGCCAGGACCGACCAGGATTAGGGCCGGTCTGGGCCGTTATAATGTGATTAATGTGTGGGCCGGGCCAGTCTCAGGTTTTTATGTGGTTTTACAAATCATACAACACAAATAAAACTAAGAATGCTCAATGTAAATTGTGTTAATCTACTTGAAGAGGAGGAGACAGTAAGTTTATATCTTGAGAGGATGAAGAAAGAAAGAACAGTGCAGTAGTTAATCAGACTGTGGAAGTGATCGCTGGTGCATTGCGCAATAATTGCACTCGTGGGCTCAGGCTTCTACAGTTTTACAAATCATACAGCACAAAGAAAACTAAATGCACAATATAAACGTGTGTTAATCTACTTGTTGAGGAGGAGGCAGGTCAGTCCGTCCGTCCGGTTTAAAGAGGTTTAAAAAAGTTGCGTTAAGCTCAGATGGACTACCTGTCACTGGCCGTGCACGTCCACTGACTCGCTGGTTGAAATGGACTTGCGATCCATCCAGGGTGTACCCCCTTGGGTCTCTAATTACCGGTAATTCGTTGGGTATGGGTAGGGCTCGGGAAAAACAACCTATGGGCTTGGTCCAGTCCGGGCCGGATTAATTAGGCCCGAATGCAACTCTAACATAGAGTAACCTATAAGAGTGGAGGAAGGAGTACACAGCTAGACTACATTCTGTGAAGAAGAGGAAACTTGAAGGAGATTGGGGACTATAAGGTTGTAGCAGGGGAGAGCGTGGCCAGACAACATCGTATGGTTGTGTATAGAATAACTGTTGTTGTGAAGAAGAGAAAAAGAGTAAAATCAGAGAAGAAGGCCAAATGGTAGAAGATGAAGAAGAAAGAATGTTGTGAGAAATTCAGAGAGTCTCTGGGTAGTAAGAAAGAGCTTCCAAATGACTGAGCTACTACAGCAACAGTAATTAGAGAGACAGGTAGGAAGGTACATGCTGTGTCATCTGGCCAGAGGATGGATGATAAGGAAACCTGGTGGTGGAATAGTGATGTGCAGGAAGCTATTCAAAGAACGAGGTTAGCCAAGAAGAAATATGACAGAGATGACAGAAGAGAGGAGACAGGAATTTAATAAAGGGACCAAGATGGGGTAGAGGTAGGGCAGCCAACTTGGGACGCAAAAGTCCAAGGTTAGATCCCCAGCCATTCTCACGTCGTGGTGTCTCTGAGCAAGACACCCAATCCCTAATTGCTCCCTGCACGCTTACATAGCTGCCCACTGCTCCACCTGGGTGCATCCCAGGCGCAATGGGTTAAATGCAGAGAACCAATTTCGCCATTGCATGGGAACATACAATGATGACAACACATAGCACTTTATTATTATTTGTTTATAATAAAGGAGATGCAGTGTACAGCAAAGGGGGAGGTGGCAAAGGCAAAACATAAGGCGTATGATGAGCTGTATGGGAGACTGGACACTAA
Organism: Nematolebias whitei; assembly: GCF_014905685.2. Classification (NCBI taxonomy): domain Eukaryota; kingdom Metazoa; phylum Chordata; class Actinopteri; order Cyprinodontiformes; family Rivulidae; genus Nematolebias; species Nematolebias whitei. The sequence goes on along the minus strand of NC_056502.1, from coordinate 30,193,430 downwards.
AAAGGGTAAGAAGGACTTGTACTGATTGGTGAGACAGAAGGCTCAGGCTGGAAAGGATGTGCAGCAGGTTAGGCTTGTTAAAGAAAGGAATGGTAATGTTCTAACAAGTGAAGAGAGTGTGATGGGAAGATGGAAGGAGGAGCTATTGAATGAAAAGAATGAAAGAAACAAGAGTAGAGGTCATAGAATCTGTGGACCAGGAAGTGGGAATGATTAGTGAGGGTGAAATCCGGAAAGCTCTGAAAAGAATGAAGAAAGGAAAGGCATTAGGACCTGATGGCATACCAGTGGAGGTTTGGAAATGTCTTGGAGAGATGGCAGTGAGGTTTTTGACTCACATATTCAATGACATATTTGAGGGTGAGAAAATGCCTGAGGAATGGAGAATAAGTGTCCTGGTGCCCATTTTTAAGAACAAGGTTGGGTACAGAGTTGTAGCAACTACAAGGGAATTAAGTTGATGAGTCATATAAAGATCTGGGAGTGAATTGTTGAAGATAGACTAAGACGAGAGTTGACTATTTGTGAGCAGCAGTATGGTTTCATGCCAAGAAAGAGCACCACATATGCCATCTTTGCTTTGAGAATGCTGATGGAGAAGTATAGGGATGGTCAGAAAGAACTCCATTGTGTCTTTGTTGATTTAGAAAAAGCATATGACAGGGTGCCGAGGGAGGAGGTGTGGTATTGCATGAGGATATCTGGAGTGGCAGAGAAGTATGTTAGACTGGTATAGGACATGTATAAGGACAGCAGGACAGTGGTGAGATGTGCTGTAGGAGTGACAGATAGCTTCAAGGTGGAGGTTGGATTGCATCAAGGATCGGCTCTGAGCCCCTTCTTGTTTGCTCTGGTGATGGACCAACTAACAGATGAGCTCAGGAAGAAAACGTAGACTATGATGTTTGCAGATGATATTGTGATCTGTGGTGAGAACAGGAAACAGGTGGAAGAGAACTTAGAGGTGGAGGTATGCACTTGAAAAAAGAGGAATAAATGTCAGCCATAGTAAGACAGAGTACATGCGTGTGAATGAGAGGGAGGCTGGTGGAACAGTGAGGCTACAAGGAGCAGAGGTCACAAAAAGGTGCAGGACTTCAAGTACTTAGGGTCCACTGTCCAGGAAAATGGGGAATGTGATAAAGAGGTGAAAAAGCGAGTCCAGGCAGGATGGAGTGATGGAGAAAAGTTTAATGAGTGATTTGCGACAAAAGGGTGTCAGCAAAGGTCAAAGGAAAAGTTTACAGGACAGTGCTGAGACCAGCCATGTTGTATGGTCTGGAGACAATGTCTTTAACATAAATACAGGTGAAAGAAATGGAAGTGGTAGAAATGAAGATGTTGAGGTTCTCCTTAGGAGTGACAAGGATGGATAATATTCGGAATGAGATCAACAGACGCACAGCACAGTTTGAACAATGGGGAGATAAAGTTAGAGGCCAGACTGAGATGGTTTGGACATGTCCAGAGGAGGGACAGTGGTCTGGACATGTCCAGAGGAGGGAAAGTGGTTTGGACATGTCCTGAGGAGGGACAGTGGGTATATTAGTAAAAGGATGTTAGAACTGCAGCTGCCAGGAAACAGACAAAGAGGAGATATATGGATGAAGTTGGAGAAGACATGGAGGTACTTTAGTTGGAGTGAGGACAGAGGATGCAGAGGACAGAGTGAGATGAAAGATGACTTGCTGTGGCATCCCCTGAAGAGGGAAAAGCCAAAAGAAGATATTATGAACCACTTTATGTGCATGCACTGCACTGGAATAAGAACTGCATATACAATTGGTGTGAGTTTGAATCTGAATTGAAGTAAAACTTATTTTGTTTAGTAACCTGAAATTACTTTTGTTGTGAACTGTCACCATAGACAAACTATTGGGTTTGTTTTGACCATTTGTGAATGCAAATAATGATGGACTTCCATGCAAATAATCAGACGGTGAAAAACTGACAAATGTAACGTTCACATTGAAATGTTGGTTACTGGAGTCGTTTTGGGATGACTGTATTTGTTCTGGTCAATGTTTGACTTAATAGAATCATTTCCTTCAAACTGAGTTAATTCACAAACGATCTACAACAGGTAAGATATTAAGTGTTATTAACTTTCCACAGGATCATGCTTAAATGTAATCTGCCATAATTAAAACTAATATGTTAGATAAGAGATGACACAAGTGGCAGACTGAGAAAACTGAGACAGGAGTACAAAAAAATAAGTCTTTTACACATGATGTTAGGCTGTAATGGAAAAAGGGACACAGTGTGTATTTGGAAGAATCTTCAGATCATTAATCATTCAGATTGTGGAGTCTGCCCTTACTGAAAAGGTCTTTCTGGAGCCAGAGGGGAGAGCTGTGTGAGGCCCTAGGTTTCCAGGAGATCTTTTGTCGTAGAAAGAGATGAGTACCAATGGAGAGAGGGTCAGGTTGTTTGAAGGTGATTGTTCTTCAGGCAGTAGGCTTTTGGTTTCACATGGGACACAATCAGAACAAGTTGAAGTCACAAGGAGCAAGGAGGCCTTGGAAGGCTTGAGTCCAGGACTTGCAAGTCGCTGCAGTTGATCATAAAAATAGCTTTTAGCATAAACATGTCAAGAGACAGATTAGTGGCTGTCCATTACATTTACCATAGGTATGATAATGTCCCAGCGCTGGAGGAGTGTCTGGCAGAGGTTTTTATGGTCCTGCAGAGTAGTCCTCCAAATCAGGATCAGGTGTGGAGTGGTGGCTGATTGGGATCGGCTGCAGCTGTGGAGGAAATGAGTGTGGCTGGCAAAAAACCTAGAACTTCCACAAAAACAATGAAAATCACAGCTGTCCGCACCAAAGAATAATTTAAGCCACAAAGGCTTTCATGTAATCTTAGTTTTAATCATTTTAATGCCTTAATGAAACATTTTCTTCAGCACTTGTATGAAATATAATAGTACAGTACTGATAAGAAGATACAATTCTTTATGAACATTATTGTTTTTGCACGTATGATGTCAGAGCTGCAGTACAAGTTAGTTTTATGTTCAGTCATTTTGGCATATTCTCATCCATTTTTCCTTCCATCCATCACGGCTCCATGATGGATGGAAGGAAATAACCAAATAATCTGTACAGCCGAAACTGTTAAGATTTGGTGCATCAGTCTGTGCTTAATGCCTTCCTATTTGCTCAGTGTCTCTGGAAAATGGTTCTGCTTCGCTCCCTAAGTCTGAATTTTGAGCTAAAATAGTTAATCAGATGACTTTCTACTTGTCAATGTCAGGAAGATCTCATTTTGTGTCCTTTTGTTTCTTCTTTTCTACAGCCACATCTCTGTCTAACCAGATTTGATGCAAACCTTCTTTTTCTTGCACAGAAATCATGTGTCAGCTTCTTTTCCATTTATCACTATGGAGACATAAAAAAGAGGATGTAGTGTCATCTCCAGGTGACAACTTGAAACTAAACTTTGACAAATAAAACAGTGATCTGATGGAAATCCCAAATCTGTCAAATCCAGTACCAGGGGGCTGAAACTGCTGGCCGTGGATCAGTCATTGGTGTAATATTTGATTTGTCAGAAATGATTTACAATGAGCAAGTACATCTCCCTGTTGTGCCACAACTCTTTTTCAAAAGAGGGAAAAACTACCGCTATCAAAGTGAGCATGTAACTTTGTTTAAAAATGGAGCTATTTCCCATAGATATAGAGTAGGATTTAATGTAGAACCACAAAACGTACAACAGAAATGTTGCTGGAAACATAACTGGTGCAGAACTTTTTCATTTTTGCTTTATGGTGTGGTGTTTTCTTTTATTAAGTCAATTTGTTAATGTAGAAGGAGCCAAAAAGAGGTCAAATTCATTAAAAAAAGCTAAAACAGCTGTCATACTTAAAAAAAAAGGGTTTGTGTTGCATGAGAGCTGAGTATTTTGGTCATTTTGATTCTTAATCTCTTTTGGCAAGAAAAGAAAACCCTACTTGTCCACAGTAGGTTTACACAAGTTAACAAAAACTTTCCAGAACAAACTGTTTGATTACATTTTAGCATAAACAACAGAACCTCGAAGATCAATTTACTAGATGGTGGTGGCCAAAAGTCATTCACATTACATTCTCTTAAGTTCTGACGGATGTAGTGCAATGTTTGTGTAAAACTTTATCATGAACTGTTGGAGGTAACCATGTTTGACTTATAACAAAGTATCTAATAAATTACTGTATGGATTTCAATAAAAGTAATAGAAATAAACCACTGAATAAACTTTTGGAGTCATCCTAATTCAAGATTTTAGCTAATCAACCATAGCAAACTTAAAAATGGCTATAACGCAAATATTATTTTCAAAGGTTTGATGAAATTTGCTTTATCATAAGATGATCTTAGTTTAAAATTGAAAGATGGTGGGTGATATACATTCCTTCAAGGAATGCTAGGTCTTTAACACATTCGTTTTGGTCATCACTTCTGTTCTCTGTTGTTATAATTCAAGAAAGTAAGGTACATCCAGGTTTTATATCCTTTAGATACAACAGAAGTGGTATAACTGAGAGAGTATCTTCTTTTATCAGTGGAATATATATCTGACTGTCATCAGCATAGCATTAAAAGAAAACCTCATGCTTCCTGAGAATTGAACCCAAAGAAAACATATAAAGATAAAAAAAGCAGGAGATCTAAGACTGAGCCCTGTGGAACTCCAAAACACGTAGGAACAGAGGAAGATTCAGAACCATCTATATTGATTCAAATGGTTTAGTCTGGCAGGTAAACTGCCTAAATGACTGGCCAAAACCAAGCATTACCACAAATACATATACCCAAGCACAATGATAACTTTAATATCTTAACCTGTCCATCAACAAGTGTTATTATGACCACGAAAACTGTCTGACTCTCACATGATAGAATCTGTTAACGTCTAATTGTGGTACGTTGTTGAAATATAGCTGTTATTTCATTTTTATTTTTCTGTAAAACAGGCAATTTCTAGGTGACTCTGTGTGCACTTTAGCTTGAAAGGTAAGATTTTCTCTGTCACTCTGTTAGTTGATAAGTCTCACTTCCATCAAGAGGCATTTTTTAGTGAAACCGACTACATGTTGTTCGTTGACACTTATTGTCACCAAAAGTTCTTTGGAATGTTTTGTTCATTTTTCCTGCAAATTTGAAAAGCACGGTCCCCATTTCTTTTATACATCAAAAGGAAAAAAATATGCACACTGAATTCTGCCTGACTGAATAGAGTGAATCACAAAATCAAAAGAAGTTGTCAAAAATATTCAGTGACCTTTCCTCACCTTCGGCTGAATGTGGCTGCTTTTACAACAAAGAGGTTGTTTATTGGTTATATGAATCATTGACTACTCCTTCAAATTACCTCAAAGTTCACATTCGGCTGTTTTTACACTTTGATTATTGGGCTTTTATAAAAAATCAGTTAATGTTACACCATTTTATCCCCTTTTTACACATTGAAATATCTTATTTAATTAATAAATTGGCTCTACTTGAAGGAATGCATATCATCCACCCCCTTTCATTACAAGGTTGTAATCTAAGATCATCTCATGATTAAATTTTGCCAACATGAGTAAATGATTTTCTTAGAAAAATTATCTTTCACTAATGTTGTTTAATCAATAAAGAACACAGATCCATGGCAGGTGAAGATTTTTAACTGGCTTTTTACTTGCAAGGGCATTCAGAGCCAATGTACATAATGTACATACAGTGTCACAGAATGGACCCTGAACCTGACCTTCTGGTGACTTTTATAACATAATCACAACACAAACATTTTCAGAGGGTGTTCAGAGATCAGTGGGTGTTTCTCATTTCCTGAAGCCGGCAGCACACGTTCCAGTGAACAAAAGCACACTTTGTCTGCACAGATGTGATGTATGGGCATTAGGGAGATGCTGCAAGTTGGCCTCCGGGTCGGCCTTCGGGTCGAGATAAGATGTTCTGAGAGACAGTAGACCGACAAATTCTCATGGCTGGAGGGAAAGATCTTGGGTATGAGTTACTAACACACCAATATTTAACTTGGTGTCTGAGCTATTGGCTGAGCCAATTGATTAGCTGTGATGGCCATAGTGAACTGGCTTGATTCCAAAAGTAAATCAGAGGTGTACAGTTAATAATTATTTTCTAAAAGGTTCATAAACATACATCCGGTGGTTTGGGATATTTTGCTAACAGAGATCCATTTATAGGTGTTTTTTCCTACTAAAAGCAATTTTCTGTTTTCTTGGTGTAATTTGTATAATTCTTCATTTGCACATTGAAATTAAAAATTTACAGAAGTGTTTATTTTTAAATGCTGTATATTTTGTTGAGGAATAAAGTAGCCGGACATGAAGACGTGTGAACCATTCAGTTCACCGTACAAATTAATGTTTCCTTTTCATTCTGTTCTAACTTTCACTTTCCTCAGGGTTTAGTCATTAAAACAGCTGGGTTGACTCAGGCCTGAGTTCATTAATGAATTATATGTCCTTTGCAGGCAAAGTTTTAGATTTTGTGCATCTGTTTAATAAAAATAAAAAAAAAAATCCCACAATTGTAGCCAACCAACCTGTGCTGACACAGCTTTCCCACATTTAAACGAGGTATTGCGCATGGATCTAGAGGTAAACCCACGCATATTTATGCAAATTACTGCAAGAGCTAAACAGCGTTTGATTCTCAAAGACATGCATTTAGTGTAAAATTTGTAAAGCTGGTGGTAAATTGCATCTCAGAAGGAGAAACTGGGAAAGAGGAACAATCTGTCATATTTTTGCCTTCACAAAAGAGGGCAGACCTGTCAGAAAAGGTATGATTCATCCCTTCTTCCGGTGGTGAGTGTCAAACCTTGTTGCATTTAAGAGTAAAAAAAGGGTCAAAACAGTGCATTGAAGGCAATATGTGTTGTTTTCCTTTCAGAATATAAAAAACTTGGGCTTATAGAACAGTTTGATCCCACAGTGCTTCACATATAGATGCTAAGAAGTAGAAACTACGTTAAATATCTTGTAGGATAATAACTATCTCAGACATTGGTTGTAAACCAATAAGACGGTATGTTCATCAATAAGCACAAAATGATACAATCAGACATTGTTCATGCAGTTTTAGGAAGTGTTTTTGTTCTTCCCCATCAAGTCCTGGGGGTCATGATTTTCTCTCTGTTAGTGACTGTGTCAGACATGTTTCTGGCAGATTGTCATATTTAAATTGTGCAGTGAGGGAAAAACTGCTTTCTGATGAAAAAGTAACCAATGTGCTCACACCGGTTGAACAGGCTGGATGTCTTTATAACATAAATTGGGATATTTGTTCTGTCAAAAACACAAAGAATGAGAAAATTATGTACAATTAACCCTTGTATTGTCTTTTGGGAAAAAAAATCAGTCACACATATTTAGTTCCATGTTTTATTTATTTTGTGCAGTCAGACAAACAATTGCTTTTTCAAAGCCTTAAAACCCTTCTATTTTTTTATTATGTCAGAATTATTTCAAATGCTCTCATAACCTCACAGTAAATTTAATACCCTCTTGTGTTCCTGAGGGAAAACATCTGCACTGAAATACACTGAAAACAGCGTTTAATCCTATTATTTATCATAGCATAAAATAATTTATTCCTCTCAGTAATGATTTTTAAGTTTTTACTTCTACCTTATACTTTTGATTTTTATGTTAGCTCACTAGGTGGTGCTCCATGTTAACATTTGTGTGTAACTGTAAAAATCCCTGAGAGGTAGCAACAACTTACTTTAGAAGCAGTATGGTACTTTCTCTCAGGCAGATGGAGCTGCGTAGTCCCACCCCTCACCTCTGACAAAATTGTTTTAGTTTGGATGTAAAGAACAAAAAGACACTTACATGTTAAATAAACATTTAGTACAAAGAAACGTGTTCCACATGCATGCTAGCTGCAGATCAGATGCTCCACGGTTAAAGACTGACACTCCCATTTGCTTCCACCAAAGCAAGACCTGGGAGAATGCTTTTTTTTTTTTTTTTT
>NC_056502.1:30181428-30185336 GCF_014905685.2 Nematolebias whitei | reverse complement strand
AAAAAAAAACAACAACAACAAACAAACCATAAATAAATTGTCGATTAAAAATCAAATAAACTGAAATGTGAAGTTTTTTTTTAACTAGTGGTGCTTAAAGGGTTTAAAAAAAAATCATCAAAATTGGATATTTTTATTTTAGGCCAAGATACCTCTAAAAGAATGACTAGTTTATTGTGAAAACAATGTTTGAAAATTGTATTTTTAAGTAATTAAATAAGGTGGTCAACTTATCATTGTCAGTTTATCCATGCTGCTGATTTCTTGCATCTAAGCTGCTGTATTCATATCCATCTGCTCACAACAGACTCATGTTCAGGCTGCTGTTTAATATACCATATTATATTACATTATTGATGTTTAGCATATATCTTAGATAATTACTGTTTCTTTTTATAGTTTATACTTTTGCTATTTTGGGGTGTAACTGGGACCTTGGGTAGACAATTTCATTCCACCTCATGTACCACATGTGATGTGAATGACAATAAAGATCCTTGAACCTTGACTTTTTCCCCTGAAGAACACCAATGTTCATAAAATGAAAAGACAATTCAAGGGTTAATGGAACTGAAAAGAGACAACCATCAGCTTTGTGGAGTTTTTACACCCAACTAAAAATGCAAAATAATATTAATAATCAAGCTATAGTTTGATTTTAAATGCACTTGCACAAATGTTAATCCAAAGAAGTGTTTGACAACTTAGAAATGCATAATTTCGCTAAACCTCTTGCCTTTTTGTGCCAATTTGTTCTGAAAATGTGTGACACTGCAGGCCTGAAAATGTGTCTGATGTTTTTATATTCAGAGCAGAGAACCCTTGAACATATTTGTTGAACAAAACATTATTGAACTGCTGACCCACTGGTACCACAAGACAAATGTCTCCATTCTTATCATGAATTCAGAAATGAAGCCTCTACAAAGATACGTTTTTCTTCACCATTCATCAATATCATCTTAAAACCCCTTTTTGCCCTGTTTGTCCCATTTAATGTTCGATAAAAGGCATTAGGAGAAGCCGGACTGTCGTCAACAGATTGCATATGCACCAGCAGCACTGGTGAATTTGCTTGGCCCGCAGACGATTGATGCTTCCCGTCTGTGAGAGGCTTTGATCACCCCAGGACACCAGCAGCATGGGGCATGTTTTTCTGCATTTTACTCCACCTATACCACAGGAATATATTAGCACACTTAGCTTTGAGAGAGCTGTCATGTATAGGTGCATGACTGTGCATTTGCAGTGTCTTTTGACAACTTTCTTTTTCTCTAAATGTATGTATGAATTCTTGCATTTAAGGCTTTTTTGCTTGCATAGCTGCAGTTAATATTGTTGCAACTCCCTGTAACACAGCATGCAGGAGCGTACTGAACATTGAAACCTTGTGTCAGTTGAAAAACCTTTCGTTATGCTCATAAAACGTACCACAGCTAAGTAGAACACGGCTAAAATTTAAATGCAGAAGGTCAAAGTGCCTGTGACCTCCTGTTCACAAACTTGACTCTCATGAAAAAGGACAAAGATAATGGCAAGAAATTGATTTTTCTAGAAATTTTCATAAAACTTGGCACATTCAAGCTAATATATAATCAAAATCAGAGCCTGAAATGTTCGTGTGAATGCACCGCCTTAAGCAATGTCAAGTCTAATCGTCTTTGTTTGGAGCTGGGTTGCCACACAAGGATGAAAACAAACTCCTCGGGCTTTGCTTGCATCTGGTCCCATCTTGTTCAAGTGTTTGAGAGGTCTGAGAATTTCACACAATCGAAAGCTTTGCTCATGTTGTCTGTGCAGCACGGAGTGACTAAAATCTTATTGAACTGGATAGCTAACGAGACTGAAGCTAGAGAAAACGTGTCCAAACATTTCCTGGCATTCAGACATACTTGCCAGCAATAATATGATTGATTTCAACAGATTTCATCATATTTTCACAAGCTGTAGTTTTGTGCATGCATTTTTTTTTCATCTCCCACAACTCAGCCAGAATAATCGGATCCTCATTTGCCTCAATATCGTTTAAAGTCAACATCTTTTTCGCTTCGAGTGAGAGGAGTCAATGTCAAATGGGACATATTCCGATATTAATCAAATGTTTATTTTCAGCCGCTGTTTAACCACTGGTCCCACTCCCAGGAGACCACAAAAATATTCACAGCCACACAGCTCACTACATTTGCACTTGAGGACATTGCTGAATCATGCAATTATGGTTTGGGCAAGGAATGTCGATAAGTCCCCCGACAGAGACGTGAGGCGATGGCTAAGGTCACACCTGTAATCATGTGGGAGCAGCACACTCCATTGACACAGTGATGAGACTCCACAGACAGGACTGAGACAGGTGCTGATTGCTGCTTATTGGAAGATTGAGCCCGGCTGTCATGGATGCTGCCGCCTGGCAGATGGAGTTATGCACCAGTAGTTGTATGTTTGCTCCGGTCAGGCTTTGACACCTTGCCAGTCTGACTTATCTCCATGGATCCAGTGCATAAAAGGCCACAGTAAACCAGCAACAGTGGGAGAAAGTGAAAGCCTTACCTCATGTACATCCTAAATGTTTGAATAGAAGGACCCCCTATTCTTGTTCTAGACCTACGCATTGTCTTGCACTTTGGAAAATTTAAAGAAATCTTGCAGCGAACAAAAACCTTTTTGGTTTCAGCCAGTGATGCAGAAAACATGCACTCATCCCCAGCAGCACAAGACTCAGGTCGACTGTCAGAGGACATCTATAAAGAAGATCCTGAAAGCCCAAAACAAGCTACTTAGAAAATAAGACCGGTCAACTTCACTGTTGAGGCACTTACACAAAGAATTGATTATATCTGCCAGAAGCTGCAACACTTTTAACCTGACAGTCACTGAAGTAGCTGGGTTTCACTGGAAAAAAAAGGCTTTGCTTTCACAAGAGAGGAGCAACAAACAGCAGAACTACACATTCCTATCAATATCCTCTGCCATCACAACTTCTTGTTAACTCTGTTCCTGTGTCAAATAAGCACGAGATCCTGAACTGTTTCAACAAACATTTTGTTGCTTCGTGTTCCTTGTTTGCCACAGTTACTGATGGAAAATCAGCCACTTTTCCTTTAAACCAAACATCTACAAATCAAATCTCTCCTACAAGTCAATCTTCAGTAAATCACACCTTTTCATTGTCACCATTCTGTTAGTGAGGTTAATAAATTGTTAAAAGGTCTATACTCTAGAAAATCTGCAGGACCAGACGAACTTCTACCTTATTTCTTAAGGCTTGCTGCTCATATCGTCACAGTCCCTGTGACCCACATCTTTAATCTCTCCATAAACCAAAACTACATCCCAGACGCTTGGAAAACAGCCTTTGTTTTTCCTTTGCTGAAGGGAGGTGACCCCACCTCACTGAACAACTATCGACCAATCTCTAAACTCTGCATTTTAGCCAAGGTTCTAGAAAAACTGATAAACTCCCAAATCAAAAAGTATCGACTCATTTAACATCTTACCTCCCCATCAATCTGGTTTCAGGAAACAACACAGCACAACCACTGCTTCACTGAAACTTTTGAATGACGTTGTTGAAGCACTGGATGCTAAGGATTATTGTGCTGCACTTTTCTTAGACCTGTCTAGAGCTTTTGACACTGTGGATCATAACATCTTGTGTCATAAGCTCTCAGAAATTGGTTTGTTAGCTCACACCATTGATTGGTTCACTAACTATCTCTCAGATCAGAGGCAACGAGTTCAACATAATGGTGCTTCTTCCAGTTATTTAAAGGTTAACAATGGTGTACCACAAGGCTCAGTCTTAGGACCCACCCTCTTTACAATCTACATAGGTAATGTAGGTCTGAGCGTCCCTGATGCATCTGTAGTGAACTAGGCCTGAAGGTCAAAACCTTGACCTTAGGACCATT
>NC_056502.1:30154239-30171428 GCF_014905685.2 Nematolebias whitei | reverse complement strand
ATATATCTATCCATATATATATTTGTATTATATATATAATTGTATTATATATATAAAATTGTGTAATTGTGTGTGTGTATATATATATGGGGTGGCCATCTTGGATTTTGATTTGGCAACCCTATTTTTGATAGAAACCTTTAACAGCCTAGGTGAAGCCACACACCTAAATGTAAGACGGTATTTCACCTATTTTTCCAAGTTATCCAACTCGCAAGGTACGTACAACGAATATGGCAGCAGCCATATTGAATTTTGAAATGCCAACCCAATTTTCAAAAGGACCCCTTTTCATACACCTAGATGTAGCTACACATCAAGTAGTTTTTGTTCATTCAAACTTTATTTATACAGGTTAGTCTCATTGATCCATTAGGACTCTTTTATTTTTAAATTTAATTTAATTTTATTAACCTTTAGTTTACGAGGAAGAAATCCATTGAGATTCTTTATCTATTCTACAAGGATGTCCTGGACAATATGCAAATACAGCATTCACAAGAGAGACCTGTTTTAAACAAAGAACATAGATGAGGTACACCCAACAATAATCATATAAGTAAATAAAAGAAATTATATAAAAACAAAACAAAAACAGCTACAATATGAAAGGATGTAAAATATGAAACACAGGTACATGTCTGCAATGTTTTATTCAAGTCATCATGCCCACAACATTCACAGACGGAGGACATCTTCAATTCCCCCTGTTCGCTCTGCGTTAGGGCACAAAAACCGTCATGCACACAGATACAGGTAAATACAAGATTGCTCACTTTTCATTATAATAAATAGTTAATGATGTGTCATTTGCTAATAGAAAAGGAACTGAAGGAAATAAATGAGAGTAAAGTGCTGTGGCAAAAAATGCCACAAGAGGAAACTTTTGTCCAATTTCTATTGATGCTGGATGCAACGGTGTTTTTCTCTGTTCCACAATGACAACAAATAAGATGAAGTTATGAGTGGGGTTTGCCACTGGAACTTGTCTTTGCTTTTTATCTGTCAGCTCCAAAGTGAATTAGAGCAGCCCCGAGCAGTGTCTGGCAGGCCTAGAGAGATTCCCAGGCACGAACAGCTGAGGTCAAGGTGTGAGCAGCGCCACAAGCACGACTTGAAATCCTGCTCGAGCTGCCTCTCCCGCAGGATTACTCTTACTTTGCCACTTTCCTCTGCTCGGCCTCTCTCCCTCTCCTGTGCACATTCCCTCTCTGTCCATCTCACTCCTTCCCATTTCTTATTAACACCTCTTTCAGCTGTTTCTTGTTCCCCCTCTCTGCTCTCCCTGTGCAGGTGGAGGAGTCACTGCAGTCAAAGCTGATTCGTGTGGCTCTGTCTCTACTGGAATCACAAACCAGGCGTTTGTGGCTGTTATCATTTGCTCATGAAGCCATATTTAAAAAAAAAACTGTTCATAATAAGAAAAAAAACATCTGTTATCATGTCTGCATACCAGCTGATGAAAAACCTTTCAGCATTTTGTTACATCTGATCATTTTATAAATACAAAGCTAAAATGTGAGACTCACTACGGCACAGCTGCACTCTTCAAATATAATTATTGCCTGCTGCTGAGAGCTGGTGTGTGTGGTACTGTGTCCTATTTTTACTAAAATATCTCCTGAACCACTGGACATATTTTAATCAGATATGCAGAGAGTAATCACTGGGTGCACATCTACAACTATTTAACTCATGGAGTTAGTCTCTTTCAAGATGTTCACCACAGTTAACTAACCTTAAAACAACAACCTAATGGCTGTAAATTTATTAATTAACTAAATTTTTCAGTTTTTGACCTAAAGTTTGATGTGGTAGTTGCAGAAACGTATTCTGAGTGCTAACAGATTGCACAAGCTCTTTATTTCAAATCTTCCCATTGCCTGAATAGTGTTAAGCCTGCCTGTTAGCAAAATATTTTATAAACTCAGTGGGGAACCCCCTAGGGCCTTCCAGGTCTTTAGAGAAGGCCCAATAAAATAGCATATGTGAAATGTTCTATTTTTTTTTTTTGAATATTTATTTTACATAAGGAATACATTTTCAGGGGTGGCACAGAAGTTAGAGAAGGTGGGCCTGGGATTGGAAGGTCACCGGTTCGACACCTGCCCCCCCTGGACCGACAACATCAAAATGTGGGTTGGAAAGGTGAAGCACCCACATGTACCTCCACTCTCATTTGCCCTCTTTGGGCACTTGAGCAAGGCCATTAACCCCCACCATCTGCTCCCCTGGGTGCTCTAGATGGTGGCTCTCTGCTCCACACAGAGGTTGTGGTAGCTCAGTGGTCTGTGGTTACATCTGGAAGGGCATCCGGCGTAAAAAACAATTGATGTAATTTATCTTTTTTTTGTTGTTGTTAAAAATAATTTCTCTTATTTTCCCACACTATAAGTCACTCCTACAGCACATCTCACCGCTGTCCTGCTGTCCTTAAACATGTCCTGTACCAGTCTATGTCCAGATGTCTTCTTGTACCAGTCTAATGTGTCCTACTGTCCTCATGCAATACCACACCTCCTCCCTCGGCACCGTCATATACTTGTTCCCAGTCCAGAAAGACAAAACTGTTCTTTCTGACCCTCTCTGTACTTCTCTATCAGAATCCTCAAAGCAAAGATGGCGTCTGTGGTGCTCTTTCTCAGCATGAAACCATTCTGCTGCTCACAGATAGTCACCTCTCGTCTAAGTCTTGCTTCCATAACTCTCTCCCAGATCTTCATCATGTGGTTCATCAACTTAATTCCCCTGTAGTTGCTACAACTCTGTACATCACTCTTGTTCTTAAAAATGGGCACCAGCACACTTCTTCTCCATCCTCATGCATTTTCTCACCCTGAAATATGCCATTGAATGTTTGAGTCAAAAATCTCACTTCCATCTCTCAAAGACATTTCCAAACCTCCACTGGTATGTCTTCAGGTCCTAATGCCTTCATTCTTTTCAGAGCTTTCACCCTCACTAATCTTTCCCACTTCCTGGTCCACAGTTTCTGTGACCTCTACTATTCTTTCTCTTTCATTCTCTTCATTCAGCTCCTCAAAACACTCCTTCCATCTTCCTATCACACTCTCCTCACTTGTTAGAACACTACCATTCCTATCTTTAATGACATTTTTCAGTAATATAATTGTATTGTTGGTCTTCATAACATGATGCAATTTTCCAGAAACATCAGTAAGTTCTGTGGGTTACTGTTAACTTTTTAAAGGGTTCTAAAACATCAATCACATTTTTTTCAGCTACTTCCCTTCAGACTTGTTAGTAGGTCCCAAAGAAAATTATTTAATTTTTTTTTGCTTTGATATATTGAAACATCTTTTATTTTTTTTTATATTTAATTAATAACCAGGTCAAACAATCAGACTCTAATCAGACTTTAACACTGAATCTGTGAAGTCTGAGATTTTAGACTGATTTTTATAACTTTATTCTCATTTATTTGTCTCATTACTAGCTGTTGACCAAAAATTCTAAATTTTTCTGAAGTTATTTGTTAGTTAAATATTGCCTGATGCTTAATTCAATTTCATTCTCTTGATGTATGCGGCTACAGTATAACTGTGTATTTGAAGCCTAAGGAGAGTGTGTTTAGCCTGCGTTAGTTTAATTACTTGTTGCCATGTAATTTGATGTTTGTCTTACTCCAAATAGTAAATACAGTGAGATAGAAAAGCTGTAATTGCAAAACAAATCTATCTTTATACGTCAAGGATCAGCAGGTACACGGACAGCTGTGACTCTGCAATCTGTGCCGTGAAGGTTTCAATCTAGAATATTCTTGTTTATGAGAGCAGTGATGAGGGATTAAAGTGAGCCAAATTCAACTTCTAATGGCTATACGGCAAACTGTTCACTGATTAAATGTTTCCTGATGCTTTAAACAATAAAATAAGCAATTTATGCAAAACCATACCACTGAAAGTTTGTATTTCATGTTGTAAACTGAAGTGTTACTTATTCTTTTATCTTACCTCTAATTTTAACAATAGATGTAATTAAAAATAGCATATATATTGGCACAGCCAAATAAAATTGATTGGCAAAGCATTTTTTCTTTTAAGTCTTATTTAAGAGATAGTTCAGAGCTTTGAAAATTGGGTTCTGTGCAGAGATTATTAATAATTAATGTCTTACATGTTGTAGATAGTGTGCTGAGTGACACCAATTTGGAGAAATAGTTTCATTTTGACCATGTTTAGGAGCTAATGGCTAGTTCAAGTGGGACCAGGACCAAAGTGGATTAAACAACTCCATCTATGAAAAATCACCATGGTTCCTGCCAACAGTATTTTATAAACCTTTACATCACAGTAAATTTCATAGTAAACAGAAAAGTACATAACATTTTGCAAATATTTGCAAGGATTACCAGTACCAGAGGTGGCCAGCTCTAGGCAGAGACACTTTCTGCAGAAATGTTTTTAATTTCCTGCCTGAATAACAATGAAATGCAAAGCTGACAGTTGTGTAAAAACATTTATAAAACAGCGTTTACATAAATTGCTTTGAAGGTTTTATACGCTCGTTGGAGGTGGGACGTATTATGATAAAGTCTCTGTACGTCTTTCTGCACCAGGACTTAATTTAAACCAGTTGATGTCGGAACACAATATTGTTGTGTGTGTGTGTGTGTGTGTGTGTGTGTGTGTGGGGTGATCCGTGGGTCCTCCCCCAGAAAATTTGGAATAAAAGAGATGCCATTTCCTGCATTTTGGTGTCTTTTAACTGGTTGTTAAACATCTATGTTTACCTGCATCTGTAAAGATTTGATTAAATTGATTAAAAACAGGTCTCTCTTGTAAATGAGTCCTCGAGGCTCAATGAGACAGACAACCTGTATAAAGGTTGAAATGACTATTTTAGAGAGCAACAACAATTAACAAGCCTGTGTCTGAATGCAGCGCCGATTCTGTCAAGCATCCGACCCCCCCCCCCCCCCCCCCACACACACACTTCATTGTCCGACCCGAACGCTGCTGAATTCAATCCTGCACGTTGTTTTGATCCAATCTCAATTACCACTGCCTTCAGGTGCTTCAATTCTCAGTTGTCCAGCTAAGGACAATCCATCCATCCATTTATTTTAAATAATAAACTGGGCGGTCTTTTCCACATTTTGATCGCTGTTATTTTGACAAATTAGTGCTGTTGTTTTGATATGTGATGTAATGTGAATAATATACACATCAAACATTTCACTTGTATTTATTTATTTATTTTTATATTCTTTTAACTCTCAGCTTTTTTATTTTGTCTGAAATGTTATGTACCGTGGTAATGTATGCAGGAGTTCTGACACAGCAGTTGTGCGTACGTCCTGCAGAGCTGTCTGGAGACGCTGTGCATAAAACAACTGTCTGCAGGGCACACAGCTGAAGGTGGATGAAGACGCTCCCTGCGGGACATGCAGTCCGTGTCTCTGCTGGGCAGGAGCGTGGTGCAGCCGGAACATCCATTCCACAGACTGGGCAATGTCTCCTCTCGTTGTATTTTTAATAAATAATCAAAATAAAAATGTGCAAAGACTTTGGACTTTTAGAGGCGGAGATTTGAGTTGCTGGATCCGAGTGGTCAAAATGAGAGAGTTCTCAGATCTTGTTCCAGCAGGATCCGGCTCAAATTAACCACTGGTGCACATGTAGGGGCTCTGGGTTTTGTCCTGTCTTTGTGTGTTTCCTCATGGTTTCAGTCACCTCTCAGTGTTTTCCCTCCTTGTGTTCAGCCCTCGTCTCAACTGTGCTCAATGCCAATCACCGCAGGTGTCTATTTGTTCCAATCAGATTGTGTATATATTCAGCTCCCTTGTGTCTTGTCATTGTCTCCGGATTGTCCTCTCATGGTGTTATGATCTTCCTCTATCTTGTCTTCCAGTCACAGTGAGTTTAGTGACCTGTCAGCATCTGATTTTGTTTGTAAATATATTTATGCTTAACTTTTTACCTCGAGCCTCCTGCACGTGGGTTCAACACATTTGATGGCCGATTAAGACAGTATAAAAATGTATGTTGTCATGCCCATAATGTCTGAACTGCTCAAGATAATTTAACAAAACTTCATACACTTATGAATACATCACTAAACGGAATGAACACGTTTCATCCTCCCAGCTTCTAGATCAAGGACACAAATAAAGTTTAAAGGATGTACAAGACCATTGCTTGTCTGTAACATTCCTTTATTGCTGTGTAATGATTGTCGGCGGGCATATAATGTGCTGTCTGCAATACAGTAGTTCCTTGATTATTGTGGGGGTTACGTTCCAGCCCTCCCACCCCCTGCGATAGTTGAAAAACCACGAAGTAGGAATGCTATATTTATTTTAGTATTGATATATGTTTTAAGGCTTTATAAACCCTTCCCACACTCTTGCAATGTTTTAAAACTCTTAAACCCACGTCATTTAAACAACATGCATGCATGTACTGTACAGTTTTGCAAAAATGTACTCACCACTTCTGCAGAACAGCAGCTTGGTTCCAGTCGGGTTCGATTCCGGTTCTGCAGACCTATACCCTGCAGCGATGAAGCCCACCACCTTGTCCAGGTTGATGTGCGCGTGGATAATTGAGCTTTAGGATTATTTGAGACTTTCCTGCCAGTTCTTTGAGCTTAATAGGTCTGTGTCGCTAAACTTCCCTCCATTTCTGCAGAAAGCAGCGTCCAGAAGCACTGTTGGCTTCTGGGTAGTGTAGTTATTTTGACCTGCGTTGCAGTGTAGGCTTATGGAAAGAAAACTATAAAATGGCAGCACCTGCCCGAAGTTTTATTTCCTTAACTTTTTATCTTGTACCGTCCCAATCATGTGAGTAATATTGAAGTTGACGGTGTGTTGTGTACAATGTTGCATTGAAAAACGGTGAAAGAGTAAGTCTGCAAAATTTGAACCACGAAGTAGCGAGGGACTACTGTACTCTTGTTAAGATTGGAGTGGTTTTAAGACTACACCAATTCACTTTAATCAATGAGCTATCTGCAGCAGGTAAGATAATTGTTCAGAACCTTTCCATAACAGCCCCCCCCCCCCCCCCAAAAAAAAAAAAATCTGAACTATCATTTAAAAACAAGTAGCAACCCAACAGTGAATGTTAGTTACCGTGTTGAATCATTGAGTCAGGAGGTACAACTTAATGTGTAAACTAATGAAATGTATCGACTGTAGATGAATCCTCTTCATACCTCCAGAGTAGCTTACAAACAGA
Organism: Nematolebias whitei; assembly: GCF_014905685.2. Taxonomy (NCBI): domain Eukaryota; kingdom Metazoa; phylum Chordata; class Actinopteri; order Cyprinodontiformes; family Rivulidae; genus Nematolebias; species Nematolebias whitei. The sequence goes on along the minus strand of NC_056502.1, from coordinate 30,164,226 downwards.
TTTATGTGGATATTTATGTGTTACTGTATGTGAAGCCAAAATGCAGAGTTATTAACACAAACTGTCATGGATCACATTTAAATAAACCTTTATTTATAAAAAAAAATGACAACAGTCTTGATTCTTTGGTCACCTCTGCCGAGAGTCCAGGTTCTGTCCATCATCATTGTGATTACAGGAGTTTAATCTGATCCTGGGCACCTTTAGCAGAAGCAAGGGACACTTGATAAATGTCATGGACATTTGGTTTTCCTTCTCATTATCACAGTCTCAGGGAGGAAGCTATCACACCCCAAACATTTTACAGATTATTATCCAGTGAAAGAACAGTAACATTTAAACTCCAGCGTGTTCTGCCTGATCAGGGATCATCCCTCATTCACGCTGCGATTCATCACTCAGTCGATGACAAACCAATTTAAAGAGCTGCAGCTTGTCTCTTCTGCTGGTCAGGGAGAAATAATAAAGTGATCCTCACACCTAAGATGGTTTCTGCACCAAACTTCACAAACTCTGTAATGTTTCGGGCACACTGCTTTTCTTCAGACAACCAAAAAGAAGCTTATAAAAAAGAAGTTTACTTTGTGGTAGTGAGAAAAAGGGGCAGTGTGCCCGAAAGCCATTATTTTGTACAGGAGTTATCTTCTGAGTGCAGATCAGTTTGTTTATAAATGTTTTTAGGTTTCAGTTTTGGCATTGTAGCGTTCATTAATATGACGTATTTATTGTTTTTAGCTTTCAGGTGGAGGTGACTTAATATATTAAAACAAAGCAGTTATATGAAGTGCTCTTTTTAAAACACCACAATTCACCATCAGAGTAAAGGAAAATAATCAGAATCAGTCTTTATTGTCATATTGCACTGAAGCACAACAAAACTACATTTCAGTACAGCCAAACAACACAGACATGGGAAGACGGGAGTGCCTGAGGCAACAGCCTCGAGAGGCGCTGCCTTTTCCCGTTGGATAAGAAAAAGGCAGTACGAGGGAAAGAAGAGGTTAAAAAAAATCATATCTCACACTGTATCCCTGACAAGACTCAGTGTGAGGCTGCAAAAAACTTCAGCACACACACAAAAAAGCAACATACAGATGACGCAATAAGATGCATGCAGAGTGGATGAGCGTGAGGGGGTGGGGGTGGGCTCCCAGCACAGGCCGCCCAAGAGAGCGTTGCAGCCTCCTGGCTCCTCGCATCCAACCTAGGTTACCGCAATGGGCGTGGGGGTGGGCAAAAGGAGGGAGCCCTGTGAAGGATGTGGGTTGAGGGGAGTGTGTGCGAATGAGTGTACAAGTGTATGCATGTGAATATGTGAAGTAAATCTGTGAACACTGTTCCAAATGCACCCTACCCCGACCCCGACCCCCACCCTGCCATAGTCCATGATAAGTGATGGTGTGTTTATCAGCCGGCCTCGGTGGAGCCCTCTGAGACAGATCCATAGAAAACCTTGGGGAAAGGAACTGGTAAGAAGACCTTGGGAAAGGGAACTGGCAGTGGGAGCAGAGTTTTCATTCATTGACTGAAAAAAATGGAACAGTACCATTTTCAGCCACTAGATGGCAGAAGAGTAGAAAGGCATGTCGTATCATGTAATGGAGTTAAACTCGAAGCAGTCTGCTCCTCAGATAAATAATGTTAATTTATTATTTTTAAATATGAATGTTTCTGTTGACTTATTTTATATATGCATTTTTCTGTTCGGTGCCCTGAGATGACTTCTGTTGTGACTTGGCGCTATATAAACTGAATTGAATTAATAGGTAAAAGTGGCTATAATGACAAAATCGGCTTGACGTAACCTTCCACCATCGTCTGCCTGGAGCAACCGAATCGGCTTCATTTCACTGCGCTGCTCCCGGGAAATGCAGCTGATTTGACCGTCAAAGTGAATTTATTAAGTAAAAGTTCAAATGAGACACACCTTTACTATAAAGTCGAGCTAACAAATAATTGTTTTAAGTTGTTATCTTGCTAAATTTTGAAGAAATGCGCAGCAACTCTGTCCTCTGTGCGTTCATGTTTCCATGTATCGGCTTTCGAAAATACAGCCGATTTGACCGTCAAAGTGCATTTATTAAGCAAAATGTAGACTGAGACACACATTTACAATAATTTTGAGCAAACACACAATTGTTTTAAAGTGTTAATCTTGTTAAAGTCCTCTGGTGCATACTCCCGCTGTCGCCATATGGCAGCCCATCGATTTTTGGCACAAAACCGGCCCACATTTACAGGTTGTCAGCGGTGACACATGATAGATGTGATGTATACAACGAATTAACATATTTATTGATTTTTCCACTTTTCTTAGACATATTTGGACATATGCGACTTATAGGGCGGTGCGATGTGTACGGCAGAAAATACGGTAATCCGCTTCCAAGCCGACACAGGGGAGCCACATTCAAACAACAGATGTTTTGGGTCAGGCCGACTCCATTAATTTCTGTCTGCCTTACAGTTTCACTGGCACAACTCAATGACGACTCCAAACAGCCACATTTTTGCGGTCAGTACCGCCGGGCCGAGCTTGTAACTTCTCCAAGGTCAATTCCTTCCTGCCCACGAGATCCAGGAGCTGCAAGTAGCCTGCGATTCTCAGCAAGAGTCGTGTCCAACTTATGGCTCAGCTCACAAAGCATTTCAGTCTGAGCGTTCACAGCACGACACATTCCTTCATAGAGGTCAGGCAGCTTCACAATGGCCTGAACAGCTGCCAACGTTTTTCAAATTTGTCAATATGCCATGTAACCACCAACTCCAAAAAGCAGAAATTCTTTTATCATAAATCCAATCATATAGGCATCTTCTACGTCCTCGACCGACAATATGGACACACAATCTTCCACTGCCCCCAGAAATCTGGCTGCAAGTGTCCTGTCGGGGCAGGAGGGCTCTCCTTTGTTCTGTCTTCTCGTCGAGAAAATTTGATCAATTGCGTTGAGAAACCTGCTGACCAAATTCATAATTTACAATTCAGAAGATATGGAAAGAGAGGCTCTAAAAAGGTTCACAGGACAAAAAGCAGAGCAAAGAAGGAGCGGGAGAAAACGCGTCCATCTACACCGAGAACAAGAAGGAAAAAAAGGAAATAAAACGTCTTGTTCTAAGATATTTATGACTTTATGAGAACTTTGATCAAAATGCTTCACCCTTTTTTTGGTATTCCTTCTTGTGTAAATAGCAGATATTGTGTTCATATAATGTCTTTGTCATGGGTTTGTCTGAGTTAAATAAAATAAAAATGATCTCTCTGATTGCTCCTATTTCCAGGGATCTGCTGCAGGAACCGGCTGCAGAAGCCAGGAATTGTACCACATTTTCACATTTTATGTGTTTGAAACTTCGTCTGATTTTATGCAACGGCTTTAGCCTTTTATTCATTAATTAATTTTAAATTTTGATTGCTTCACATTGCGCACACAGACGGCCTAAACAGCTAAGCTGCTTATTGTGCTTTGAATCATAAACGCCACAGTAGGAGATCTTTGTTCACATGCGGCCTGTAAAACTAATGAAAATCACGACTTGCTCTTTAGAACAACAACAGTCAAATATGTGGAGATCACACTTATGGACTTTCACACAAAGCAGAAGAACGCGGAGCTCTGGCAAGTTGAATCGAGGACAACTAGACTTCTGGTTTATTCTGGAAGATGTTTCTCAACTCTGAACTGAAACGTGAGGTTCAAACTTATAAATGAGTTGTTGAACTCACAAGCAGTTCCCTCTCCCTCCCATCCCTCCTGAAGATCATTAGGGTCCTTGTTAACCTTGTCCAAAATGAATATGTTCTGGTCCTATTGATGATGGAGTGACCTGCTGTGAAACTTTTAGTGGATTAGATAAAAAACTTAATGTGAAAAACCTGAGGCCCCATCCTCTGTTTACCACAAAACACAAGCAGTGCACCAAAGTTCCTGTTGCTGAGGGATTTGAATAGTGAATGTTTGTAGTTAGACTGATGGTAACTCTGAATTGTCTCTAGGTGTGAGTGAGAGAGTGAATGGTTGTTTGTCTCATTTGTCTCTATGTGTCCCTGTGATGGACTAGAGACCTGTCCAGGGTGTCCCCCGCCCCTCGCACAGTGATTGCTGGACATGGGCACCGGCGACCCCCATTACCCAAAATGGAATAAGCGGGTAAACGGTAATAGATGAATGGATTTTTGTATTTTTGGAGATTAGTGTTTTTATGGACTGGAATTGAACAGAGAATGAAAGTAAACCTTAATATTTTTGGTCAAAATATTCAAGTGCACTGTGTACACTGTGGAGAAGAACAGAAGGAGGTTATTATTTATTATTATTATTATTTTGCTTGTCTGAGACCAGGCACAATGACAGAGCCAGGGGGTGATCAATGGTGGCCAACGCCACCATGCATTAATCTTTGGTCTCCCCAATTGCCACCTCAATCATCCGATTCATTCATACTTACATATATATATATATATATAAAGGGAAAAGTTAAAGAAAATAAGGAGGATAAACATCTTTCATACACTGTGATGCAGGTTTTTCTTGTTAAACAATTTAATTAACTCCACGATGGCTGGCAGGTTACGATACTGTATAAATTTTGTATATTTTGAATTTACTATTTCTAACTATGTATGTTATAGAGAGTAGTTTTGTTTGTATTGATAAAAAAGAAAAACAAGCGAGCGTGTGTGCCTTCTGTTGCTTTTAGTTATTAGACAAATTATTCTTTCAAAATTATTCATCATCCGAGACAAAATTGTATCTTTTCAGGTTAAGTACTAATTTGTGCTTGTGGTATGAACCACAAAGAAGGAAAAGGACGGTGTGACAACCCCCACCCCACCCCACCCCCCCACCACAGCCCACCCTCCCCATTTAACCAAGTCAAACAAACACAAAGTTATGTTCTTTTCATGCACTCTTCAGGTTTAGTTGTAGAGTTTTGGGTTCAAACTGTGGGATGTGTCTGACAACGACTGCAAGCTACTCATTTAGCTAACATTAGGTAATGTTTGTTTGACTGGTAGATGTTCCTGCATTCTTGTTTTAAGTTAATTTTATTATGTTGGATTTTTCAATTCGCCACTAAATCTCTAACTGCATTTTGGTTCCTCAGTAAGCCTAGAAAATATATATGTTTTATTATAAACAATAAACGTTAAATCTATAACGAGCACTTTTGAGAGTCATTTAATTGTTAGGTCACATTAAAGCAGTTGAATATAATCCTCCCTGCTTGTACATGTGGCTACAGGAAGTTTATTTTGTAGGTTTATGTCATATTTTTCCTACAGAAAGTGAGTCTGACACATGAGGTTCCATCCAGGAGGAAGGTCTGTTTCTTTTGTCTCTGTTTCCCGTCTCTAAGTACCTGCATTTCATTAAAAACTACACATGAAAGCAATATGTGACAGCGTAGAAAACACCTGCAGCTCTCAATGAGAACAAGAAAAAAACAAAACATAAAAACAAAATCAGGAAAACCAAATAGAATAAAATAAAATCAGATCTGCCTTTTATGGAGTGCTCTGTTTCTGTTGTTTTATGGAATACTCTGCAGAAAGCAGACAACAAATAAATGTTCATTTAGAAAATATTTATCCTCTCTTGTGAGAAACGTATTGAAGTTCATTTAATAATTCGTCATTAACTCTGAGGGGAAATTAAATGTTGCAGTATAAAAAATATTTGCCAAAATAAAACGTAAAAATCAAACCTGAAAAACAAACAATTGGCAGGTGGTTTGTGTGTTTTATCCCAGGGGAGTCGCATCTCCATTAAAAATGAGTCACATTAAAAGCTTTTTGCTCTGGGCAGACAGTTACAGCTGCGTTAAAAGAATATTATTATAATTACTAATTGGAACGGCTCCTTTAACACACAATTAAAAAGAAGTCAATAGAGTTTTTTTCTTATTTTATTGTAGTTTATTTATTGTAAGATGTTTTGTTTCCATTCAAACAAAAGCAGCCTCACTTTTTGCAGGAAATAAAGGATTATAATGAAACTACCATTTTTTTCGAGGAATGCAAATTACCTTCTTTATGCCAAAATTGCAACCCTTCTGCTGTCATTGGGTCAACATGATACACAGGCCTCACGGGTCATTCTGTCCTAAGTCAACAGGAATAAATCTCAACAAATCTGTGACGGACTCTCAGCTACTACCACCCCAAAGTGAAGCAAAAAATCTGCACAAATGACTAAATTACAGACATATTTGTGTTTTCAAATGGTGATTAAACAGTGGCCATCTTGTTGTAGATACACAGCCATAAATACTTTCTGATAGTTTCATTAACATTTGTCCACTGCTTCAAGAGACAGTTTGCTAACAGACAGACCAGCACAGACAAACACACCTTTCATGGTGGCAGGAAATGATCAGGTTGAAGAAACTTACAGCTTCAAGTGATCAACTAAACATTTATTAATCCAAAACATAAATTTAGCAGTCCAAAAACGTATGTTAGGCTGCCTTCAGATCTGTGATCTCGATGGGATCTGCCTGGTGAAATAAAGATTAATAAATGAATGTGATAAAAACAAAGCATATGAAACTGATTTCAATCGCAGACTTTTTTCTAAACCCAAATCTTTTTATTTCCCAACTTTAACCATGTAGGTTTATCGTCTTAAAAATAATCTAAAATGACGGTCCAGGGTTTTTGTGTTACCGTGACAACTAAGAAATAAAGTTCCCAACAATGTAATGGTGTTCAGGAAAAATAAAGCACATCAGCACAATAAATGTTTCTAACCCTAACTGTGGAGCGTTAACTGTTTTTACCACAAAGCAGCAAACATGCCTGATATTGCCAGTTAAGTGAAATAAACAGTTATGCATCCGTTTTGTGCTTCAAGTTTGTGACCCAATAAAGGAAACTTGTAAAACTGAAATGGCTCCATCAGCTCTGACAGTATTGGATCTTTAGACATAGGTCTTGAAGTCAACTCTAAAGAGTCAGTGAGGAGCTGGAAGAGATGGCTCTTTGCGTTGAGTTAGGCCCAATGAGCTAGAGTTGCATTCGGGTACAAAAACTCCGGGTCAGGCCAGGGCGGGCTCCAGGTTCAGGTTAGAAATGACAGCTCTACAATGAGCTGGATCCCCGACAAGTGACGGAAGTAATAGTCTAATTTTAATTAGAATTTTTTTTTTCAAATTTTGTGTGAAAATGTACAAACAAGCAATTCGCTGATTTCCTGGACTGCAGGGAAGTTTGAATAGTAAATGCTTTTAGTTTTTGAGATAGATTTTTTTTCTTGCCCGAGGTGGTTCAGAGTGATGGATCCTAGCAAGCACAAGCAGCAATTTTATCCACTATCAGGCCCAATGGTGGAGCCAGGGGGTGGCCAATGGTGGCCTTGGTCTATCATAGATTCATCTTCAGCCACCAAAATCATTTGAGGAAACTATACTTTTAAGCACTATAAAAACTAGAAAGCACAGTTTATTTCCAAATGATCAGGGTAGTTGGTTTACAAATATATATAGCTGTGGCCATCTTGAGTTTTGACTTGGCAATCCAGTTTTTGATATTGACCTTTCTTACGTCTATATGCAGCCACAAACCAAAATGAAAGTCGATACCTCACTTATTTCTCAAGTTGTCAAGTTCACAAGACTGATGGGTAGATTAAAAAACAAACTATATTTCCCTACTTGACTGTGTGACAGGGGACAATTATGTGTGAGTTAGTTACAAACTTTATTTCCTTGCATCCTGTCAGACCATAATATTGAAATACAAAGTACTTCCCTACTGATTGTACTCAGAAGTGTAAACAAATACTGCAACCATCTCACAAAAGCCGTGGTGTCATCAACTTAACCCGAGACTTTCTTCTCAATTCGTTGACATGCAAGCAGGCTGCTGTGACAGAAACATGCAAGTTGATGTTTTTATAAACAGACTGATAAAAGAGGAGCCTGTCAAACCAACACTGCATTTTTTTCATCAGTGTTAGGAAGTTTTGCTCATTTTAATGTATTTTTATTTTTTACATGCAGTACATATATATTACAGTGTACAGTCTTTGCTACGGACATGTATACAGTCTGCCAACAAAGTCTCAATAATCCAGGTATACAATCCAACAATTTTCAGTCAGGTCATCTGGACAGCTTCTTTCTTTCTTTTTTTTTTTTTTGTGCTGAAACGTTTCACCTTCCATCCAGAAGGCTTCATCAGTCAAGGAAACACAAATCAAAACTGATTCTTACCCCAACAGCTTACTCCAAATTGGAACAAACCAGTTATGTTGGTGCTAAGATGGTCTCTTTGGCACGCCCCCTCCTCCGGTGCCGGCCCTCTCCCTCGTCGACAGTCAGACAGTCTGTGCTGTACAGAAATCAAAGTGGACTATTTTCTATTTTGTTAAAGATTTTGTACATAATACTGTTTATACATATCCCAGATCCACTGCCAAGGTTATTTTATTATTGCGTTATTTTTTTCTATGTACCGTATGCGTTTAATATTTCACATCTACATTTATCGTCTTTAAAATAATTTGCACTGTAGATAAAAACGAGTTATGTTGAAGAGGTTTTAACAAGATTAGCAAGTCAATATACACTCGAACACGTCTAGGAATTAAATATACTGGAACAAAGCCTTTTAAAGTGTAGCGACAAGTTACAACAAGCATCTATTATCTGTAGACGAACAGTGCAGCTACACTCTGAAGAGTGAGGGTTATAAGTTTAGCAGTTGCAGACGAGGACCGAGTATTGATAGCTTTTATTCTATGCTTCTTTGAAATCCTCGCCATCCATCAGTTCAGACAAACTTCACTACAAATCTCATTACTATCGCTCTCCAATCAGGCACCACAGAAAGTTAAAGGTTCTGCTTGAAGAAGCAGTATTTCTTGTTTACCATCATTTCTTATCCGTTATACTTTTTATGATCCTAATACCCGGTTCCTCACCGAACTTGCATTGCACAAAAATGAATCAAATAAACCTCTATTGATTGTATGAAAGTTGAAAATAGAGTAATATAATTTGATATAACCTAAAGTTTGTAAATCTAAAATATCCCTGGGTGTCAGTGAGGGTGTGAACGGTTGTTTGTCTCTATGGGACCCTGTGTACACAAGTTCGTTCCACCTCATAGTGATGCGAATGACAATAAAGAACCTTGACCTTGATGTGTCCCTGTGATGGACTGGAGATCTGCCTCCTCCACAGTGAATGTTGGACATGGTCACCAGTGACCATGTCCAACATGGGAGACCTCTGCTGTCTCTACTGCCTCACAACCAACTGCCAGCCATAAACACGTCTGGTTCCACCGGAGAATAGAAGGAAAAAAAACAAAACATACTGTATATTATTCACCAGGCAGCACGGTGGCGCAACTGGTAGAGCTGCTGCCTCAGCGAGCAGGTCCCTGGTTCAAACCCCGGTCCGGGGGGCCTTTCTGGGTGAGGTTTGCATGTTCTCTCCGTGCATGCGTGGGTTTTCTCCGGGTGCTCCGGTTTCCTCCCACAGACCAAAAACATGCATGTTAGGCTGATTGGTAACTCTAAATTGTCCCTAGGTGTGAGTGAGAGAGTGAATGGTTGTTTGTCTCGTTTGTCTCTATGTGGCCCTGTGATGGACTTGCGACCCGTCCAGGGTGTACCCCGCCCCTCGCACAGTGATTGCTGGACATGGGTTCCAGATCCTCCCTTGTAAATAAATTAAATTATTTTCACTGTAAATAAAGCTATGTTAATTATTCCAAGTCTTGGAGTCTGCTAATTTCAGTCTGGGTATTGCCACTAAACATTACAAAACCTTTGGGTCTCTTCCATGCAAGCGTCAAGCCTCCTTGTGTCTTCTCGTCTCTACCTGGAGTCTGTGCCTCTTGTGAGCCTTGGAATCCTCACCTACAAATGTCATCCTCTTGCTCCTAGAATCCTCTTCCCCCATCTCCAAGCCTGCAAACAATATGAACAATACAGCAAGAGAAAGAACCTGCAAACAAGAACATAACAGTAAGAGAAA
>NC_056502.1:30125702-30154229 GCF_014905685.2 Nematolebias whitei | reverse complement strand
CAAACAAGAACAATACAGTAAAAGAAAGAACCTGCAAACAAGAACAATACAGTAAGAGAAAGAACCTGCAAACAAGAACACTACGATAAGACAAAGAACTTAATACTCCGTTAGAAATTTTCAAAAATTTACACTCACTATCTCCTCTTTTCCACAGATCTTCCCACATCCCCCCAGTTGAACCTAACTTTGTAAATAAACCACTTACCTTTCATTGCCCGTGTCTCTCGGGTTTCAAACTCTGGATTTAGAAAATTTTATTATTACAAAATTAAGACAAAGTTAACCACATTCTAAATGAGTAAATGTGGTAAAGATTAAGGGCTTAGTATTCCTGAAAGGAAAGCACATCACTCTGCACCTTTCATGCCAAAGTTTTAAACTTCAATCTGATGAGAAAGATCAAAGTTAGCCAAAACATAAATGGTCTCATGATATTATGAGAACATTTGGTACATGAAGAACTGTATGTGTTGATGATGACTCTCAGCTACTATTACTACAATTTTTAGCTCATTATTTGTAAAATTGACTGCATTACAACCATTGCATTTGCTAAGGTAGATGTGGAGGTCAACTAAAATGTTTTTGCCTCCAAAAGTTAATCAGTTGTAGATGTTCACTCATTCAGACTTGCAATAAAATGTGTCTACTTGTTCTCAAGATATTCTGCTAACGCTGCAGACAAACTTGCACACAATTCACTTATGCCTTCAGTCTGCATGAAGTCATATCAGTCATGTGCACATGGAGCAGGAGGTGCTTGAGATCACTAACAATAACCAGTCTTTGAGAATTGTTAATAATCCTTTCAATGGTTCTCATTTATGTTACATGAACGTGGCTTTAGGTAATGAAAGCCTTGTTCACACATCTCTATGCTCTAAGCTACTACATCCAATTTCCACCCCTGATGATTAGTATGTAGTGGATGCTAATAGAATAATGGTGGAAGAAAAGGAGAGTGCAAAGGTAATTAGGAAGCAGTGGGTCATCTTGTTTGCCCAGAGGAGGATTCAGAAGGAATTACCTGATGAGGAGGGGTGGGAGACGGAAAATGATTTCAGTCTGGTGGAAATAAAAGGGAGGAAGGCATGGTAGACTAAAAACTGGAGCAGGATTGAGGAAAAATGAGAGCTGTAAATACAGAAAGAAGAAGTTAAAATCGTGAGATGGTATCTTTTGAAATGATGGAAAGTGACCAGAACTGCAGAAGTCTTCAATAAGCTGCCTTCTGTTGGGTTCTGAAGGAGACAGAGAAGAAGGGAGAACCGACAAGAACAGACCAAGATAACTCTGTTTGTGTGTGCGTGTGTGTTTGTGTGTGTTATGTGCCCAACCAATAATTCCATAAAGGGAATTATCACGCCCACTCTGCTGCCTTCAGAGCTGTCTCACATTTCACTGCACAGATGATTAGGATCAAAAACAGATTAGCAGATGGGTCTCTACAGCCGAACATTTAAAATAAAAAGGTTATATGCTGATGATGTATTATTCATGCAGAATGCTTGTACTGGTCAGGGGGTGGTTTTATTTGTTTACTTAGGTTAATATCTCATCTGGTTAGGACAGGTTTTCAGCCACAGTGACAAACTCAAGTAAGAATTCAATCTTTTTAGTTACACTGAATATCTGAATAATTCTTGGTTTGTAGCGTGAGTCCCAGATTTGTTGTTTGACATAGATACAGTCAGTGAAAGTTTTCTTTTGCTGCACACCATTTACTTCAGAGGTCTGAATTCAAACAGAGTTAGATAAGATGTCACACCTGACTTGAAGAGACAGTCTGCTCATTTTTAAAGAGATGGTCTGTCAAATATTTATAGTAGTATATAGTTATCAGCCATAACAACAGTCATGAAGAAAAGACTGAAATCTTTGTCCAAGCTAGGCTAACAGCTAGCCAAATAAGGGCTTATTTTACATAATTTTGCAATAATAAAAGAATATCAAAGTTCATATTCAATAATCCAGGTTAAAAAAAAACCCAACAAAGTTCAGTCAGGTCATCTGGAAGGCTTCTTTTTTTTGTTGAGACGTTTTGACCTTCATCCAAAGGACTTCATCAGTTCAAGGAGCCACAACAAACTCAGTCCCACAAGCAGCACACTCACATAGTGGACCAACCAGTTTGATGGTGATAAGATGGTTTCTGGAGTCCGCTCTCTACCCCGTCGACTCCTCTGAGGCAGCCACAGGCGAAGTGGTTCAAAACATCAAAGTTCATGCTCAATAATCCAGGTAAAAAAAATCCAACAAAGTTCAACCAGGTCATCTGGACGGCTTCTTTTTTTGTTGAGACGTTATAAAAAAAACTTTTTCTTAAAAGTGACAAATTATTATGAAAGAAAGCTACATTAGGTAACTTCAAACCCTTACGGTTTTGCTAGACACTGTTGTTGATTCTTGTTTGTGTATGTGAATCTTTGCTGAACAGAAACAGGTAAATGTTGATAGTACTGAAAGGTACCAACTCTTGGTGACTGGATCACGCTACTAACCATGCTTGATGGTGCATGAAGCTGGAAATCCAGTAAGAGCTCAGGGACCAAGCAATCCATTATTAGCCAAACCAAAATCAAATTATTATCCGTCGCTCTGTTGCTCCGTCGCTCCGTCGCTATGTCGCTCTTTTGTTCAGTTGCTACCTAGTTCCCTTGCTACGTCGCTCTGTTGCTACCTAGTTCTGTTGCTCTGTCGCTCTGTTGCTCCGTTGCTTCATCACTCCGTTGCTTCGTCGCTCCATTGCTACCTCGCTCCATTGCTTCGTCGCTCCATTGCTAACTCATACTCTTACTCTCTCACCCTGTTGCTACATCATTCTGTCCCTACCTACTATTTCCTTACCTTGCTATGTTGCTATCTCACTGTGGCCACTTTGCTCCGTTACTAACTCAGCACAAAGACTCAATAGTGGTGGGTTGGCTTCAACCCTTCTCACCCTCTTGCCCCTCAAAAATCCCATCCAAGTGGCCAGAAAGCATCTAAGTCTCGTGCTGGAAGTGTTTTGTGAAAGTGCTTGCTTACGATTGCTGTTCTAAAATAATGAACACAATGGACAAATACTGTGTCAAATTATTGGAATCCCATTTTACTAACTTGAGCAAATAATTGTTATTAACATCCAGTTGATGATGTAATCCATTCAAGCCCTAAATTTAAGCACTAGACCACATTCTGGTGAATCATAAATTGTACATTAGAGTTAGAGTTTCTCAGGCTAAAATGGTCACTTCCTGAACTGGATCTTTCAACACTTCACTCCGTGAACAGCTCAGCTCTATACACCTAACTCTAACCATTTTGTTTGCAGGTCTGCATCTGGCTCTCTCTTTTTCTTTATATTCTGATAAATTATCAGTACATTTTTGCATGCATCAACAAATCATTACAGAATATAAATGACTCTTACACTGCCTCCAAAATAGCAAGCAATACTTCAATCCTGCGATCAAGGCTTCAACTTCATAGATTTATCCCCAACCTGCTGTTCACTACGAAAATATGCCAGTAAACCGCTCAAGCTTGAGCCATACAAAATAAATAAATAAATAATCTTGAGACAACAATTTTAGGTTGCACAGAATTAAGCTTTTTCCTAACTAAAAGCAGCAAAGTCTTTTTATGTAAACATATTGTAATTTAGTACTGATAATGTTTTTTTGTTGTTGTTTTTTTTCCTGCTCTTCATTTTTCCACAGCAACCACAAAATGTCTCTGGAATAGTTTTATTACTGGTTAAGTGAATTTCAGGAATTGAAAGGCATAAATAAAGCCTATATCTCTATATAGTGGTGCATATTCGTTCATTCAGTCACAATAAGAAACGTTAAAATATTGATGGCACCGATAGAGATGACATCATTTAAGTAGTGACCAAGAAGGTGTTGGTTAAAGCTAATGCACCAAACCCTTTTCTCATTACTTGTGCAGATCTTTAAGAAAAGCAGAAAAAACTATGTAGGAAGGATTCAGTGGTGTGTAGCTGACATGTGGGATTAATGCAGCTTTTCCACACAGTTAGACAGGGCTGTGAAAGTATGTTTTTGTAACACTGCTGGGCTTACTGTAAAACACTCTTTCGCAGGAATTTAAATGGTCCATTTTCTCCTCACTAGGGAATTTCACACTATGGATAATGGAGAACTAACGCCTAAAAACAAAGAAAAAAGTACAATTACAGGCCAAAAGCCAATCTAATTTATTACGTATACAGTCACCATTTAGAAGAATCCAAAGTCTTACATTTCAATATCAGGTCAATTTTGATTTTCTTTCATCATTTGTAGAATTTTTATGTCGTCGTTTCCACAGTTTTAATCACAAGCGTTTTTTTTTAACTTCATTTATCATGGTTGGCACTTACAAATGGGGCATGACTGAACATATTTAGACAGGATTTGTTTTCCCAACCAAATTGTTCATAAAATATTCCTTAATTTTTAGCTAATTTTTAGCTAATTTTAAGCTTTCTATCAATTTTTTGACTGATTTAGTATGTTTTATAAGGAAGGCCATAATTTTTTAAATAATGAAGGAAGCTTGATATGAAAAAAAATCTGAATGTTTTTTTAATCCCAAATTTGATCAATTCTAAATATCAGAAAATACATTTGTATAACACTTCTTTACAACAAAGATATCAGATTCACTCAAGTGGGGTTTTGTGGAAACAATATGAACTATTACTATCTTACCTGTTTTACAGTAAAAAAAAAAAAAAAAAGTTAAATCCTAACTAGATTGATGAGCCAATGGCTAGTCCAAACACAACTCAAAGTGGATTACTATTGTTTTATTTATTTATTTCACTAACCTTTATTTAACCAGGAAAATCCCAATGAGATCTCGGATCTCTTTTGCAAGGAAGGCCTGAGCCTGAAGGCAGCCTAACGTAAAACATACAATAACTCCAAAATGAATAAATATTCACAACAGATTATGAGAACACAATTTTTAAACCTTTGAGTAGACATTGACATCGTTCACATGAACTTGGCATGAACTCATGTGCGTGCCACTTCAGCTCAAAATACATAATAAAGGAAGTTATTTTTTTCTTTCGTATTTTACGGCAGATTGCGTCCACTCTGTTGCATTACCGCCTCCTTGAGACTGAACCCCATTCCTACATTTCCGTAAAGGAAGTTTCACCGATGTGAAACGTAAATTTGTCGATCTGCGTTTGATTATTCATGGCTTTCTCAAGGACCTGGACGTGTGACACAAAAACTGAATTTTGGAATTGAAATTGAATTTTAGAACTGAACATGAAAGTATTCAAGCTGGATTTTCAATACAATGAAATAGTTTCAAAGCAAATGAATTCAGTTTCAAACCATTAAATTCAGTTTCAGTTTAGTGAAATTCGTTTTCAAACCAATGGATTTAATTTCAAATTACACAAATACAGATTTAGGCTGAGCAATTCAAATTCAGTTTCTGATGGCACAAGTTCCTGCCCATACCACAGGGAGGACATCATAACTGGCTGAATGGAGCATAACGCAGAACTGAGGAACTTCTTCTTTATAGTTTTTTTTTTTGGGGGTTGGCAAACAAAATGTGGCGGGAATTACCGCCACCTACTGGAAAGGAGTGCACTTAAGAATGCCCATTTGTTTGTTAGCTTGTGTACGTGTTGTCTATATAATAATCTATTACTCAGCTTTGTTTTCTAAGGCACCAAATTGCAATTTGAATAATTTTACTTCCTGATTCTTTTTGTAGTATGTTTATTACAATTGAGGATCAAACAGAAAGACACAGAAGGAACACGAACGAGGGAGAAGTGGCAAACACGTGAGGTGAAACAACAAGGACCATGTGAGAGTGAGCGGGGAAGGAGCAGGGAACTGAACTGATTAAAGATAAAACACGAATAACACGAGTAAAACGCAAAGATCCCAAAACAGACATAAGATCAATCATGAACGAGGGAAAACAAGTGTAATAAACTTAAAACAAACCATCAGAAAGTAACAAAAATGCACCAGTCATAACATACATTCCTGTTAGGAGGGTTCCAAGCTGAACCGGAAGTGCTACATCTAGCTGCTGCTGTTATTTATATTTACAAAGAAAGCCAAGAACTTTATATTAACCGTATAATGATTAATTCACAACAGTGTAAAAATTTATTAAACAATAATGGCATAAATTGTCATGATTTTTTGTTTTGAAGTTGTTCTAGAAATTTACTTTAGTCTTGGCCTTGATCGGACTAGTCTTTAGCTCGTCAATTTGGTTGGAAGTAAACTATTTCTCTACATATTGTTATTACAAAACTACAAGGGGTGAGAACTTAACTCTTTACAGAACCTCATTTACAAAAATCTGAGCAATGATTTTTATTAAGATTCTTCAATTTTGTCCATGAATTTTTAAATTAAGACCACAAAACCAGAGTCTAACATGAAATATTTCAGTTTCTGTTTGATTATAATGACTCCTCTGAATGTATTTCTAAGATGTATGTGTGTGAATTTAATAGGAAGCTCCATCAGTTGAAACAAAAATAAAAGCAAAGAAAAGAAAAGACGACATCTGGTCATTTCTTAGTGCACCGAGGAACATACTGTTAAAAAAATAGAAGAAGCCAGTGATATCGCAGTTTGACAAAAGTCTTCATGAGGAATCAGGGAAGTTCTGATGAAAGTGTTTTATAATGGTGTCATTTGGAGAAAGCAACACCAAGAACTGAAGTGGGCTCAGACACAGCCTCTCAGAGAGACAGGCACCGCCTGAGAGAGGCAGAGTGTTCTGGGAAAATCTAAAAAAGATCAATCTGGTCCTCTGGACATTCAAAAAAACCAAAAAACAAAACAAAGCAAAAAAATATAGATACGTTTCATCTTTCATCCGAAAGTCTTCCTCAGTCTTTCGGATGAAAGATGAAACGTATCTACATTTTTTTTTTGCTTTGTTTGTTTTTTTGAATGTCCAGAGGACCAGATTGATCTTTTTTAGATTTTTCTACCTGGATTATTGCGCATGCATCAGGGTGTTCTGGGAAAAGTTTCTTTTTATTTTCAGTAATAAGAAATACAAAGCCTATTACACTTAGTATGGAAAAGTGTAAAAAAAATGTGTTTTTATTTCTACTTGAAATCATTACTTTATAATGTATAAAAACAGACTATTATATTAATTTCTTCTTAGAAAATACAAAGTACTGTTTTATAATACAGTGGTGGGTACAATTCCACTAGTTCACTAACAGCTAACAGCAGAATTAGTTTTTTGTTTAGCGGATTAGTGTTTTTTCTAACTTTGGAAACCATTGGTGAAATCACCTTCTGCTAAACTAAGTTTTGCCAAGTTTGTCCGCTAACAACATTCACAAGCTTGTTCCTGTCTGTTGTGGGCGTGTCTGGAAGAGTCTGCTAGACACGCTATTGGCTACGTGGAAAGACGTGATTGGTCGACACATTTTCAACTGGAAGGAGATGAAGACGTGTCACAGGCTGAGTGATAGTCCTCTAAGTGGTTAGCGATTTAGCGTTAGCATCTGAAAATGTTTTTACCCATTTCTCGGTGTAGCATTAGGGAAGCTGATTTTTTTAAGTTAGCTGTGCCCACCACTGTTATAATGTAATCTTCTTCTTCTTTCGGCTTTTCCCTCTTTGTGGGTCGCCACAGTGAGTCATCCTCCTCCATCTCACTCTGTCAGTCCTCAGACCTACATTCTTCACTTTCCTCTTCTCCCTCTGTCATCGGACACGTTTCCCTCCTCTTGGTCTTCAACTAACAGTAGCACAATTTCTGCTGGCACCCTGTTTGTCAACAGCACTGGTGGCGGTCATTGTTAATTACCTGGGCCTCGACCAATCCAGTATGGTTTCACTTTGATGAACTCACATTACAGCTTTGGCTAAAGTGTTTTACAAGAGATACACTGGCTGGTGCTCCCCAGTGAATGGTTTCATTGTTATAATATAAAAATATATGTAATATAATACCAGAAAGTTCTTACATCTATAAAAATGGTAACAGACCTAATGGAGGCTATAGGGCACTGTGATGCCTCCACTAAGAGCTAATCGCTTAGAGTGAAAGAGTGAGACATGAGATCTTGGTGGATGTTGCGACCCAAATTTTAGCTCCCACCTCAAAGCTGAAAATCAGCCAAAAGACAGCTTGTATCTCAAAAAACTTGTTGGGACCAGGGGCAATTCTGATCTTTGATGAATCTGATCTTTAGTTGTGCTTAGCCCCCAGTGATGACAATTTCTCTTTGCTTAAACGACGTGAAAGCCATTGCTGTCAGAAGCTTTTGTAAAGTGAGGGGGACACACTGGTGGTGGTGGTGGTCTGGGGTTCCTCACCCAGAGAATTTTGAATAAAATAGATTAGATTTCCTGCATTCTGGTGTATTTTAACAGGTTGTTAAACATGTACTTTTACCTAAGTAAACACTTGATTCACTAACTACTTTAGAGAGCTCAGCACAATAAAAAGTAGTGCTAATAGTGGCGTGCAATACAGACGTTCTAGCTAAGAAGCTACAGACGTAGCACTCTGCTTTACATCACACAACCCAATAAACACTTTGAACAAATTCAGTTTAGTGTTAACTGATCATAACAAAGACTCAACTTATGCAACCACAAGTTGCAACATAGTTATATCTACATTTAAAACACTCAAACCAAAGTACAACTAGCTTTAAGCAGTAACCTATAGTTTAACCATTAAGTATACAATGTAATTATGACAGAAAGTTGAGGATTTACCTGCAGTTACCTTCATACAGATGAACATGTGGTACTTCCTGTTTATCACTGTTGTATTCAGCTGCAGGACTTTATCCAACTTTTACATTTTTCCTGACTCAGTTTAGGTTTTGGAAATGGAATAAAATTTATTCTATCCTCTAAAGCAGGGTTATTCAACTAAACTGCTCAAGGGGGGCGCAGTTACTGAAATCCAGCAGCTCAGGGGCCGGACATCTAGCAATTAAAGTCATTATGTAAATAAACCAACCATTACTATGATTTGTTACCTTTTAGATTTGTTTATTTTGTTGCATTGAATCATAAATGCAATAAACAGAACCCAAATCCCAAACCCAGAACTGCCCCCCACCCCCCAAAAAATGTTATTTTTCAGGGGTGCTGAGTTAAAATGTAGGGGTGCTTGAGCACCCCCCAAAAGAGGCTACTGTTTCCACTGGTTGGGACACTCGTAAATCAAGGTACCCCTGTATTTACCGGTATTGGTTTATTAGTTTATTTATTTATTTACACATTTGTTTGTTCATTTGTTTATTACAAAATTGGTATGAGCTATAATTATTTGCCTTCTTCATGATACTTATGATAAATGTTATAGAATACCGTATAATCTTTTGTCCTAAAAAGTAAAAAAAAAACAATCAATATACTGTATGTCAAAATTTGTTATATATTTTTAGTTTTCATGGGAGTTGAAGCTCCCATGACTAACAGACATGACTTTAGGTATAATTTAAATTTTATCTCTCAGTTCTCCAAAAAAATAAAAATAAATAAAATAAAATAAAATAAAAAAGAAAAACAGCTTCATACAGTAATCTTCTTTCCAAACATCTACATTTGTTTATCCCTTCTTGTCAAAAAAAGAGACAACCTTCTTGGAAACTATGCCTTTCCAAAGCAATGAGCTCCTTTAACGTGATTTATTTTTATTTTTTTTACTTTTGAAAACGTATTAGCAAAAAATAAAAATAGAATACATAAAATAAAAATCTCCACAGTCTGATGTGATAAAAAAAGCTGCAAAAATAAAACAAAAAAGACATTCCAAACAGATGCTTTATAATGTTTAACGAAAAAAAGAAAATGTCCAAACAAAAATCAGAACAGTGAACTAAATCAGGCGAAACGTTTATTTTAGAGAACAAACTATGACTTGAGAAAGTTGAACTTTAGCATCACATCATTCACAAGGTTGACCAAAACAGTTTTAACTTTGTTTTTTGTTTTTCATAAGATGCTTTAAATGTTTCAGACATTTAAAATTATTATTTTTTTAATTCACCAAAGTACACAGAAACCAGCAAATATGATTTTGAAAAGAATTAGAAGACGTTGTGGCTTTAAACTTAAGAAAGCTTGTTTCTAATGAATGTATTTAATGTATCTCTTCAGATTAAAGATTTAAATTTCATGTTGTTAGGGAAAAGAACATAAAGCCTAATGGAAAGACAATTTATGGCACGACAAGTATCTGTAAACATTCAGAACACATTCAAACTGGACTGCTGTGGAACTTGATGTTCTCTGTTTTGGTCTGTAGACATCTCATCATCAGAAACGTTAGCTGTAAAATAAAAAATACTGAGCTCGACCTGTTGGAAAATTTTTAACTCTCACGTTGCTAAAGTTTTCAAATCACCTTTTTACAAGAACAGCATGATTACATTTCTGAAATCCTATTCTGGCTTTTAATTTCAGTGTGCCACCCCAGGATTTTCAGTGGCCCCAACATGGCCACCCCATGAATATATTTATGTAGGCACCACTGGCGACATGCAGCACTTCTAAGACTTTTATTATTATTATTATTATTTTTATTATTATTTGCATCTCTCATTTGGGCTCCATGTGGAGAACTTGGCGGAGAGACTGAGGGTTGAACTGGGTTTCTTTTTCAGAAACAAATCCTGTCTAACTCTGAATGCTAGAAAACGCCTTGTATCTGTGACTTTCCTTCCTCCATTGACTATGGAGACATTATTTACATGAACGCTCCTACAAGCACCCTGCAGATGTTGGATGCTGTCTATCGTGGTGCACTAATATTCATAACTGGCTGTAACTACAGTACCATCACTGCACCCTGTATTCACTGGTTAACTGGACATCTTTAACTTCACACAGACTCTCCCACTGGTACATTTTCATCTTTAAATCACTTCTTGGTCTGCTGCCTTCATACATCTCCTACATGTCTCTGCGTGAGTGCAGCTACAGCGTGCGCTCTCAGGACATTATTACCTGCAGTGTTCCCTCAGTGAGGACTGAACCAGGCTAAAGGGTCTTCTCCTACTCCGCTCCTGTTCAAGGAACATCTTGCAAAAAGATCTGAAGCTCTCGACCTTGACCTCTCTAAGTGGCTTGGAACATCTGTTAAGTTCATGGCAAAAACCAACACAGACATGTTCCTGTTTTTAGTATTTTCCTTTGCTTTACGATCTAGCTGTTTTTGTTTTATTTATTTTTAATACCATTTTCTTTAATTTATTCTTCTCTATTCATATGCTTTCTTTTATGATTGTCTACTGTTGTCATCACTCTTTGTTAAAATCAGGTCTCTCTTGTAAATGTGTCACAGAGGCTCAATGAGACTAACCTGTATAAATAAAGATTGAATGAACTACTTGTTTTTTACCTTCCAATGTTTTTACTGTAGCTGTGCTGTAAGGCCTTGGTAACACTCCGACTCTGCTTTAAATCACTCTGTAAAATCAATATGTTCTATATTATCATGCAAACCATCCATCCATCCATCCATTATCTTTACCCGTTTATTCCATTTTGGGTCACGGGGGTCGCTGGTGCCCATGTCCAGCAATCACTGTGCGAGGGGCGGGGTACACCCTGGACGGGTCGCAAGTCCATCACAGGGACACATAGAGACAAACGAGACAAACAACCATTCACTCTCTCACTCACACCTAGGGACAATTTTTAGAGTCACCAATCAGCCTAACATGCATGTTTTTGGACTGTGGGAGGAAACCGGAGTACCCGGAGAAAACCCACGCATGCACGGAGAGAACATGCAAACTCCACCCAGAAAGGTCCCTGGACCGGGGTTTGAACCAGGGACCTGCTCGCTGAGAGGCAGCAGCTCTACCAGTTGCGCCACCGTGCTGCTCATGCAAACCAAACAAATCTAACTTCTGCTGCTTTACACGGACTCGTCTGTACTCTGTGGGCGGCTCTCTGACAAGTGAATATATTATTCAGGAGGTCAAAATAAAGTCTTTAAATAAATATTAGTTTTTTACCCTTCAGTCTGGATGTATTCTCTCACACAGACTTCTGAACTGCTTTAAAATGTACATTAAGCTTTTGTTCCTGTTTCTCTTCCGTGCTGTCGTATCAAAACATGTGAGTTTCGCAAACCAGAATAATAACTGAGCAGCTGCTGTTGGTGCCCGAACTTCAGAACACTTAGCTCTTCAGTGAGAACAAGTCGAGCCTTTCAGGAGACAGGAAATCACGCGTGGTGTTTTAGAAGATGACAGGTGGTGCCATGATTCATACATTTGAAAAAGTATTTGTTTTTTAATACTTTAAAGCTTGGTAAGCAACAGCAATGAGTTTAAACTAAATGTATAGAAATGACAAATGTTGCATGAGATAGAAAAAAAAACTGTCTCTAAATCAGTACCAGTGTTACCTGCACCTGAATGCAATAGGGCGATGATGTTTTTGTAGTGTGTTTGTGTCTGTTTGTCTCTGCTTAGCAAAATATGTCATAAACTGCTTAATGATTTTTTATGAAACTATTAGAAATTAGTCGTTAGACTGTCGTCGTATAGCTTTGTGTGTTAAGTCTAAATTGTGTGTGAATTAGTGTCCAGATGTTCTGCTGTGATTGGAGGAAGACCCCATAAAGCTAAACAAGGATTGGCTGCATGACGAGAGGTGCTGCATAAAATGAGTTGCGGAAGTGATGACGTCGGCTTCCATTCACTCTGCGCGTCCCAACCGGCCACAGCCGACCTGCTGTCACTCGTCAACTTCAGATTACATAGTTGTAAATAGTTTTGTGAGTAGTTTGTAGAGGTGAGCTGCAACGTTATTCTAAGATCTATTCTCCTGTTTTTCGTTAGCGTAGTGAGGTAAGAGTCGTGTGCTTGGGTTATTTTTGTTTCTTCAGGTAAAAGAAAATTCAGTGGGGATAGTTTGTTGTTTGGACCTGGGCTCGCCCTGAAGTTGGTAAGACTCCACAAAGTCAGTAATTTCACTATTGTAAATAAAAGCACTGTTCTTTCATATACACTTGACTCTGTGGCTGCTGGAGTGGTGCAGAAGGTGGAATCGCCCATAATTTAACGACGTCCTGGCGGTTGTTATTGTGCAGGGGTTTAACATTGTACATTTATAGTTGGTGTGTCCCAATACTATTTTTTTCAGACTTTGTACAAGTGCTTGAACTTGGCTACTTGGATACTTGCCAATATTGATACCAATACCGCACAATTTATCTATGCTTATCTTAAAATATCTCTAAACTACAGACATGTTTTTCATCCTCTATTATTTGCAAAGTAGAAGAGGAAATGGTGTTACTGAGAATAAAAGTGGTCTGAAGTAGTGGTGTGTTATCATGAGTTTAAGTGCAAATACTTGAGGATGGTATTACGGTATCAGACCGAGACCTGTGGAGATTCTGGATGTTTTTCCACATCACTGACACTCAAGTTAGAGACACAACATCTTTTATTGGTTGCAGGTTCCTCAAAAAATAGTTTGATTGGTCTCATTTGACATTTTCTGTTGCACTTTTGATGTTGTCTTTTCAACAATCAAAGATTACTGAAAACATTCAAGTGAAAAAAGTATTTTACATTTAACGTATCATATTGGGGGCCAGATAAAATGTCAACAAGGGCCAAATTTGACCCCCGGGCCTTGAGTTTGACATATATGATATAGACTCTGCTGGAACATCGTCCTCATTTGCTCTTGATCCTCGGTGGCACATCTCCTGGAACCTCCTTGTGAATCTTCCTTGTCGTGCTCCTGGTGTTCTCTAGTGTCAGCCTCTGGATAAGCATCTACAATCTACAACAATATCACCAACTTAACTTCACGCCATCCAGTCTAAAGCTCTGTCCTACCACTCTCTGTCACCTCTCCACTTACCTGGTCACTTTGGTCTGTCTCGCCATCCTGGTCCTCTCTCTCCAATCTGTAAACAAGAAAATAAACAAGTAAGCCAAAGAAGACTCTCTTAATAACCATCTTCCCTCCTACAGAAGTTTACTCACTAAGTCTCCTCTGCTACAGCACCTTCCTGTGCTCCAGTATCTTGCACCTGTAAATAAATCACTTACCATTTACCTGCCTGTGTCTCTCATGTCTCAGTTACTACTCTAGGTATCAAAGTTATTACAAACGTGATTATACAGTATCAACAGTTAACTGGCTTTAGGAAACAAATAAATGGCTATAAATCAGTTAGTTTTATGGATGTTGGGCCAATATTTAGTGTGGGAGAAGTAGAGAGTCATACCCAGCACATACTCCAGGTGCTAGCTAACACATCATCCTGGGAGATCTCACAGTATCACATGGGATTTGACCATATTGGCTTTAACTCAGTCCCTTCTCATCATCAGGAGGCTCATGTATTAATGAGTGTGCCTATTTAATATTGAAAGTTGGGGTCAGGACAAAATGTTAAAAGTACATACTGAAGGATTTTGGGGTGTTCAAATGACCCGAGCACAGAATTTCAGGAGCACTTCACCTTAGTATAAAAGATTGAATTGAGACAAAGTTAAAGTATGCAGATATTAGCTATAACCAGAGTGCAGTCTCAGGAACAAAATCAGAGTAAACCTTGCCTGGTCAATCAGCCGATGTTTGTTCAACCAAACTTTGTGTCTGAGCGAGATTTATAGGTTTCTCATGTCCCGCCCTTTCGGGTTCGGACAGGCTTGTGATTGGGTGTCAAAACCTCTTGATGGTCTGAGTGACACCCTGTTCAGCCAGTCAGGAGCAGATCTTATCCATGGTTACTCCAGACGGCCTTGCTCATTCTTGTATTGATAAGGGTTGATTTACGAGCTTTGTTTTGGAACACAGGACACTTACTCTGGCTCTCGTCTGTGTAAAGCTTTAAAACACGTTTTCTGTGTGCCTGAACTATTATTAATGTGAGAGCATAAATACTCCATCTGTTTTAAGTATAAAGTATATGAATGTTTGTGTTTTAGCGTTATTTATGTTTAATCAATGTGTACGCCGTGTGTCACATTGCTGGGCCCTCACTCTCTGCTGCTCTGCTCAGATGAACAAAGAAGGATCGTTTCCTGCTGCACTAACAAGTGTCTTACCTGTCTCTGTTTCCCTCAGAATTCTATCAAATGTGAACTTGTATGATTATCCTTAGCACTTGTGAGATTATATATAACATGAAGTAGTTAGTGTATGATTATACCTGAACACACGTTGTAGAAAATGCATCATTTCACATCATCAGAGAAATGTCAAGGCTTGTCAAAAGATATAAAAGATATAAAAGATATTAAATCCAACACTACGTACAAAAACATCCTGATGCATGCTCAATAATCCAGGTAGAAAAATCTAAAAAAGTTAAATCTGGTCCTCTGGACATTAAAAAAAAAAACAAAACAAAGCAAATCAACAAAAAAATGTAGAAACGTTTCGTCTCTCATCCGAGAGACTTCCTCAGTCTGAGGAGCTGTATTCAGCTCAGTCTCTTAAATAGCACCGTCTCAGAGTGGATCAACCAGTTTTGCTGCTGACAACCAAAACCAGTTGATCACATGTTCAAGAAGGACCATCAGCCTAACAATGGGTCATTAGCACACTGATGGCTGTTTACTGTTCACAGAGGGCTGAGTGATTCTAGCAATCACAGCATTGTAAGAGGGGGACAGTTGAACCCGGAGGCCTCCACCTCTGTTTAACGATGGACGATTTCTTTTCACAAAGATGGCCTCCTTTACTCGTCTCTCAAACCATCGTTCCTCTCTGTCCAGGATGTGAACATCTTCATCCCTGAAAGAGTGACCGCTGGCCTGGAGATGAGTGTAGACCGCAGAGTCCTGGCCTGATGATGTTGATCTTCTGTGCTGGGCCATCCTTTTGGCCAGTGGCTGTTTAGTTTCCCCGATGTAAGAATGATCACAGCCCTCCTGACACTGAACAGCATACACAACATTGCTCTGTTTGTGCCGGGGGACTGGATCTTTGGGATGAACCAGTCTTTGTCGTAATGTATTTTGGGGTTTAAAAGCCACTGGGACGTTATGTTTAGAAAATAAACGTCTCAGTTTCTCTGATACTCCCTCAACATATGGAATGACCACTGGTCTGGGTCTGGGTTCCTCCTTTTCACCTGATGGCTGACTGGAGTCCTGTTTGGGTTTCTTCTCTGCTTTCAGGAAGGCCCAGTTAGGATATCCACATTGCTCTAGAGCCTGTTTTGTGTAGGATTTCTCCTTCTGCCTGGCTCCCGAGCTAGTGGGGACGCTGTCTGCTCTGTGATACAGAGTCCTGATGACTCCTAACTTGTGCTCCAAAGGGTGATGGGAGTCAAACTGCAAATACTGGTCTGTGTGTGTGGGTTTGCGGTACACCTCAGTTTGCAAATGTCCTCTATCAGAGACTGAGACCTCACAGTCCAAGAAAGCCAACCTGCCATTTTTTACATCTTCTCGTGTGAACTTGATGTATTTATCCACAGAGTTGATGTGGTCAGTAAAATGTTGGACTTCCTGAGATTTGATTTTAATCCAGGTGTCTTCAACATACCTGAACCAATGACTTGGTGGTGTCCCTGAAAAGGACGTCAAGGCTCTCTTTTCTACCTCCTCCATGTACAGGTTGGCAACAATAGGAGAAACTGGAGACCCCATAGCACACCCATGTTTCTGCCTATAATATTGCTCCCCATATGTGAAGTAGGTTGACTGCAGGCACAGTTTCAAGAGTTGACACAGTTGATCTGTGGAAAGTGTGGTCCTGCTGCCAGGGTGGTGTCTGATTCTAATTTTAAACTGACCACCTCTACTGCCTCATCAACAGGAATGCATGTAAAGAGTGATGTGACATCAAAAGAGACCATTGTTTCATCAGTCTCCATGATGACATCCCTCACCTTGTCCACAAAGTCCATGGTGTTCTGTATGTGGTGTTCTGAGCTGACAACTAAAGGGATGAGTACAGACGCCAGATATTTGGAAACATTGTAAGTGACCGAGTTAATCGTACTAACAATTGGTCTTAAAGGTACACCTTGTTTGTGGATTTTAGGTAAACCATACAGACTAGGTGTGGCCTCCCCTGGGTACAGTCTGTGGTACAGAAAACGGTCAGTAGCCTTGTCCTGCTCCAAAATTTTCAGGCAATCTATTAACTTTTTCTTGTAACCACTTCCTGGATCTCTTTTCAGAGGTTCATAAGTGTTTAAGTCACTAAGGAGTGTCATAACTTTCTCATGATAGTCTTTCTGGTTCAAAATCACTGTGCACCTTCCTTTGTCTGCTGGGAGAATTATGATGTTTTTGTCTTTGCTAAGAGTGGTGAGTGCGTCCCTCTCCTCTCTACTGATGTTGGAAGGTGGTGGTTTGGCATTGCTGAGGCAGGCTGAAACTTTGATTCTGAGCTGTTCTGCTTCAGCCTCTTTAATTTTGTTGTTGCGGATGGCTGACTCAGTAGCTGTGATCATCTCCACCAGAGGAATTCTACTTGGTGCAACCGCAAAGTTCAGTCCCCTGGCAAGAATCTCTGTCTCTGGCTGGGTGAGCTGTCTGTCAGATAAATTCTTCACCCACTTTTCTGTCTCCCTGGCATGTAATTGACTACTGGAGTGTTGTCCTACACTGAATGTGTTGTTATTGGAATAGTGATGGTGTTGATGAGATATTAGTACGTTAAACTTGTTTTGTTGTCGAGTCTTGGACTTGACATGCTGTGCTAAGCGTGCCTGATCTGTACAGTCCATCACTTGCTGAAGTGTGGTCTGATCTAGACACGTTGTTAGTTTCTGTTTAATGTGCTCTTCTTTGGCCTTCAAGGCCTCAATAGTAAAATACATTACGACAAAGACTGGTTCATCCCAAAGATCCAGTCCCCCGGCACAAACAGAGCAATGTTGTGTATGCTGTTCAGTGTCAGGAGGGTGATCAGTCCTACATCGGGGAAACTAAACAGCCACTGGCCAAAAGGATGGCCCAGCACAGAAGATCAACATCATCAGGCCAGGACTCTGCGGTCTACACTCATCTTCAGGCCAGCGGTCACTCTTTCAGGGATGAAGATGTTCACATCCTGGACAGAGAGGAACGATGGTTTGAGAGACGAGTAAAGGAGGCCATCTTTGTGAAAAGAAATCGTCCATCGTTAAACGGGGTGGAGGCCTCCGGGTTCAACTGTCCCCGTCTTACAATGCTGTGATTGCTAGTATCAGTCAGCCCTCTGTGAACAGTAAACAGCCATCAGTGTGCTAATGATCCATTGTTAGGCTGATGATCCTTCTTGAGCATGTGATCAGCTGGTTTTGGTTGTCAGCAGCAAAACTGGTTGATCCACTCTGAGACGGTGCTATTTAAGAGACTGAGCTGAAAACAGCACCTCAGACTGAGGAAGTCTCTCGGATGAGAGACGAAACGTTTCTACATTTTTTTGTTGATTTGCTTTTTTTTTTTTTTTTGAATGTCCAGAGGACCAGATTTAACTTTTTTAGATACGTACAAAAACATTCAGATTTATCAAAATCTGTGCAACTTTCCTTCCTGCATCTGGACAAATGTGGAACTGAGGACACATGAGACACCTTCCCTGACATGCCTCTGTTTAAATATGTAAATAGAAGTACAGTAATCTCCCGCTAGTTCGCGGTTCGACTTTCACGGTCTCACTATATCGCAGTTTGTCAATGCACATTAACCTGTTTTTAAAAAATTGTACAGTGCAGTACATGACACACAATTGTCAACTTTACAGTAAGATTCCTGCACTCATGTGGTTGGGAAAAAGTAAAAAAAATAAAAGAAGTTCAGGCAGGTGCTGCCATTTTGTAGTTTTCTTTCAATAAGCCTATACTGTAATTGCCACTCATAAGAACTACATTGCCCATAAGTCAATACTGTACTGTAGTGCCTCCAGCTACTTTCTGCCTAACAGAAAGCAAAGTCATGACTACCGCCGGCTTTTCAAACGTAAGATTTTAATCATGTCACCAGGACAAGTTTCTTTAAGAAAATTAAACTTTACAAACCAACATTTTTCAGTCAGGTCATCTGGACAGTTTCTTTTTTTTTTTTTTTTTTGTGCTGAAACGTTTCGCCTTCGATCCGGAAGGCTTCATCAGTCAAGGAAACACACAACAAAACTGATTCTTCCCCCAACAGCTTACTCCAAAGTGGAACAAAGCAGTTATGTTGGTGCTAAGATGGTCTTTTTGTCATGCACCCTCCTCCATTAGCCCCCTCGTCTTCCTTGTTGACAGTCATGTCAAACTGGTTGAAAACAACAAAGTCCATGCTCAATAATCCAGGTAAACAATCCAAAATTTTTCAGTCAGGTCATCTGGACAGTTAAACTTTACAAACATAATAATCACAAGAAAGAAATCATCTCAGGATATGTCTCTGTAAGAAATGGAGCATTGTGCTGTGCAACCCGAGCGCTGATTGTCCGCACAAAACCGAACCCCCAGACTCAGCAGTGAACCTGTGAGCTTCTAGCTGGCCCACGAGGACTTCCACTTTTAAGAGTGCCGCCAAAGATCTGCCGCTGTTTCAGGAGTCCACTGAGACTTTTGTCATCCCGACTTGGACTTAATCGACCACCTCAGGTCTTGTGCTAGCCACCCAAAAGTTCCCTCCACAAAAAAGTGCTCAAGGGCTGCACTAAACTGGACCAGAACAGGACCTACAGACTCAGCGGTGAACCTGAGAGATTCTAGCTGGCCCACGAGGACTTTCAAGTGGGGACACACCGCTGAAGGTCCACCGCTGTTTCTGGAGCCCACCGGGACTTTTTTCATTTCTTGGATCAGAGCGGAACCGAACCGCTGCTGTTCTGCAGAGTCTGGTAAATAAAAAATAAAATGTAGTAGCTACATATACAGTACTGTACGTATATTGATAAAATGACATAGGTTTAAGAGTTTAGAACTACGCAAGTGTGGGAAGGGTTTCTAAAGCCTTAATATATATAAATACTAAAAGAAACCAAGCGTCCTTACTTCATGGTTTTCATTTATCGCATGGGGGGGGGGGGGGGGGGGTGTATGGAACCTAACACCCGGGATAATTAAGGGTCTACTTTGGAACATGCTTTGTATGTGAAATTCTTGTTTCTGCACATTTAAAAATAATGCCTAGATGCAGGAAAAGGAAGAATTAATCTAAATCTGAGTCAAAGACACTCCTACATGAGCAGAGGGGTATAACAACGTTTGCAACATGTCTGCAAATAGGAGTGATTGTGTGTGAATCTGCAGTTGTCATTACATGATCTGAACCGGGGTGTGCTGATCTCCAGTGGAGCACTTCTGACACTGAGGCATTGCCAACTTTACATATGTGTTTAATAACTTAATTATTGTAAACATGGAGGCACTCTGGGGCTTGATAGAACTTTGAGGCCCTTTTAATAAATAGATAGATGTCAAGAAACGATTAGCTGCACATCAATAGAGAGTTTCAGCTGCAGTGCAGGAGAATATCTGAGCATCATATAGATAAAGCCTGGCATTAACCTGGCACGGCACGGCACGGCTCAGGATTGACTGTGAAATACCCAACTTGAAAGGCTCAGGATCCAAGGAACCTCAGTGCAGTGAGGCCTATAACTGGCACATAGCTCCTCCTAGTATTCCTCTGAAAAGCTGTGTTTCCAAAAAAAGCAGAGTTCCCAAAAATATCCCAGGGACTTTAAACCAGGCAGAAAAAAAACAAAAGTCAGGCATCATCGAGTGCCAGCAGGTCGGTGTGATCCCTGAAAACACGCTCCCTTCCAGTTCTTCAATGCCAATGTCCTCCAGCAGCGACAAAGCTGCCATCGGTCCACAGTTTATGCAGCTATTTACGGCCATGTGTCGTTGTCTACACGTTGTCGACCTGGAGGATCAGCTGAGCTCTT
The DNA here is from genome assembly GCF_014905685.2 of Nematolebias whitei. NCBI lineage: Eukaryota > Metazoa > Chordata > Actinopteri > Cyprinodontiformes > Rivulidae > Nematolebias > Nematolebias whitei. Next base: position 30,133,383 of record NC_056502.1, on the reverse strand, counting down.
CTGATTTAATTTGCTGGTCTGACATGATTTTCTTGTCAGTAAGAATGGGACACCTTTACACAATTCACACACAATTTATGTGCCTCAGCTGTCCGTGCACCGTGCCATGCCATCACAGTTGCATGTTTACATTTATACTTAACTAATATAAAAGAAACTTTACAGTTTACATTGGAGTTAAGCAGTTTTGATCATTTGAGGCGTGTTATATATATGTGATGCTGTATGAGGGTAAATGTAGTTCAGTCTCCTCGTTTGGATTTAAACCATAAATGGATTCAGCAAACCGGATGGAGTTGTGTTTTGGTGTGCTGTATTTAGGCGAGTTTTATTACCTTATAGTTTGATAACATCATCTAAAATAATTGTGTTTTGTTGAATTGATTTACCAAATAATAACTTTAAATGTACAGTTTTTGTTTTGTTTCTTTGTGTTTTTTCATTTGGTGCCAGTATTTATTACGTTTGGACGCTCACAAACATCTTAGGAAATAAAGAAATAAAAGCAAGCTGGTTTTAAAATTGTTTTTGGCCGTGTATACAGAACGTGTTCAGCTGCCACCTGTTGGATTTCAGGCACTGATGATCTGTATTTTTGTAAAACGTCCCAGTTTATGTTCTATATGTTCTGACATTTTACACAAATCTAATCTGTTGAGAAACCACTGCAGGTTTTCTGTCAACAGTCTGGTATTTGTGCTGAATGTTTGCATGTTTCTGATGATGCACCCGGAGGTAGACTGATCCCTCCTCACTCATCGTGTCATCAAACATCTGACGTCCTGATATTTTGTATCAAAAACAACTCTTTTAAATTTCAAACTCCTCTTTTCAGAGTAGGCTCGTGTGAAGGAATGTGCCGTGCGGTGAGCACTCAGACTCAAATGCTGTGTGAGCTGAGCCGTAAACAGGACTTGATTTCTGAGGATCGTAGGCCACTTGCAGCTCCTGAATCTCGCTGGCGAGAAGGAATCGACATTGGAGAAGCTACAAGCTCAGCCTGGTGGCGCTGATCACAAAATTCTGTCTGTTTGAAGTTGCCATGAGACGTACCAGTAGAACTACGAAGGTATACAGAAATCAAGCAGAGTCGGCTTGACCCCAAATAACTGCTGTTATCTGAATCTGGCTCCCCCATGTCGGCCTTGAATTAACCAACTATCCCAAACTGTCCTGGATGTTATGTGAACAAGAAGCTCTGCTCCCCCCTCCACTACCCACTCCCTTTCCGAGGACATCTGTGGACCTGTGTCAGAGCTGAGCCAACTGATAGACACTGCACCATCTCTTATCAGGACTATGGGGACTATCTGACGGTGTCCATGAAGAAACTCACCGTCTTCCTCAGCCTTCCTCATCCACATGATAATGTCATCAGTATGTTGCTATTTCTGTGCTGAGGCTTTTTTTTTTTGCAACTTTACACTGTGTCCCATCTAGCACACAGTGTGAGATATGAATTTATTTTTTTATACCTCTCGTGTTTCTCTTTTCTTTTCTAATCTAAAAGGGCAGCGCCTCCCACGAGGCCGCAGCCTCAGACACTGCCGTCTCTCCATGTCTGTTTGTTTGTTTTACTTGGACCGGCTGTACTGAAATGTAATTTCATTGTGCTTCGGTGAAATGACAATAAAGCTGATTTTGATAACTGTTGATAAATAATGATGTCCGGGATAAAGTTAAATAAAACATCATGCATCATATTACAAACTGTGGATGTCACAGTGGTTAGAGCTGTCACCTCTCAAAGAGGAGGTTTGTCTCCTGTCCTGGGGCAGTTCTGAGTGGTGTTTGCATGTTCTCCTTTTGCATGTGTGTGTTTCCTCCCACAGACCAAAAACATGCATGTTAGATTAATTGGTTATTCCAAATTGTTCTTAAGTGTGAGCAAGTGTATGAATGGTTGTTTGCCTCGTTTGTCTCTATGCGTCCTGATGGACTTGTGACCTGTCCATATGTCCCCCACCTATCTTATGGTGACTGCTGGAGACAGACACCAGCTGTTTGTGACCCAGAAAGAAAAAGAGGGTGAGGCTTAGATATGTCTATCAAACTGTGCAGTACAACTACAATTTGATTACTCAGTTTAAGATTACTTGGGTAAAAACAAAACAAGAACGTTGGACTCACAGGTGGTGGGTGACCGATATTGTATAGAAAAAATGGCAGGCCTTTAATTTTGTTAAGCATTTACACTGTAAAACTTTGATCAGATGTAAAATAATGGCATTTATAAGCACATAAACTGTTTTATAACATGTCATGTGCTCCATCAGCTCCCAAAAATTAGGCTGTAATTTTTTTAAAACATTTTTTGTGTTAAAACCTTCGATGAGTCAACAAATTGTTACGAAACTAGTTTTTAAACTCTGCTCAGCTCAGTCCATGTGAATTGCTTATTTTCATGAATAATAATGTTTTTCCAAGGTTTAACTTTTAATTATTTTACCAACCTTTTTGCACAAGAAATTAAATAATAATTCAGGTTGATCCTGTTAAAGAATCATTCTCCCTGCACTCTTGGATGAATCATTGATATTGTGTCACTTTACTTCTAACTCATTTTTCACCCAAGGACATTTCTACCTGTCATTTCATCAGATGAAAACCGTGGTAAACACTGTTATTAGTGTTCAAGGTATAAGCTAATGCAATATCGCGCTGTATTTCTTCCTGCATGTGAAGAAATATATATTTATGGTGTAATTTCGCAGTGCTATTGATTACCTTCCTGTCTGTTTGAGATTCCAATGTTTTTTTTAGAGTTTCTAAGAGAAGACAAAGAATCCTGCAGAAAAGTCTGAGCTGAAGACAAAGAGTAGAGGACATTCAGCTGCTAAAGCAAAACTAAATGTCTGGGGACCGTCCACTAAGACTGGGAAGACTTAGAGGATCATGGGTGCTGACCCACAGGGTCTGCGTGAGCCAGACTGAGGTGCAACCCCCCCCCCCCCCCCCCCCCCCAAAAAAAAACAAAACAAAAAAAAAACACACTCTCTCTTTCTTTCTCTCTTTCACTAAGCTGCTAGTAAAATACTTGTTTTACCTCAGCTCATATTTATTGATTCTGATGTACGTAAAGTAGTAAATTAGTGGAGAACACTCAAGGCCTTCAGTGCGTTCACAGAAGGCCCACGATTTCTGCACATATGAAACCTTACATTAAACATTTTAATCAAAAATTGATTTTAAGTCAAATAAATATTTTCAGTGTCATTTTACTTTTCCGCCCTAATTTCTCTTATTTTCTGTAAAAAAACTTAACTTAACTAGACTCTAACCTTCTCTCTGCTCTTTAGGGTTAGTCCCTCCCCTGACTTATCGCTTATATCTCACCTTGTAAATCAACACTGTAAACTGATTCTGAGTCTTGGTCTCTGTTCTCATTCGTCCTTATATCTGGGTATAGCTTCAATCATCACAACAAACAAATGAAAACATACAATGTTACTGGCAAAAAAAATACCCCCACCTTTTTTGATGGTGGGCAATGATGAATACAATCAACCGTTACCTTCTGAGGCACAAACAAACAAAAATATTCTACACACAGATCGGGATCTGTGTTTTTATTAATTCTAGCAATACATTTTTCTGTTTTGTTATTTCTCCTGTGTTTTCATGTCCTCAGTTTCCCTTTGTTCCACTGTCTCAGTTTTTTTCTCTAGCTCCACCCACTCACCTGTTCCCAGTTATGTGTTCGCCCAGGTGTCTCCACTCGCTTTTCACCCCAGTGGTTACTCTGTCTGTTCCCATTATCAGCTCTACAGAGCTTTGTTGGCTTCCATACCTCAGTCCATACTTCCTTATGTTGCATGCCTTCTTAAAGATTATTTTAAGTGTTTCTGTATTTTTTTTTTTTTTTTTGGTGTGTGTGTGTTTAAAATAAAGTAGCACACTGGTCCTGATCACACTTAGCAGTGATTTCAGTTCTGTTTGCCAGTTTGCAAGAACTCCCTATGATAATATTTCACAACCCTCTTGAACTTAAAGAGAGGCACACGGTTTATATAATCTTTCTCCCCAGCAGGAGGGAGCATTAGAAAATCGTAGCTGTTGGAACACAAATGCATTGAAAATCAACTCATATTTGCAGCCGAAGCATTATTTTACTGTCAGTGTTGCCTGAGAAGTAGCACATGAAAGGTGGTATTAAAGCACAGCGACACTTCCGTCAGTGTAGGTGTGTGTGTGGTGTCACTGTGTGATTAGCATGCCTGCCATGAATACCAGATTATGTCGTGGACTATCTGAAAGCCGCTCCCTCAGTAACCCAAGCACATTTTTAATACTATTTGTGTATTTTTAAGTGTCTAGTGCATGCTCATAATCAAATATCCACAAAAAAAAAGCATAACTTGTTTTTCTACCGTTTTTCTAGCAGGAACTAAAAACAAAAAGAAAAGCAAGTGAGTTCTCTCCTCTTTCAATCAGCAATTTCTTTCCTTTGATTTTTTTATTCACATGATAAAGTGTTTGTAGAACTCTTCTGTACGTTTCTACAATCAATATATGATGCGACCGTCTTTGATGTTCGGCGTACAGCACAGAGTCGCTTGAGCAAACACTACCCTTTTGTTTTCCTGTCTGGCTTTGAAAGTTACTATTAATAAGATGGAAACTCTTTAAACAATGTTAATTAATCAGTTTAAATGATCTGATCTGAACTCTGAGTATTCACATATATTTAGCCCTGTTTTTCTCCAGAGAGGTTTTCTTACCGGCAACATAAAAACCTATAAAACTTCCAGGTTACCTAGTTTTGTTTTAATGAGCTAACGTGCGTGTCATCCAGATCTGAATCATCCGTCCACATCTCCCATTTGCAGTAAACACACCTTTACAATGTGTTGTAAAGAGTCAAACATCTGGCGAGGGCAGATGTCATGGAGTTCTGTAAATCTTGGAACACAATATGACAATCCTTCCTTGGTGTGGTCGGTCTTGAGAAACCAACACCTTCATGATGTGCGGGTGCCCTTGTGTGCCAGTTTCATTCAACATTGAGCCATTGTGACATCTGGATGTCCCACATATCAGGTAGTTGCACAACAGCTGCCCTACTTCATATAAACCCACAATGTAACCTCAAGCACCTGTAAGGCGTTTAATCCATCTATGAAGTCTGTGTCTGATAACCTATATACAGCAGAAGAGCAGATAGTAGAGCAGTCATTCAAACTGTGATACAAGTATCACAACTGCTACAAGGATTTTCTTTGAGGTATGTGTAAAATCTGCCAGATTGGCCATTTGAAAACCTAAGAGGATGGCCTTTTTTCAAGATGACTGTCAAAATGAGCTTATTCCTACACAGTAATCATATGGCAAAACATTTAAATGAGCTTTGTGTCAATTAATGTGTTTTCTTCTGTCAGTAACCTTGTACTATGCCAGTGCAACATATTAGTAAATTAATGATAGTATAATTATGATAAATTAATTGCCTTGATTTTTTTAGATGGCCAATCCCAAGACACTTGGGAACAACCACACTAAGTTTGGTGGTTGTACAAAATGGATTTCAACTGCTCCACTATACTCACTGTCATGACCGACTGTCGGATGCTCAGGCAACTGCCTGATAACACAATGCTCCTCTTGTGAACCCACCATTTTATGCCCTTTGGTACTTGTTTTAGTCATGTCAGCTCCTTGCAAAAGACATTCTTTATGAACTGATCACTGGACCGCTTGTGGACCAAATTGTGTCCAAACTGGACCGTTTATCCTGGTCACTTTCGTTTTTTGTCTGTGGCTGTGCTGCATCCTTTGCTAAAGTGCTGAAACTAAAATTAAAGGCCCAGCGATCCTTGAGGCAACATGTATTACCTGCTACTCATGCTAGAGTTTAAACTGAAATCATCTCATACTGAAGAGTGACAGTTTTAGCCATTTTAGTGATTTTGCATAAATGACGTTATGTAAAATTGTGATATTCGCTCTCAGACTTTGTGTTGAGAATGACTTTCAACTACTACATGACAAATGTTGGTCTATTATCTGTAACACTTACTTAGTTAGAGCCTTTTTTGTCTTGGCTGATGTTGATTATCTTTGGCAGCCAACTTTGGTTTAATCCAATAATTAATCATCTGTAGACGAACCTTCAGTGATCACGTTCTGAGAATTCTACTTAAAATCTGTTCAGAGTATCATGAAATCATCTGCTAACAAACAGACACTGTCGACTCCAGTAGTCAATGGCCTTTTTTTTTTTAAACAGAAATCTTTTTTACGTGCTCATATCTTCAAAGGATCATTCACAGCTACTTTCACACCAAATTCTAGGTCAAGTTTGGTAAAACTTCCTGACTTATTTTCATTTTGTGTTGCATTTCAAGCTGGTTGGCTGTGGCAGCCATCTTAACAAACACATGCAGAAACATCATCGTCCCCTTTTGTATTTTTGAACGTTTTCCTTGTTTATGTAGCATGTGTGTTTCTTTTTTTTGCTACTTATTATTATTATATTACCTCTCCAACTCTCTCTGAGTCAGTTTTTTTTTTTACCACCATCAACCTTCATCCAGCCTCCTCTTCCCTCCCTCTGCCTGTTTGCCCTTCCTTGTCACTTTCTTCCACCCTTCATGTCACACTGTTTTATGTCTCACACCTCTATTTTTGCCGTCATCTTCCAATCAGTTCTCCTAACTTTCTTTTTCTCTCTCAACTCTGTGTTCTTTTACCTCCCGTTCCCCCTCCTCCGCCCATCTCGTTGTACTATTTCAGACTTTTCTCAGAAGATAAAAGGTTTAGGAATATTTAATGTCAGCTGATAGAACAAAGTATATGAGCATGCAATTGAAAGCAGCTTTGTTCTGACTGGAACGTTATAAAAAATTAGGAGAGAGAGATCCGAATGTGGAAAACTTGTACATAACAATGAGGTAAGACTGAGAAGTCTATATATATACACACACACACACATATATATATATATATATATATATATATATATGTGTGTGTGTGTGTGTGTGTGTGTGTGTGTAAGTAAGTACTACGTCACATCCAAATATATGCAATTCATATTTTATGAAGCTCTCCTTAGACTAGAAATGGATCAAAAATGTTTTTTGATGTTACTTTTTGTCCATATTTATTCAGTTTGAACAATTTACCATAACTCGTAGCTCTGAGTGTCGCCCTGAGCAGGAGATGCTTACAGGGCGCTGCTGAGGCTCTTGTCACAGACACTGTCGATGCAACTTTCACCATCATGTCACACAGGCACTGGCCTAAAGGAAGGCTTTTGTTTAATTGAAAGCTCAAGATGACGGCACAAAACGTGTTCTTTGCAACAAGCGGAAAGGTTGTCTCTGTTTTATATCCCACCTTGTTTGTTCTTTTCTTTGATTTTTTTGGTGTTTTCAGTCTCTGGAGTGGAGGATAGGATGTCCAGAGGAAAGGTAGCTCAAAGCTACTCATGAATAAAGAAAAACCTTTAAGTGAATACTTGTTTTCACTCATGAGCTCAAAGGTTTTCTTTTCAACATTTTCCCTGCTCAGAGATTTTTAGACAATAATTTGGATCTTTTGAAATGGGATTCAGTGGACAAGTGAAAACAGTTGATATCTTACCTGTTGCAGATGGCTCTGTTAGAAAAAAATAGTTAAATTCTGACAGGGTCAATGAGCTAACATCTAGTCAGTGTAAAAGAGACAAAAGAAAAAATTTAAT
>NC_056502.1:30106921-30115702 GCF_014905685.2 Nematolebias whitei | reverse complement strand
CTGGACTCCTCTCTGGACTCCTCCCTGGACTCCTCTCTGGACTCCTCCCTGGACTCCTCTCTGGACTCCTCTCTGGACTCCTCCCTGGACTCCTCTCTGGACTCCTCCCTGGACTCCTCTCTGGACTCCTCTCTGGACTCCTCTCTGGACTCCTCTCCGCTCCTCAGCTGCTTTACAAGGAATTTAAAAGAAACGGAAAGAAGAAGGAGAAGGGGGGGCGGGGGGAGATGTTAGATCCTCTCCTCACACTTCATGCCCCCCTCAGTAGAGATGGTTGAGCTCTGGTCCAGCTCGCTCCTGCGCTCCTCTCATCACCAGACCCAGTCTCGCGCACTTCTCCTCCTCTCCCATCAGCTGACACCGCGCGGCGGGGCGGCTCGGCTCCTCTGTCTGCTTCTCCTCTGAGACCCCACTCCAACCTCCCCCCCACCCCCCCACCCTCCCTTCATCCATCCCTCCGACAGACAGAACCCGACCCCCCCTCCAAAAAAAAAAAAAAAAAAAAGCCCAGGCTGTTCAAGCTGCTGCCGAGAGCGCGATGGAGAGGATTTTATCACGCAGGGACGGACGCCACGACGGATGCGTGGAGCTGCGGGACGCTTTCAACAGGAGATGCGTTCAATGCGGGCGCGGGGACTCGGCGCGCGGCGGCACGATGCGGATCAGGACGGGGATGGTTTTCTGGAATCTCTTCTTTTCACTGATGCTCACTTGTGTGAAAGGTAACGGGCCACTGCAGCAATCCTGCGTGTGTGTGTGTGCGCGCGCGCGTGTGAGAGTTGGGATCCAAAGCTGTAATGTTACAGACGTGCGCAAAAGAGAAGACCACTTTTTCTTATTAAAAAAAAAAAAGAAAATAAAAAAAAAGGCGCATTTCGGCGGTTTTTACGCTCAATGCGGGCTCTAAGTCTTCTTGCGGTAGCCTCCTCCTTCTCCTCCTTCTCCTCCTTCTCCTCCTTCTCCTTAATAGCCTATACGTGATCTGCTTTGCTTAGTGGATTGTTGAGCTGCAAGTGCACACACTGCAGATTCCCTGTGAGGTGTTGGGGGGCGGAATCAGAAGCAGGAGTCCAGAGATAAGGATGAGCGACTTGTAAAGTGCGTGAGGTTTGTGCGTGAGGCCAGAACCAGCTCGGGGACTGGTGGTTCTGGGTCTGCAGGAGTGAGCAGGTGGAAGGTGGGCTGCTTGGTATTCACTCCGGGTCAGAGTCCTTGCTGTGGCTGCTCACGTGACCGCTGGCTCTCTGATTTTATTATTAAAGTTGGGATTTAATCATGTTCCTTGAAATGATGCTTGTTTGTAGTTTTTATTTTTAAACTAGACTCATCACGCAGAGGTGCGACTCCTCTCCCTTCTTGCTCCTTGATGCTGAAACTCAGTTCCTGTCAGGATCAGTCACGGCAGCTGTTGCTGGTCCCCACATTCAAATGATTAAACCAGACTAAAAAACAACATCAATGGTCTAAAACTCTTGTTTACCAACACATATCCTGCTTCCCGTAACTAAAAAAGTAAAAGTTGTGCATCAGTTAAATGAATGCATATCACCCGCCTGTGGTTTACACTAAACCAGGCGGTCTGCAACCTTTGTGATAAAAAGAGCAGTTTTTGCCTCTTTGCTTATTAATTATGATGTTCAGAGCCACAAAACCTGCTCCAACTGTCAACTGGTGGCCCCTGGACCAGTTTGTTGGAGATGGCTTTTCCAACCAGTGGGGGTGATATTATAAAACGAAAAAATGTCTAACTATTATTAACATTTATTGATATTTTTACATTTTAATAAAAAAGAAAAGAGCAGATTCATGTAGAGAAATTAAAAATATATATATATTTAATAATGTTATAAAATTAAAACATTGAATTCTGCAGGCTGATGTGAGTTCTCTTAATTGTGGAAGAATTAAGTAAAGCGTAAAGTTAAAGACAGAATAAAATTATATTACATTTTTAAAGAAAAATAAATACTTTTGTTTACTTTGACTTAGTTTTTTGTATTTTATACTTAGTCTTATCAAAGTTACCATATTCCTTCTCAGCAGCTTGTCTTAAAGATATTTCTAAACATTCTGCTGGTTTGGAGAGAACGATCAGCTGAGAGACTGGAAGTCGACTTAAAGTGACTAACAAACTACTAGCATGATGTAGACCACATGTTTTACACCGTGTATTTGTACTACCTTCACATGTCTGAAAATGACAAGACATCTGCTGAAACTAGACATTTTCATTGTTGGCAACAATTGAAATAAAATTCAGTTTTATTTAAGTTTGGGTCAAAGCCTGACAGGGCCGCTGCAGCGGGACCAAAGAGCCACATGTGGCCCCAGAGCCGCAGCTTGCAGACCCCTGCACTGAGATCATTTGACGCAGAGTTAAAGCTGTTTTGCTCCAACTTTATAAATGTTGTGCCAACTCATGGAAACTTGTGAGATCTACTAAGACTATGTTTTTGGGATGACTCTCAGCTACTACCACGCCTACTTTTAGCTCAGCAATTGCGAAAGTGACTGTGATACATTCTTTTTGTGTTTTCTAAGTTCAACTGGTTGTGACATCTTGAGTGAGTTGTCTCCTAAAGGTCATGAGTTTTATTTACATACAATGATTACTTTCTGAGAGTTTCATTCAAATCTGTCCAAAGGGTTCATGAGATATTTTGCTAACAGAGATGATTCCAGCCCAAGTTTGAAATAAAAGTTTGTGCGATCTGTTAGAGATGTGTGGGGGATGACTCACACCTGCAGCGGCACCTAATTTTAGCTCAACAGATCTCAAACTGGTTGAAGTATGGACCTTTGTGTTTGCTAATGTTGCTTAGCTGTGGCGGCCATCTTGAATAGTGTTGACTCCGAAAGTTAATCAGCTGTAGATGAACGTGCATAAAACGTAGTCCTCGTGTTCATTAGACATTTTGCCTGTGAACAAACACATTAGATTCTGCTCAGATTATGGGTCGGAGGTGACTCTCAGCTACACCAAACATTAGCTCCATATTTGAACAACTGACTGAGGTAGAGTCATTTTTGAGTGTGTTAAACATGACACTCTGTGGTGACCATTGAATCGAGCTGAGCCCAAAAGTTAATCAGTGCTGGATGTGATTCCAGTGATTGCTTTCAGAGACTTAAGTTAAAATCCATTCTTTGGTTTAGGAGATATGTTGCCAACAGACGGACAAACCTACACACACCCACCAACATATTAACACTCACCCCACCTTTCAGCAACAGGTGATAAAGTTTAGTCCCAGTCCCTAAAAATAAACATACATGTGTGGAGAGTATCTGTCAGACGGTGCACAGCTTCTCACCTGCTGAATGCACGCATGTGCTCCTGAGTTTGAACACAGATCAGCTTTAAATGCAGATTCTGCCCCCTCTGCTCGTGAGTAATGCGCGTGTCTGTCCATCGGGGGTGGATGTGCAGCATAAAACTGAAAGAAGGAGCCAAGTTGACTCGACTCTGTTTCATCACCACCCACACTGAGGCAATGTCAAACCTCCAGGCCACTGCCAACAACCCCCCCAGTCCTCTTACTTATTAGGGAGGCAGCCAGCCGGGCAGTGGTGAGGGGAGGAGGAGGGGGTGGAGGAGGAAGAGAAGCCTCCCCCCTTTACGTTTTTTGAAAAAGAGTGGAGGAAGAAGGGGCGAACAGCTGTTGTTCCACTGCTGTGACAGTTGACACAATGTTTGCAGAGATAAAAAGATACCGACCAAATCTGGACGCTCACTCACTTTTCCTGCACAGATAATGATGTAAAAAAAAAAAAGATTCTTTCGGTCGAGAGTTTTCCACCACAGCATCTTTTTTTAATTTATTTTTTATTTGACTGGACCAGAATCCATGAGTACAATTCAAAATCTAATTTCACCAAGTTCTTATCAGCGACTGACATCAGCTGTAGTTGTTTTGGTAAATGGACTGTATTTATATATCACCTTTCTATCTCATCAAGACACTCAAAGCTCTTTACAACACAATCTGTGTCCTCATTGACCCATTCATACAGCACTCTACTAGATAGCTACAAAGAATAATCAGAGCTTTATCACATCCATACACTGATGGGACACAAATCGGAGGCAATGAGGGGTTCAGTGTCTTGCCCAGGGACACTTCGGCATGTGACTGCTGGTGTATTCGAACCCCCAACTCTTGCATTGGAGGACGACTGCTCTAACCACTCAACCACAGCCGCCCCATGTAATGCTCAGTCTCATTGCATCTCATGCAGTATTGAGACATTTTGTTTAATCTTGTTAGTGCTCAGAGTTTGTGTTGGGGATGATTCTCAACAACTTCTGCTCCAAATTGTAGCTGAAAATCTGTAAATTTCACCGAGTTATATCCATTTATATGTTTGTTAAGGCGGCACGGTGCCACAGTTGGTAGAGCTGCCTCTCTGCAAGAAGGTGGCTGGATCAAATTGGGCCATTCTGGGTGGAGTTTCCATTTTCTCTTTGTGCATGTGTGGGTTTCTTCCCACAGACCAAAAACATGCACGTTAGGCTGATTGGTAACTCTGACTCGTCCCTTGGTTTGATAGTGAATGGTTGTTTGTCTTGTTTGTCTCTATGTGTCCCTGTGATGGACTGGAGACCTGTCCAGGGTGTTCTCAACCTCTCACACAGTGATAGCTGGACATGGGCACCAGTGAGAGCGGGCAAAAGATAAAGGATAGATGTTTGCTAAGACTGTTCTGCTGTGTCAGCCATCTTGGATAGCATTGACTTCGAAGGTTGTACAACCAGTGACTACCGGTACTTCCTGAGAGTTTTATTAAAATTTGTTCAGTCATGTATGAAATGTTGTGTAATGGTTCAGACAAACAAACACAAAGACATAGTCACCAACATGGCTCCACCGTCATCTCCGCCTGAAGGCAAAGAAAATGTTCACATGTCATATGTTGAGTCTCCTGATCCTTGGTGGCTTCATCAAACTAGAACAGACAGAATACAGAAAACACAATTACAGACTTTTACTGAAATTACATGCCATGCTTCCTTTTTTTTACGCTCTCTTGAGTTGTATTTATTTATTTAAAAGTTGTATTTATCTTTATTTTTTCTATTTAACTTTGCTTTATTTATTAATTAAGACATCCAGCTCATTTTAAGTACACGGTTTCTGTCTGTAAAGCAGAAGGTAGGAAGGAGCTTGAGGCTTAAGAGTAGAAATGCACCACACGGCTTGTTTCTAACTTCCCACTGAACTGCCAGCATCAAGTATTTATACATATTAAAGGTTTAGCATTCCTTGACAGAATCAGATGGTTGTGGTCCCTCGTCATGGAGCAAAGAGGGGGAATTGGAAATACACTCCATCTGTCTGTCCGTGTCGTGAGCAAGATGTTTAGAAACTTGACATCAAGTGAGGAACCAACTTTATTTTGGTGTGTGGCGGCATCTAGGCATAAGGAAGTTTCCTTTCGAAAATTGAGTTGCCATGTCTAAATCTAAGATGGCCACTACCACCATGTACTGTATATAAAAATGGGGCAGCTGTGGCTGAGTGCTTAGAACAGTCATCCTCCAATGGGAAAGTTGGTGGTTTGGTTCCACCAGCACAGATTGTAGTGTGAAGCACTTTGAGTATCTTGATAAGGTAGAAAGGTGCTTTATAAGTGCAGTGAGTCCATTTACCATTGAGGAAGTTATGCTTTCTAGTTTTTATATTGCTTCAAAGTAAAGTTTCCTCAAATGACTGGGTTGACCAGTGGGGTGCCCAAAGATCCTGTATTGTTGAGAAATAAGTAGCCAGTTTGGTCAAACTTCGGAATGTGGAATTTCATATGATCGTGCAAGACATCTCCACCTCCAGATGCAGGAAGAGAGTCACCTGCATCATGAAGGACCCCACTCACCCAGCACACACACTTTTTGCCCCGCTCCGCTCAGGCAGGAGGTTAAGGAGCATTAAGTGTAGAACCACTAGACTGAGGAACAGCTTCTACCCTGAAGCTGTTAGACTCATGAATCTCTAAGCAGGAAAATCACTGTAATTCCACTTTAAATGGTGATATTATATTATCTGTGTTGCTGATTATCCATGCTGCTGCATTCATTCATGCTCATCTGCTCACTCTAGACTCATGTTTGGGCTGCTGTTGTTACGCCGTATTGTTTTACACTATTAATGTTTAGTGTGCATCTTAGATCCTTATATACTATTTTTTTATACTTTATATTTTTGCTATTTTTGGATGTAACTGGGACCTTGACTACATAATTTCCTTCCACCTCATGTACCACATGTGATGATAATGACATTAAACTTGAACTTGACAGATGCATGTGTATATGTTTTGAATGACTCTCAGTTACTACCACATCATCAGTGTTAGGTCAGTATTTACTGTATACAGTTGACAAAATTATTGCTATTTTTGTGTTGGCTAAGATTTATTAGCTGTGGCTGCCATCTTGAATAGGCTTGATTCAAACCAATGAATTTAGATGTACATCCACTGTTTGTCAAAGTTTCACTTAAATCTATGTGGTGGTTCATGAAATATTTGTTGTGTTGCGCCATTTAGTTCTTGTTTTTATAAATCTTTTTTAACTTTACTTAAAAATTTGACTAATAAGAGACTTTTTTGAACATACCAATGATAAGTCAGTAATTGGAGTTAATCAGGAGGTTGGTGAAAGGACTTTAATCTGATCACTAAGCCACTGATGAACACGTTATCTCAGTGTAATCATGTAAACAAGATAGAAGGGCTACTGAGGCTAATGGGGATTACAGTTTGTCTGTGTAATTTATCTACGAGGAACGTGCTGCCTTATCCCTCTGCCTTTAAGGGTCTTCATCTGGACGAGCAGTAACGTTCCTCAGCGCTGATATCTTCATGAGTAGAACTCGGATCAGTTTCCGACTTCCCGCCAGCGGCTCCGGTCCTGGGCCGGACTCACAGATACAGCTGCTGATGAGTCCCAGTGAAGGTCGCAGATTGTTTACTGGTGCCGCTTTAGTCGCTTACAATACAGGCAGTTCTGTTGGTGATGAGGTATTGGCAATATCTTGTCTTCAGGAAGAAAAATAGCCAGCAGTTTGTTGAGATTAAATATAATGGGTTCACTGGAGGCTGCTTCGGAGTCAGGGCCACAGATTCAAGGTGGACTGCATCACAAAGCAGAAGCCTTTTTTTTTCTTTATCTGACTGGATTAACCTCAGCTAACTGCCTGGAGACATGCTTGATACTAAAAATGTGTGTTTTTCTTTAACCTTAATCAAGATAAAAATCTTCAAGCGACTGATACGGTAGAATTGTGCGGCGACTTTGCACCTGAGACGCTCGGTTGAAACTATTCCATCAAAACAGAGCACAGTGTTTCATTCAGAGGATCTACAAGGGGCACAGATGTGACACTGCTGCATATTTTCATCCATCACAGCCGAAGGGAAAGGCAGAGCGGAAACATTTCTGCTCCTGTCTGCATGCGTTTGTCTGTCTGTTAGCAAAATATCTCATGAATTAGTTAAAAAAAGAATTAAACTCTTACAACGTATAATCTACATGTGATTTCCATTTGGAGTCAACCCAAGTCAAGATGGCCGCTGCAACCAAGCAATGTTAGCAAACACAAAAAGGGCTAAAACTCAGTTAGAGTTGCAGATACTTAGCTAAAATTTGGTGTGGTGGTAGCTGAGACTCATTCTCAACACATACTCTGAGAGCTAACTGATTGCTTTTGTCATTAACTGTTCGTCACCTGTGCCTGTTTGTTAATAAAATATCTCATGAACCACTGGGTGGATTAATAAAAAGCTTTCAGAAATTAATCAACAAACATCTACATTTTGGATGAATCAAGATGGCTGCCAGAGCCAGTATTTACATGCAATCATGGCTACAACTCAGACAATCTTTCAATTACTGAGCTGAAACTGTGTGTGGTAGTAGCTGAGCATCGCCCCCAATATACAGGACAAAATGTACTGTACATTTGGTGCATGTGCTTGGCTGAGGAGCCAATGGGGTGAAGCTACCATCTGCGGGATTATGACTGAACGCCTCTACGTCAGAATCCTGCCTAGATGCGCTGATACCAAAGTGCTGCTGTTCTTCAGCTGGTCTCTGATAGCCGGCTCCGTCCGGTGCAGAGAGCCGTTTGCTACTGGGAAGAGGAGCAGCCGAACCGCAGCTGCACCTCACCACACGCTCACGGCATGTTCTGCTTAGGTGCGGTGCTAAAGGACTCGCAGACGATCTGATGATGTAGATTGATCACAAAATGTTTGCTAAAAACTTCAACTATTGGGGCCAAGACCGTTTCTCTGTTAGCAAAATATCTCATGAACCACAGGACATATTTCAATGAATTTCTCAGAAAGTAATTATTGTGAACTATTAGAGTGAGCTCATTTCAAGATGACTGTCTCAGCTAATCTGGCTACAACGTCATCATTTTCCATTTCATGATGATTTCAGACTGAAACTCTGGTCCGAGAGGCAGCGGGTGACAAGCATTCCTTCAAAGAGTTCTCATTTGAACCAAGTGAATATCTATCTATCTATCTATCTATCTATCTATCTATCTATCTATCTATCTATCTATCTATCTATCTATCTATCTATCTATCTATCTATCTATCTATCTATCTATCTATCTATCTATCTATCTATCTATCTATCTATCTATCTATCTATCTATCTATCTATCTATCTCTCTATCTATCTATCTATCTATCTATCTATCTATCTATCTATCTATCTATCTACCTATCTATCTATCTATCTATCTATCTATCTATCTATCTATCTATCTA
>NC_056502.1:30091495-30106911 GCF_014905685.2 Nematolebias whitei | reverse complement strand
CTATCTATCTATCTATCTATCTATCTATCTATCTATCTATCTATCTACCTACCTACCTACCTACCTACCTACCTACCTACCTACCTATCGTTCTATCTATCGTTCTATCTATCGTTCTATCGTTCTTTCTTTCTTTCAAGGATGTCAAGGTATGGCTGCCACAGCCAGCTGATCTTTGACAACACAAACAAGCAGTGCACTGATGACATCACTGAGGGATTTGAACTGTGAATGTTTGTAGTGTTCAATATGAGTGTTCTTCTGGACTGGAATTGAACAGAGAATGTAAGTAAAGTAATGTTTTAGTACGAGATTTTCAAGTGGATAGGAGTTACACTGCGGAGAAGAACAAAGGTAATTTTTTTTCTAATTTGTCCGAAGCTGCTCAGAGTGATGGATCCTGGTGAGTGGAGGGGCAATTTTATCCACCACCCGGTGCAATGGTGGAGCCAGGGGGTGGCCAATGGTGGCCTTGACCA
Source organism: Nematolebias whitei (assembly GCF_014905685.2). Lineage (NCBI taxonomy): Eukaryota > Metazoa > Chordata > Actinopteri > Cyprinodontiformes > Rivulidae > Nematolebias > Nematolebias whitei. The sequence goes on along the minus strand of NC_056502.1, from coordinate 30,106,432 downwards.
CCATAGAATAATCTTGGCCCATCCCAGTCATTTGAGGACTATATCAATAAAAATTGTTTTTAAGGCGATGTAAAAACTAGAAAGCATAATTTCCTCAAAAGCTAGTGGACTGTTTACACACATGCACGCACGCACGCACGCACGCACGCACACAACATATATATATATATATATATATATATATATATATATATATACATACATATAGTGGCAGCCATCTTGGATTTTGACGTGGCAACTCAATTTTAGACAGGGACCTGATTTACACCTAGAGGCTGCCACACCAAAATGGAAGTTGGTAGCGCACTTATTTTTTCAAGTTATCATGCGCACAAGATGCCCAATGGACGGATGGTATTTCCAATTTCCCCTTCTTTGCTCCATGACTGTGGACAAAAAGGCTATATCTCATCTACAAGTATTTTTACAGGTATCAATTTTAAAATGAGCACGGTGTAGCCTAGAGTCATCCACATCACATAATCTGAGAGCTAACACATCTCAAGAGAAATAGTCCTCTCTAATGAGATTACACCTTTATGCTGTTTGCTGAGTTGGACCAAACAGCTTTAATGTGATCCCTTCTCAACAATAAATGAATTCAGTTTAAATTTGTTAATTGAAATTTATATTATATATAATTTCTTTTAAAAATTGCTCTTTTGATCATATTTTTCTCCCAGGCAGCCAGGCTTTCTTGTAATCTTGTAAACTGGTCTTGATTAATATGTTTTCATCGCTCTGAAGGTCTTTTTGAGTTTTCCTCTGGCCTCTTTTACCGCTCATTTTTTGTGTCCAGTCTTTGTGCCTAACCACAGCCTGACTGTGCAGTTTGTACTTTAAAAACATGAGCCAAGTGAACAAAAGATAGGAGGACAAAAGAAAAGGAGTCTGATTAACAGTATATGAAAGTCATGTCAGAAAACCCCAGCAGAAATCTGAAGCTTGACCTGAGAGGCTGGTGACTGCAGCTTTTTGGAACAAAATTACTATTTTTTTACTTTAACTGTGCTACTTTTAGTGTTTTTATAGAGTCAGAAAGATAAATGGTAGCAAATGATGTTTCTCTGTCAGGCTGCTGATAACAAAGAGCCTAAAGATCTGCCTTTATGTTAGTTTTTTCTAAGCTGTCAGTTTTGTGTGGACACAATGCTGGTTCATCCTCTGTACTGAGGCTTTCAGCAGTCAGGATGAATCATTTATTCTCAAATTTTCAGGTATTGGCCCAAAATTTTATAAAAACTTAAAGAGACCTTTAGAAAACCTGAGGGACTATTGATCAGAGATATAAAATTGACTAACAGAAAATTAAATATAAGAAAATGTGGGATGAAGACTCAGCAGTTCTGCCTCTCATTTTGTCACCTTTCAAAATTTAGCAGTGCTCGTTAAAACTCAGTCATCTGCAAGATACCTAATACACCTTTAACAGAAATAAATTGTAATATTTTGCATCAAAAACATAAAAGTTTCTTGCAATCCTGCTCATTTCCAGTCCAGAAAAAAACACATCCTCAAAATGACAAACGTACTATTCAGATTGGTGCACCACTTGTTGTGTTCACTTGTGAACTGAGATGTTTATTATGGGTAGACTGACATGATCCTATCAAACAGTCATAATTCTGTCATCAGTTGTTTTAATTTGCATATGTACTCTGAAATAAAACAACCTGATGCTGAAGAGGGTGCAACAAACTGCCCAGTTTACCACCCAGTATAAATGTAGAGTCAGACAGGAAGTAAATATTAGAGCTTATAATCTCAGCAGTACATGTGTTTTTTACTGACTTGATTGTTTTTATAATTTTCTGGGTTCTTTTGAGCAGACTAGAGTCCACTGTGTTATGTTTGAAGATGTTTTCAGGTAAAAAAAAACGGATCCAGACTTCTGCAGAAAATCTATCGACTGACTTTTAATGTGATTTAACGGATGCCATGCTGCCTACGTGCCTTTCATCCCAATCTGAGAGCTTCATTTCGTAAAGCAAACGTTCACCCACCTTTGTGCTCCGTGTTTAAAAAGTACCAGGATATAGTCTGGTCCACAGTGTTTTATTAGCTACTTAGGCAGCAGGATCGTTTGGTTTGTATGTTTGGTCCGGTAGCTGTGAGCAGGCTTCTGTTTTCATTTCCTGCCTGAACCAGGTCTAATTCTGGATCTGAGAGCAGAACCAAGGATCTCTGGAAGGGTGAACACACGTCCAAACACTATCATCTCACTGCTGGGGAAAACAAACAAACAAACAAACAAACAAAATAATAAAATAAACAAACAAATAAATATGACAGCACTTTCCAAACTGCACGTCCAACCTGTGGAGATTGCAGCGCTGACAGCAGCAACAGATTAGAAGAAGAAAACAACCGAGTCTTTACCGTTCAATACGTGTCACAATAAAACAGTTAGAGCTGAAGACAGTAAAAACAGTAAAATACACCATTTGTGTGAGTGTTTAATGGGTTTTATTTCACAGTTTGTGTATTTGGAAGGGTTCTTTGTCCTTTTAGAGAGGGTTTTGTCTGTTGGCTGTAAGAAAGGTCCTTGAAAATACAAAAAATATATATATTCTTTAACTCAAATGTGTCTTATTAGGTGGTAGAAGAGAACAAATTCAACCAGGTATTAGTAAAGTATTATCTCTATCAGTTAAACACAAACTTTTCATGTTTTTTGCATAAATTAATTATTCATGCTTCACATTTGTCTGTTGTTTTTTGGCTGGCTAACCCATAAAACGTGTCAAAAAGAGCTTGTTAACTTGTGACCACACTGTTTATTTAATTAGTTAATTGCAAAGGAATACTTTTTCCCTGAACAGCTGCGTTGTAAGAGAGACAAGGTTTTATCCAAACAGCAATGAGTTCCAAAATGTTATTAATATGAACAAATATGGACAAAAATACAGAAAAACAATCAGAGTTTTAAAATGATTTATTAACGTGCCTAAAATCTGCCTGTAAGTCTTTTAAAATGTAGATAAAATGCATTTTAGTGTTTGTGTTTCATGTGATCATAAATAAACAGTTTTTATTTTTGTAAATTAATTGTTCTTGACATATCAACTTTATATTCACTTTTTTAATGTGAAATTATTGTTTTGTTTCATAATTGTGTGATAAGTGATTAACTGATGATGTTAATGAGGATGGTGTCGTGTTTTAATATTCTTATTATCATTATGAAATATAATTGCTCAGAAGTGAGGACTGGCATTTTGTGAGCACACAGTCTTTTTTTTTATGACTTCAGCACTGTGTCCATGTAGAAATTCTATATTTTTTTAAAAAGGTTTCCAGAAAAAAAAAAGAAAAGAGGTTCGGATTATAAAAAAAAAAATTCAGATTCATTTAACACACAACTCAAAACCCACATTTTAGAATAAACTCTATCTTAAAAGGCCAATTCTGCGATCCTCCATATTTTCTGCAAATCTTTAAGAATTAAATATTCAGCTTGTTGAACAACAGTTTAAATAAAATACATTAATATTTGGTTTCAGTCACTAAAACCAAATTGACAATAATTCAAACATTAAAGCATTTTTTTTTACAACGTATGAAGAGATTGGGTTTGACGCCTTTGCTTTTTAACCTCAGTTTTGTTTGGTGACTAATTAAAACGTAATCTAAGCCAGTTTAGTGTCTGTGCTTCCAGAGCACTTCATGTAAACTAGGCTTGGTCACCTCTCATTATAATGCTTGTTTCATTACCTCGACATTATAGCTGCTCCGGAGGCAGAACAACCTCCTGCTTCAGCAAAATCTGAACAACAGCCTCGTTTCTCCTCACACTGTACAGACTAATGAGCTCAGAGGGTTAGATCACATGTTCACCCTTTTAAGGTTGTAGGTTTGATCTGAGCTCAGGCCCTAAAGTTTCTCACTCATGTCGTTTGTAATTTGCTTTAAACTCAGGTTGTTCAAAAACAGGAAACAAATGAAAGTTAGCTATCGATCGACTTCATCTTAATAAAGGTTTTAGTCTTTTTAATAATCTAGTTTCTTGTTGAAGTAAATCAGAACTGAGGGCGTTGGGGTTGGGGTGCGCATTTTTTTAAAGGAGATAATTATTTTAAATATAAAAATGATAATAATATCTATTTTTTATTGGATGCTCCCTCCTTCAGGGGTCGCAACAATGAGCACATATGAGGATTTCACAATTACCATACCATACCATACCAACTTTATTTATAAAGCACCTTAAAACAACCACAGCTGACACAAAGTGCTGTACATTAAAACACAACATAATAAAAATGAAAAATAAAAACAGTTTAAAAACAGAAAACATACAATTTAAAACTAGATCCTGCTGGTGTTAAAAACATACATTTTAAAAGCATACAAAATTTAAAAACTAGATCCCGCTGGTGTTAAAAGCCAAGTAGAATAAATGAGTTTTAAGACGAACTTTAAAAATGGACAGTGAAGGGGACTCTCTGACCTGCAAAGGCAAGTCGTTCCATAACTTAGGGCCCATGACAGAGAAAGCCCTGTCCCCTCTGAGCTTCCTTCTTGTTCTTGGTACCTCCAAGAGCAGCTGATCTGCTGACCTGAGAGACCGATAGGGTATGTAGGGATGAAGAAGCTCAGAGAGGTAAGCCGGGGCAAGATTATGCAGTGATTTAAAAACAAACATGAGAATTTTAAAATGAATCCTAAAATATACAGGCAGCCAGTGAAGTGAAGCCAGGACAGGGGTCACATGTTCCCTCTTTCGAGTTCCTGTTAAAAGTCGTGCAGCAGCATTCTGAACCAGCTGCAGACGTGAGAGCAGCAACTGACTGACTCCCAGATAAAGTGCATTACAGTAATCCAATCGAGTCGAAATAAAAGCGTGGATCACCATTTCAAAATGCTGCCTGGAAAGAAAAGACTTCACTGACGCCAATCGCCTTAAATGATAAAAGCTGGACTTAACCACGGCTTTGATTTGGCTGTCCAATTTAAAATCACTGTCCACCTTAAAACCAAGATCTGTAATAACAGGTTTAAAATATTTCTCCAAGGGTCCCAGGTCAATAGAGGAGGACTCACAGGAGCCACTGGGTCCAAACACCATCACCTCGGTTTTATTTTCATTAAAATTTAAAAAGTTCAAGGCCAACCAAGCTTTAATATCTCCTAGACATTCCAGGAGATGTGTGAACGTATGCCCATCCTTCTGCTTTAGGGGTAAATAAATCTGACAATCATCAGCGTAACAATGGAATGAAATCCCATGTTTCCTAAGGATAGAACCCAGAGGCAGTAAGTACAACGAGAAGAGCATAGGGCCCAGAATTGAGCCCTGCGGGACACCATATTGCATTGGAACTGAAGATGATTCAGAGTCATTAATTTTCACTGAAAATGTTCTCTCCTCCAAGTAAGACTTAAACCATTTAAGAACAGTGCCATCAATACCAACAATATGTCGTAATCGCGATATTAAAATGTTGTGGTCCACTGTATCAAAAGCAGCAGTTAGGTCAAGTAAAATCAGAACAACATGATTACCAGAATCACAATTAAGAAGGATGTCGTTAAAAACTCTAATTAAAGCAGATTCTGTACTGTGGAGAGTTTTAAAACCTGACTGGAAAACCTCCAGAATACCATTGTCATTTAAAAACTGTGTCTGCTGACAGTATACAAGTTTCTCTAAAACCTTAGAAAGAAAAGGCAGCTTTGAAATAGGCCGATAATTAGCCAGAACGGTTGGATCAAGGCCAGGTTTTTTAAGCAGGGGCTGCACCACTGCATGTTTAAAACTAGCAGGGACCACACCTAAGGACAGACTGCCATTTAAAATTGCAAGAACAGGCAGCCCTATACTAGATAAAATATCTTTAAAAAGTCGTGGAGGGACAGGATCACGTGGGGAACCTGATGGCTTAATGCGGCCAACTACGTCCTCTAAAAGTGAAACAGTCACAAGCTCAAACTGATTAAAAACAGCAGAGCAAGGGACTGAAACTGAGGGGTCAGAGTCAGGAGCTGTAATAAGAGCCCTGGTACTACCAACCTTTTCAATAAAGAAACGCAGAAAATTTTCACACATGCCAGGAGAAGCTTCCAAACAGGCATTTTGAGGAATATTAAGTACAGAGTCAATGGTGTCAAATAAAACACGTGGGTTATGGCTGTTTGAAGAAATAACACTAGCCAAATATTCCCTTTTTGCTTCTTTAACCGTGCTCTGGTAGAGACGCCAACAGTCTTTTAAAATCTGAAAAGTAGCCTGCAGTTTGTCCTTTTTCCATCTGCGTTCAATACGACGACATTCCTTCCTTACAGCACGAGTTCTGTCATTAAACCAAGGCTCAGGTTTAATCCTTGGCTGCCTAGTTTTTAACGGAGCAACCGAGTCCAGGATGGTCTGACAGGAAGAACAGAACCATGACCAGAGCTCTTCTGTATTGGAGTGGAGGAAGTCAGATGATCCACAGAGCTGAAGAAAAGCAGCAGAGAACTGAGTGGCAGTGGAAGGGTTAATAATCCGACAGCGCCGAACAGCAGCGCGAGTTTTAACTGTAGTAGGTGTCAAAGTGACACTGAATAAAACAGGCAGGTGATCCGAGAACACAGCGTCACAGATTTCCAGATTAGTCACTGGCAGACCACAGGAAATAACCAGGTCCAATGTGTGTCCATGTTCATGTGTAGGGCCGGATACGGCCTGTACCAGATTAAAAGAGTCCAGAAGGCTTAAAAAGTCCTTTACCAGAGGCTTATCAGGACAGCACACGTGCAAATTGAAGTCTCCAACAAAAAGAACTTTGTCATAATTAGTTAAAATCCCAGATAAAAAGTCAGAAAAGTCACTTAAAAAATCCTTGTTATATTTGGGGGGCCGGTAGACGACAGCACAGAAAACTGGGTTTACGTGTCTCATCTCAAAAGACGTAAACTCAAAGCTGGGAAAAGACGTCTGTAGAAAACACTGCTTACATTTGTAGTCCTGTTTGTAAACAGTTGCTGTGCCTCCCCCTCTCCCCGAGGCCCGTGGTGAATTAAAATAAGCACAATTTGCTGGTAAGAGCTCAGATAGAGCGCTGTACTCACCAACACTCAGCCACGTCTCAGTCACAAACAAAAAATCCAGGTTTTGGCAGCTAAAAAAGTCCCGAAGAATAAAAGTTTTATTCCCAAGCGACCTGGCGTTTATCAGGCCAATCCTGACAGGAACTGGATCCTGGGCGTCGACAGGTCGGGAAACCCGGCACAGCGGTCTCAGGTTTTGGAGACACCGTCGGCGCATGTTGATCCAAGAAGGGCGGGGACGGCGATGCAGAGGAGCTTGAAAGCCGACCACTGGCACCAAGCAGACATGAGCGGGATCCAAGAAACGCCGAGGCACCCGAGAGCCCAGAAACGATCCATGTGATGATCGTTTAAAAGCAGAACAGTGCGTCATATAAAACTTCAGCTTCACCAGCCAGCCGCTTCGTCTACCGCGACGACGATGACTTCTCCGCCGTGTAAGCAGCGCAGGAACCCGGAACAGGTAGCTTGGAATCTCCGACAGAAGCGGGGGCAAGGATTGTTGGCCAGCAACATCCAATAATTCCATATCCTGGACCAGTGGCCGCAGGTCTAGTAATGTATTGCGATCGTACACCAGCAGAGACCCAGCTCCGCAGACAACCCAGGTCAGAAACAACACGAGCAGCCACATACACCGGCGCCATCTTGAGGCATGTAATTGTTTTTAGGGGCTTAAGTGCCTTGCTTAAGGGCCCAGAGGGGGACAAAGGGTGGAGGCTGTCGTGGGTGCTTCACCTTTCCCACATACACTTTGATGTTACAGTCAATAGGTAATGCCGGTACTAGTAATAATAATAATAATAATAATAATAAAAAATAAAAATGAAAAATTTATAAATAATAATAATAAAGAGCAGCACAAAGTTGCAGTTGGTAGGGGCAACCACCGTGACCTGAAAATGAAGGAGCGGGTAAAGATAATGGATGGGAATGGATGAATAATAATAATAAAAATAAAATATTCAATTTGTAGAACACTTTATATTTGTAAATATAAAAGTGTCATATTTTAAAAATCCTAAAAGCAAAACAAATTAACAATAAGAATAAAATCCACTCCAATCCTACATAAAAACAACAAAACATGAGTGTTTAATCCTTTCTTGGGGGTTCTACCGTCTGTGGTTAATGAGAGTTAGGAGGTCATAACCTGAGATACTGGATGGATTTTCTGAAGGTCTTCTTGAACCATTTGAAGACAAAAAAAAATACTTGTTTTTCTTTATATTTTGCAGCTTATTAAGAAGTGTTCAGACTTGAAGTCTTCGTTGTAATGAGTAGCTGTGGGAATACGATGGTGGTTTAATCCCAAACATTGTGATATTTTAGAAATACAAACTTTATATCAGAAACATTACATTGACTGACTAATAATGTTACAAGGAGGTCAGCTGTTCTCAGTGCTCTCCTTCTCACATAACAGCCCAACCAGCTGCCACTTGTGACAGACTGTTAAAATTCACAACATAATTCACTGTATGCATTCATACCCATCTGCTCACACAGACTCATGTTCAGGCTGCTGTTGTTTTGCCATATTATTTTACATTATTAGTGTTTAGTGTACATCTTAGATCTTTTAGCATAACATTTGGTATTAGTTTAGTGTATATCTTAGATCCTTGTATACTGTTTCGTTCTACATTTTATATTTTTGCTATTTTTGGGTGTAACTGGGACCTTGAGTACATAATTTCATTCCACCTCATGTACCACATGTGATGCGAATGACAATAAACTTTAACTTGATAAATGATAAAATTACAGCTATTGCATCGTCATACCCAACTACTGTAAAAGACACCACTTGGACGTACTTCTGTAAACAATGAACCTATATTTAGTGCAGACTGTGTGCATTAAAGAATGGCAGGCTGGTTCCACACATGTTTTATATGAGAATAAAGAAACAGTCTTTCCTTTACTAAAATAATGCACTTTATATATAAACCTATATTCACTTTATATTATATAAAATTCAAAGAGTCAAACTATTATATTGCACTAAGTGTCCTATGTTGATGATCAGTTGTTTCTTGGAAAATGCTTCAACATACGTAAGTATTTGTTTGATTTATTAAGCTGTATAGTCTCAAATAAACGGCTGTTTGAACTTTCCTGATGCGTTTTCAGGCTCGACAGTTTGTTAACGTGAGGCTAACATTAGCTCTAGAGTACTTCGAAAGACAAAACTTGTATTTAAGTTATTATCATTAGTAGGGATGCACCGATCCACTTTTTAAAAATTCGATCCGATCCCGATACCTAGAACTGAATATCGGCCGATACCGATCCAGTTCCGATATCATGATCATCATTGATTTTATATGAAGCTGTAATAATCTCCTCTCAAGTACAATTTGTACAAATATATTCATGCATGTCCAAAAAGGCAACTTGAGGTAAGTTTTGTTAATGTTGGATAAGTTTTAAAGTTAGAATTAAATTCTGCTAACAAAAAACATGTTTCATTTTATTTCTAGCTTTAAAGTGGATATTAAAGTGATTAATTTAAGTGATTGTTTAAAGTTGTTTTATATTTTATAAGGGGCAGATATAATAATTTTTTCTTCTTTCTGCACGGTTTTCATTCAATGTTTTCTTTTTGATGATTTTTTTTTAAAATTTTGTTTCATTTAAATGAATGAATAAATTAATTTAAAAAAATGTTAAATGGCTTCAATGCTAAGTTCATGGCATAAACCAACAGACATGTTCCTGTTTTTAGTATTTTACATCACTTTATAATGTAGCTGTTTATGTTTTTAATATATTGAGCTGGAAAAGGGTAGAGTGCCCTCTCCGGGTCAGGGAGGAGGTCCTACCCCAAGTGGAGGAGTTCAAGTATCTTGGGGTCTTGTTCATGAATGAGGGAAAAATGGAGCGTGAGATCGATAGGCGGATAGGTGCAACGTCTGCAGTGAAGCGGGCGCTGTACAGGTCTGTCGTGGTGAAGAGAGAGCTGAGTCAAAAGGCGAAGCACTCAGTTTACCGATCGATCTACGTTCCCACCCTCATCTATGGTCACGAGCTTTGGGTTGTGACCGAAAGAATGAGATCTCGGATACAAGCGGCCGAAATGAGTTTTCTCCGCAGGGTGTCTGAGCTCTCCCTTAGAGACAGGGTGAGAAGCTCGATCATCCGGGAGGGACTCAGAGTAGAGCCGCTGCTTCTCCATGTCGAGAGGAGCCAGTTGAAGTGGCTTGGGCATCTGTTTAGGATGCCTTCTGGACGCCTCCCTAGTGAGGTGTTCCGGACACGTCCCACCGGAAGGAGGCCCAGAGGAAGACCCAGGACATGCTGGAGGGACTATGTTTCTCGGCTGGCCTGGGAACGCCTCGGGATTCCCCCGGAAGAGCTGGCCCAAGTGGCTGGGGAGAGGGAAGTCTGGGCCTCCCTACTTAGGCTGCTACCCCTGCGACCCGACCCCGGATAAGCGGAAGAAAATGGATGGAATGGATGGATGGATGTTTTTTTATGATTGTCTACGTTGTACTGATACGTTGTACCCTCTCCTGGAGGGTAAACTATATCTTGACTGCAAGTATCAAACTGTGAAATCCTTCATTTTCTACAACTGATAGTGGTTGGTCATTAATTATGAAGTTTAGCAACTTCTCTGTGAACATTTGAGCTCCGTGATTTCAGCGACGTCTTCTTCTTGTTCAATCCGAAGCAGGCAGCCTGATTTGGGGCAGCCGAGCTCAGTCTGTCCCTCCTCGGAGACGGGCAGACTGAGCGAGGCAGATTGGACGCGGCTGGCCGGGGTCAAGTCGCCTCTTTCAGTTTGACCAAAGAACAGTGCCCCGCTGAAGCCACGGAGCTCGAATGTCCATCGTAAAACTAACTTTACCGCTGTTTAATGTGGCGCTATGGCTCTGCAGACATTGCACGTTGCTGTCTTGTTTTGTGGTGTTTAGTGTAAAATACTTCCACACAGCGGACATGTTTAGATTAAAATTTTTTAGCTGTTAGCAACAGTGCTGCTAACTCAGCCCTCACGTTGGAGCTGGCTGCAAACTATGAACTGGATTTCCTGAATATGAGGCGGGTCTTATTACTCTGGGTTCATGAGACACGCCGCCGTTCAGGAAATCCATTCCATCGTTTGAAGCCAACATGTATCATGAATCTGAAATATCGGCAGGAGGATTGGGAAATCCGATACGTAAATTATGCTGGTATCGGAGGCCGATACCGATACTGGATCGGATCTGCCCCATCCCTAATCATTAGTATGGCGTTTCTCACTTAATCACCTAAATCTGACCCAATCAGGTGTAACATGAAATGAATCGTGACCACCGATGTGCTGTGGGTAATGTAGTCTGTGCACTGTCGTGACGCAAAGATGGTGAATTGGAAATAACCTCTCTCCTCCACCCGCGCATGTTGTGAGCTGGATTACTTGACAACGTGTTGACTTCCATTTTCATGTGTGGCTGCATCTATGCATAAGAAAATGCTCTAATAAAAATTGGGCCACATCAAAATCCAAGATGGCCACCACCATATACTTAAGATAAACTAATCAGCCCGATCATTTGAGCTTGAGGAAACTATGCTTTATAGTTTTCATATTGCTCTAAAGCATATACGTCAAACTCAAGGCCCGGGGGCCAAATGTGGCCCTCGTTTACATCTTATCTGGCCCCCAAGATGTTATTTTAAATGTAAAATACTTTTATTGTTTTAATTTTTTTTGGTAATCTTTGATTATGATGGCAAAAGTGCAACAGAGAAGGTCAAATGAGACCAATCAAACTCTTATTGAGGAACCAACAACAAGAAAAGATGTTTGGTATCTAATGAGCTAATGTAGATTCTGAAACTGGCCCTTAGTTTGAAAAAGGTTTTAATTTTGGCCCTTGTTTGTAAGTGAGTTTGACACCCCTGCTCTAAAGTATAGTTTCCTCAAATGACCGAGACGGGCGAAGATTAATCTATGGGGGACATGGCCACCATTAAGCTGAGCTACCCTAGCAGTAAGCTAGCACCAACGGTCTGATAATCCAGATGTTGGTTTGTTCTTTCTAACTCAATCTGGTAGTATTTCATTTGAATGCAAACAAATCCAGGATGCTGGATTAAATTGATAACCCACCCTGCTGAGTTGAAAATACCCAGGGTTGGCTTGGTTCAGTTTTGACTCAGAACTGGGTGGTGTTGTTTTGAACCCAGCAGTTTTCAGTGTGTATTAATTGTTCATGACCCTTCCTCTAAACTGCTGCTTTAAGGCCATATTTAAACACCACAGTTTAAAATCATGGTCCTTCAGGGTCGTAATGTTTCCTTGTGTGTTCTGCATATATATTATTCAGAACATGTTGCTGTTACACAGGAATCTGCTGGTTTTACTATCCAATTTATTTCACCCAAGAGGTCACCAGCACAGATGAGCATACAGAGGCGCATGCAAAATAACTGAGAAAAGTTTCCACAGAATCATAAAATAACTACTGCCTGCAGGTGGAGAAAGTGTTCAATCTGCAGCAGCTGTTACTTTTTTGCATGGATGATCTAAATCTGCAGAACTAAACTGCTGCCTCCGTTACTTTTCTTTCCTGCAGCGGTAGCAGCCTGTGTAGAAGTGGTCAAACAAATTAAGCAGAATATATACATACACACCCAGCTAAACATTAGTAAGGCTGGTTGTAAGCCTTTTAACTGGAAGAAGATGTTAACCAGGGGAAAAGAAAAAAAGCTGTCGTGAAATGTTTTAGCCTTTGCAGTTGTCTTAAGGTAGAAGAAGACAGATTGTTGTTCTTTCCTTTTTCCTTTTCAGGAGAAAAGTGAAGCGGTGATGTTATTGTTTGTTTGGGAGATTGGAGGCCGGGGAGACAAGCCTCCTATTAGATGTGCAGTTGGCTCCTTGCTCTGTGTTGTACAGCAGCTCTCACAGTGGTGGTCTGGCATCAGCCGCAACACAGCTCAGTAGCTACTCTGAGGTACCGGTGTCTAGCCATAAAGCACCTTTATCTGTTGGGAAGGAGCTAAAGTGACTGGCAACACACAGATTTTAGGAAATAGTTATTATGCTTAGCCACCCAGACACACAGCCGCTGTTATTTCCCGGTGCAATTGTAACCGTTTGGTGTGTGTGTTTGCTTATGTGCTCGCTGCGTTTAAGAGCGTCAACGTATTTGATTTTGGTATTTTTCACCTCAGCGGTTGGCAATTTAAAACCACCAAATGGAATATTTCTGAGCCCTTTTGCAAATTGCACCGACACACTCATGAGGTAATAGTCGCTCGCTAGAAGCCTCTTTTCTGTTTTTGTTACAGGGAGCCCATTTGCCTTTCATCAGGCATGCAGACAAGCGTAGTAAGGGGGTTGTGATTATACACATTCCATCAGTATGAATTGTGAGGGAGCAGCACGGCCGTGCAGATAAACTCCTCGTCTGCGGGGGCATCACTTTCTATCTACAGAGGGTGTTGTCTTGCAGTCATTGCTGTTGCCTGGTTGTGCTGATGAAAAACTATTTTCTTTCATTTTTATGACTCGAGGCACAGTTTGTTACAAAAAAAAAAAAAAAATCTGTAGGAAAGATCTTGATTTTCTATAAAAACTTAAAACATGCTTTCTAAATTTATTACAAATAATAATACACCAGGTTAAAAAATCTCTGCTATCACATTGTGATTCATGACAGGATGACAAACCACAGCTTTTTGCCCTTGTGTGATCATGTAATTGCCTATATCAGTTTGTGTGTGTTTTTGTTTTTGTCCGTTAGCAAAAATTTCCCTTAAACCGATGGATAGATTTTAATCTCTGAATTAATCAATGGATGTATGTCTACAGGTCCTTCTCAAAACATTAGCATATTGTGATAAAGGTCATTATTTTCCATAATGTAATGATAAAAATTAAACTTTCATATATTTCAGATTCATTGCACACCAACTGAAATATTTCAGGTTTTTAATTGTTTTAATACTGATGATTATGGCATACAGCTCATGAAAACCCAAAATGTCTGTCCCAAAAAATTAGCATATTTCATCCCACCAATGAAAGACAAGTGTTTTTAATAAAAAAAAAACGCCAACCTTTGAATAATCATGTTCAGTTATGCACTCAATACTTGGTCGGGAATCATTTTGCATGAATGACTGCTTCAATGCGGCGTGGCATGGAGGCAATCAGCCTGTAGCACTGCTGAGGTGTTATGGAGGCCCAGGATGCTTCGATAGCATCCTTAAGCTCATCCAGAGTGTTGGGTCTTGCGTCTCTCAACTTTCTCTTCACAATATCCCACAGGTTCTCTACGGGGTTCAGGTCAGGAGAGTTGGCAGGCCAATTGAGCACAGTAATACCATGGTCAGTAAACCATTTACCAGTGGTTTTGGCACTGTGAGCAGGTGCCAGGTCGTGCTGAAAAATGAAATCTTCATTTCCATAAAGCTTTTCAGCAGATGGAAGCATGAAGTGCTCCAAAATCTCCTGATAGCTAGCTGCATTGACCCTGCCCTTGATAAAACACAGTGGACCAACACCAGCAGATGACATGGCACCCCAGACCATCACTGACTGTGGGTGCTTCACACTGGACTTCTGGCATTTTAGCATTTCCTTCTCCCCAGTCTTCCACCAGACTCTGGCACCTTGATTTCCGAATGACATGCAAAATTTGCTTTCATCCGAAAAAAGTACTTTGGACCACTGAGCAACAGTCCAGTGCTGCTTCTCTGTAGCCCAGGTCAGGCGCTTCTGCCGCTGTTTCTGGTTCAAAAGTGGCTTGACCTGGGGAATGCGGCACCTGTAGCCCATTTCCTGCACACGCCTGTGCACGGTGGCTCTGGATGTTTCTACTCCAGACTCAGTCCACTGCTTCCGCAGGTCCCCCAAGGTCTGGAATCGGCCCTTCTCCACAATCCTCCTCAGGGTCCGGTCAC
>NC_056502.1:30077529-30091095 GCF_014905685.2 Nematolebias whitei | reverse complement strand
ATAAATATAACGTCCCTACTTGGTGAATTTTCACCTATCGCAGGGGTGTCTGGAACGTAACCCCCACGATAGGCGAGGGACTAGTGTATTACCATAAAAACAGTAGTACATGCATAACATGCAAACTATATCATTGTCAAGTTTTCTTCACATTATCTTTGCAGAAATCTGATGTTCTTGCCTGACGTACCTCTTAACTAATGTGCTACAGCTACATGCTGCTGCTACAAATATGCTTATGCTTACAAATATTTGCAGAGTTTAATTTAAATAACAGTCCATTACAGAATTAGTCGCAGTTCAAAGGTTGAACAGACCGTGTTATTCAGATAGCTATAACATTTTCATACTGGAGTTGTTTTAGGACAGCAAGAATCCAGTTTGGTTTTGCCACACTCAGAAACAGAGTTCTTTCAAAGAGTTATGTTCAACAGGTAAAATATTGTTTACTCTTAACCTGTGCACTGAACTCCAACAACTCACAAGAACATAAAAATCACACTTTGTTTGAGCATTATCAGCTGTATTTATCACATACTTGTCATAAAGTTACAAACAAATGTAAAAAAAAAACATATTAACAAATCAAAAATTGTTAAATAACTCTAGGGTTTGACAACTTTAACAACTACCCTGCAGAAAGCGTTCAGTTGAACCTCAGCTGTTTTCAAGGAAAAGTAATAAAGCTTGAAACAGCTTCTGCATTGCTCATGACACATGCACACAGGGTCTTCACAGGGTAAATATACTGTAAGTGCATGTGAGGAGAAATAATGTGCATCATGTTCAAAGGATCTACCAAATGACTTTTACATTGCTGCAGCATCCATCTTCAAGACTGGAAAGCTTTTAAAAACACCCCTTTATATAGAAAATGTATTTTTTCTATCGTCAAAAACATACATGTTGGTTGTGTGACATTGCAACTAACTTAAAAACACTGAAAATAAACAATCAATACAGTTTTTAAATTTAATTTTTAAAGAGTTTTTTAATTTGAATGTTGCTTTTCCAGCCTCTTCACCTTAGTGACTTCCCAAATTCAACCTAAAATCTATTGTTCATTTAAAGAAATGTCCAATGAAGCAAAATATAAATCTGCAAAAAATAAATAATTATCATAATAAATAATGTTTGTTTCACTTAATTTTCACCCCCCATTAAAAGGAGAAAGGCAAGTGATAATGTGTCATAAAAATATCTCATAAACCTGTTGACAGATTTGAATAAAAATCTTCAAAGTAATCATTAGACGCACATATTCAACTGGTTAACTTTTAGTCTACTTGATCCAAGATGGCTGCCACAGCTAACCAACCTTAGCAAATACAAACATGTTTATGAGTCAGTCAGACTTAGAGATATGGAGCGGATTTAATTTTTTGATAGTCACTGAAAGTCATTCCCAACAAATGAGCGGCTCAGACATGAAGTCTAACCAAAATGATTGTAACTCCATCAGTTCTCAAGATTTTACTTTAAACTCTTGAATTTTGGCTTTGTGCAAAACGTATTACTTTATAAAACACTAGGCCTTTAATTTGAGATAAAAAGAACTAATAATGATTTATTTGTAAAATTCATTGAATATCACATTTATTATTTATTTATCTTTATTTCACCCATTAAGATCACAGATCTCTTGCATGGGAGACCTGGGCCTGAAGGCAGTCTAACATGCATGTTTTTACAATGTTGAAGGAAATCAGTCTTTTTTTTTTCTTTTAAGCTATGGTGTCCATCTTGGATTTTTGATTTGCTCTCAGAGTCTGTTAGAGATTGTTCTCGGCTACCAGTACACCAAATTTCAGCTGAATAGCTCTAAAAACCTCTGAGTTATATCCATTTGAATTTAGCTTTGGTGTCCATCTTGGATTTTTAGATTTGAATTCAGAGTGTGCTATGCATCGCTGTCAGGTACCATCACACCAAATTTCAGCTCAATATATTTTAAAGTAGCTGCATTATCGTACTTTTTCCCTATTGGCTAAGGCAGCCATCTTGGATTTTTAATTTTCATCAAGTATGTATAACAACTCACTCTCAGCTACAACCATACCAAATTTCATCTCAGTGGCTCAAAGAATGACTGAGTTATAGTCAATTTTGTGTTTGCAGTGGTGGCAGCCATCTTGAACCACAATGGTTCCAAAAGTAATCAGTGTTTTGTCCAGAGACCTCTTCATTCCAGGTCATGTGACCTCATTGTGGTAGTTAAAAACTAAGAGTTCTGTCAGTGTTTTTCAATGAGAAAAATGGCGTTGTTGTAAATTATGTCGCCATGGTAACTCAAAACATCAGTAAAAGTAATGGCACACATCCCGGTGCAGAGCCGGTCGTTATCATATAATATTTGTGGGGGTACACGTTGTGATTTGAGCCACATTAAAGTTGATGAGCAAGAACCTTTTCAGGTGGATAACAATAAGTGGCTGCCTTTCTAGGCACTCCCAAATACTTTCGTTTTTTTTTTCTTGGAAAACATTGTTAAGAAAAACAAACTGTAAATAAATCCATAAAATAAAAGCTCTTAACATAAAACAAAAAGAAAAAACAAACAAACAGAGGAATGACATTCAAACCCAGAGTTAACTAGGTTGTCATGTAATGGAAAACCGTGAGGTCAACTGGTTCATTTCCTGCACATCTGGCAGTCAGGTTATCAGTACCGGGCTTTATCAATCTGGGCCCGATCAGCTCTTGTCACTGTGCATATAGAGCGATCCTTCCCAACTAGCCGGGGTCACATTTCAGACTCTGAACAAACTGAATGTGCTGTTTGAAAATAAAACTGTGCTGCTTCATCATTTTGCTGCATTTCAGTCTGCGCTCAGCTTTGTGCGTAAATTAGGCAGAAAACCGAAGTCTCCCTTTAAGGTGGGGGGTAATTTGTGTCTGTACAAGCGTCTCCATGGGAGGCGAAGAGACGAGAGGAGCGGAGTCAAGTGTCTCACGGTGACCTCAGAAATCAGCTGAAAAGAACATCATGTAAAAGAGATGCTGCGTAAGCGCGCCTTGTTACAGTAATCTTGGAATATACTTGACTGAAACGTATCCTGAAGATTTCATTAAAGCTTTAGAAATACATCAGCGTGTGGAAAGGACCGTACTATGTCCTCTGTTTAGTGAACCCTACATTATCAGTGTCTTCAGATTTAAACAAAAACTAAAAACTAAAATCTCTGCACATCTTTCCAAAATCTCCAGGAGAAAGAATGCATTTTATGCTGGAGCTTAAACGTGCTGCTCTTACTAAAATCCAAAGAAACAAACGCAGTAATGCATCTTTGAAACCATCAGTTCACCGTTTGAATAATAATTTGAGGACAGTGTTCAATTTCGCTCCATTAATCCTGGAGGTTTACAGCAGCCTGCACTAAAGGGAGTGTGACACTTTTTCTTTAATTGGCAGCAAATTGAAATCTAATAACGAGGGCACAAAAAGTAATTTCTGTAATTTCTTTATTGCAGTGATTGCTGTAAGAAAAAGAGTTTTGCTAGATTAGATAAAAATTTATAGTCGTGTGGAGGCCGCTGCATAAATGAGCAGAATGGAAAAAGTTTATCTCCAAGCTTTAATGTAAAACTTCAGGTTATAACCCTCCTCTGTTATTTAAACTTTCCTAATTCAAAAGTTTTAATGGCATTATTGCTCCAATCATAAAGGCTTTATGTGGTCATCCACGATTAGATAACGCAACAAAGTAGAACCTGCTAAGTAATAAAAGATTCAGGGGCTCAGGATCTGTTGCATCATTGGTTGCCATGGTGATTACTTCCTTTTCTGGGCAGGAATCAGAAATCAATAAAGGTTTTCCTCCCCCGTTCATCCATAATCCAGTTTGGTTTTGTTAAATATTTGAACAATTAAAAAAAATAATAATAATTCCCTCTTCACCTTGTGTTTTTTCCTCTTCTTCTTTTGGCTGCTCCCCTCCTCAGGGGTTTTCACAGTGAACTAACTTGCATGAAGACTTGGCAAATGTTTTTACACCAGATGTCTTTCCTGAGACAAACACAGACCACCGAGTTACCGCAGCCCTCTGTGTGGAGCAGAGAGCTGCCATGTAGAGTCCAGGGAAGCAGATGGTGGGGGGGTTTAAGGGCCTTGCTCATGGGTCCAGCGTAGGCCCTTGATGGTGGTGGCCATCACAAACTCACCTTCTCTAACCTCTTCGCCACCACTCCCCCACACCATATGATATATCGTTACTAAAAGTTAAAGCAAAGTCTTGACTAACACAGATTTGATGGATTTTTCTTTCAAAGCTTTGCAAGAAAAAAGAAAGCCGAAATGAAAACCAAAGCGAGGAGACATATTTACAAACTGCACTCACATTTAGCTCTGACAAAAACATAGGAGGTAGCTTTTTAAAATTTTAACTTGGAAGCTAAAAGTCACACTAAGAAAACTAAAACTAAGGATCTGTCTGTCTGTGAAACTCCAGTTTGTGTTTTACGAGGCCACGGACTGCACACGCAGCTGCACTACACATCCACACAAACGGCTTGGGAAGCTGTGGGTGCAGAACTTTCTGTAGCGATTCTATCAATAAAAATTAGATATGAATGAGTTTTGGAGTTTAATGTAATTTTGACCCGATGCATGACCCGTAGGACACAATTTACCTCTTAATGGATGAGTAAGACAGAACATTTCAACATCCTGATTCTATTTATTTAAAATAATATGATAGTATGACTACACATTTTTATGAATTTGTTTAGAGAAAATAATAGAGATTAGTACAAAAAAAACTTTGAAAATTTCTACTTTATATTTAATAAAAATTAGATACAAATTTAAATGTAACATTTAATATGTGCTCAACTGTTAGGCCTTCGCTGAAAGCGTTGAAGGTCCTGAGGGTTTCCCAGTGGTTATTGTGGTTTTCCTGCTCCAACACACCTGATTCAATGGTTGACTTACCCCTTGAGGATGTTTGCATGTTTCACAGAAGTCTGTTGTTCATCTATTTTTTAATTGGACCAAAGGTAGGTTGTGGCAGCTCAGTGGTCAGTGCCATGGTCTTGGAATCCTGATTGCAGGATAGGAGTTACACCAGCCATCTTGGATTTTGACGAGGCAACCCAACAAGTTTTGATAGTGACCTTTCTTACGTCTAGATGTAGCCACTCACCAACATGGAAGTTGGTACCTCACCTTTTTGTCAAGTTATCATGCTCAAAACATGCACGGATGGACAGAAGCATGGTGGGTATTTCCAATCCCCTCTCTTCGCTTTGTGACATTGGACAACAAACTAAGCTTCTTAATGGTTTCCAGATCATTCAGAAACATGGGAGTTGTCAGCTGGTGAACAACGAGGTCCAATTCTGACCCAGTCAAAGTTGATGATGACGGCAATTGTTTTATTATTCCTGACATAACCTGAGCTCTAACCACTTGGCTATTGTGCACCAAAAACATTAAGGTTTACTTACAATCTCTGTTCAATTTCAGTCCATTAAAAAAAATCACCTCCAAAACTACAAACATTGACTGTTCAAATCCTTCAGCGACGGGGGCGATCAGTGTACCGCTTGTCTGTTTTTAGTCCTGGGTGTTGTATTGGTTGTTTAAAAATCAGACTAAAACACAATCTATTGGCATTGATTTCACTTTTGTGTTGGACCCTGACCCTCACACAGAGGTATGTACTGAACAGGTGCACCCCCAAGCACTTTGAGGGCAACTAAAACTGGGCAAATAAAACCCAGTAATTTTTCCAAACTATGCGTCGTCGTCTTTTCTTGTGAAACGAGTGCAGTCTGAGTAGAGATAAGGCTGAACACTGCTGCACGAGTTGAACTGCGTCCATTCACTCTCGCCGCTCATCTGGGAGATGTTTATAAATGCATGAATGAATAAGTCCAGACGACATTTCAGCCTCATCATCACAAAGCCAAGTTTCAAATGTAAAGAGCAATTCCTCATCCCTACTGCATCATCAATCATCCTTTCCACTGTGTTCTGCTTTCCACTCATAATAAAATGAAAAGCAATCAACGGCTGCTTTCCTCTCCTGCTGCAGATAATCGTTAGACCTTTATGGCCTCGGTGCAAATCTGCAATAAATGCTTGACAACATGTTGCCAATTTACTTTTCATAAGCCAGTGTATGCAAGAGAATGCCAAAACGCTGCCTTACTTTTTGTTTTTCCTGCCATGCTTTAAGTAAACCTTAAATAACTAATTTAGTCTGTAACAAATTAGTTTAAGCCTGGAGAATAAAACAATACCCACCACGATGCATAACGCATGTTGTTTACAAAATCAATCTTATTTTCTATCCACACAGCAACGGTGGCTCATTAACAGTTTTGTTCAGCCCCCAGATCGCTGTATTCACTGCAGGAGGAAGGAACACACTCACAGCTCAGATAAATATGCACCCCGGCAAACACATGCACGCTTCAGACACACACCTTCAGACATCTCATCCCAGATAGGGAGGTAACTGCTGATTTCCTGCCTCTGTTAACTCCAACAATCTGTTATCAGCATCAAACATGAGGCGATGGGGTAAAAAGCAGTATTTGTATGTGTATATATGTATTTATGAGGATTTTGGGGGCTGTTTCCTCAAACTGTCTGAGGCCTTTTGACTTTGCTGTTTTAAATGACATCGGCTCATGTTCTGAAACCAAATCTCCCCCCTGCTGTGCAATCACAGCGTGTTCTTAATTTGGTTTCTAATCACAATTTATGGACAGCGCTGCTGCGCAGCACAAACACGAGGACTGAGAAGACTCAGGGGGCTGTGTTGATGATAGGGGTCAGAGCGGGCGACTGAGCGGTGACGGTGGAATTCAAAGTGTGCATGCGACGAGCCAAGATAACCAATGATTTCAGTGCATGCCATCCTCTTCTCTGTATGAAGTGCTATCTCACAACACAAATGTTTATATTGTTCTTTTATAGATACAGTTTTTATGGAGCTGACATGGCTGAACGCATCACAAGGTTGCATGATTTACAGCTATGGAAGCAGGATTAGATATCCTAAAGGATTGTTTTAAAAAAAATGAAACAAGGGAGGAAAGGGAGCTGCTGAGAGATAGAGTAAAAATAATGTTTCCAGGTTTTTGTCCAGAATTTTTGTTTTTGCAGTGATTAAAAAACTGAGTATGTATTTTGTATGAGCCGGTTGGCATCCGAGAGGATAACGCTCAGTGAAACAGATCAGAGAAAAAATAAGTTGGAAAGCAGGAGGCTGAATGTTTGCAGTGAGCATCTGTTCAGTTATCCCTAAAACATCCTCTCAACTACTGCTGCAAAGCACTTCAAACCACTAGCTTTACCCTGAATATTTACCGCTCACAGCTAAAGGCAAAGGCAGACTGATAATGTTTTACCTGTATCTGTGTGTTTGAATTTTTATATTGTAGGAATCACTGAACATATTTTAATAAACGAAGTGGTGAAGGCTCCACAGAAGTATGTTGGAGTCAGCCTCCCCACCATCACAGACATTTACACCTCTAGATGCAGGAACAGGGACACCTGCATCATGAAGGACCCCACTCACCCAGCACACACTTTTTGCTCCGCTCCCCTCAGGGAAGAGGTTAAGGAGCATTAAGTGTAGAACCAGTAGACTGAGGAACAGCTTCTAGCCTGAGGCTGTTAGACTCATGAATCTCTAATCAGGATAATCACTGTGAAAAATCACATCATGTTGCTGCTGATCTGTTTCATGTTGCTGCTGATCTGTTTCATGTTTCTGTGTTCATGCGTGCTCATCTGTTCACACTGACTCATGTTCGTGCTGCTGTTCGGCGTTTTGTTTTTATGCTATTAGTGTTTAGCGTATTTTTAGTTAAGGTTTTTCTAATTTCATATCTTAGATGCATGCATCAGGATATCTTAGATCTTATTATTGTTTTTCTTATACATTTTATTGTTGGATATAACTGGGACCCTGTGTACATAATTTCGTTCAGCCACATGTACCACATGTGGTGCGAATGACAAATAGAGAAACTCTGACTCTGAAAGCAGCCACTGAATGTACCACTACAAGTGTTTAACTGTTTGAAGAAATATGGCTGCCACCTCGAAGCAGTCTCAACAACCAAATGCTTGAACTCTGTCAAATTCATGGCGATTAAGCTAAAATTTGATGTGGCGGGAGCTGAGAGCCACCCCCAACACATACTATAAGCATCAACAGATCTACCAACATCATGAGATTTAGCCTACCACCACCCAATGAGGAAACATATTTTTAAGCAAAATAAAAACATAGTTTTCTCAACACCAAAGTTCATGCTCAATAATCCAGGTACAAATCCGACAATGTTCAGTCAGGTCATCTGGATGGTTTATTTTATTTTATTTTTTTGCTAAGACGTTTCGTCCTTCATCCAAAGGACTCCTTCAGTGGACTTCTTCAAAGGACTTCTTCTTCCAGATGACCTGACTGAACATTGTTGGATTTTTACCTGGATTATTGAGCATGACCGTTGGTGTTTTGAATTTGAACCATTTTGGCATGACTGCCTTAGAGGAGTTGACGGGGGGAGAGAGCGAGCCCCGGAGGCCATCTTATCACCAGCAAACTGTTTTTTTCTGCTATGGGAGAGTGGCGTTTGTGGGACTCGTTTGTTTGTGGCTCCTTGGATTGAAGAAGTCCTTTGGATGAAGGACGAAACGCCTCAGCAAAGAAAAGAAACTCTCCAGATGAGCTGACTGAACATTATTGGATAGTTTCATCAAATAATTTGAATGGCCGGTTTACATATTTGTTTTGTGGTGGCCATCTTGGATTTTGACATGGCGACCCAATTTTTAATATTGAGTTTTCTTACACATAGATGTAGTCACACACCAAAATGGAAGTAGGTACATCATTTGTTTTTTAAGTTATCATGTTCACAACATGCATGGATGGACGGGTGGACAGAGGATATTTCCAATTCCCCCTGTTCGCTCCATGATAGGGGACAGACGAGGACGGGTAGAGAGCTGCTGAGAAATAAAGCCAAAGGAAAAAGAAATCAATGTTTGTTTCTTCATGTGTTTGCAGTGATTAAAAAAGTTGGATTGGAAACTCGACAATGAAATGCATTTTGTGTAAGCCAGTTGCCATTTGGGAGAAGGATGATAATCAAAAAAATGAACACACAGATCAGGAGGAGAAAAAGGAAGCTGAGTCTTTGCAGCAACATCTGTTCAGTTATCCATAAGACATCAAAACGATCCACACAGCTACCCCTTACAGCATTAGTCATCAACTGCTCATCACATGACAAAACACCAACAAGTTTCTGGTGCTAACAACAACACACCTGAACAATATTCTACCTTGAGACCTTGACTAAAGATTTACAGGGTTTAGTTTCTGGCTGATCCTCAGACTGTATCACTTCAGTAGGAAGCCTCAGTAACACAGTTACAAAACTGTGCGGTCAGGAAGTCATGTCTCCTCCATTTGAGTTGCACTCTTAGCTAAGTATCGCTGATTAAAACTTCATGCCTAAAGTTTATACATTTTTTACTGGACTGGTTTAACAGCCTCGCTCTAAAACACATGCAGAGATGGTATAACCATCCTACGGTAGCTTTAAAAAAACGATTTGTAGAGGAGGGGGCAGTAATTTAGCGCAACCGTGTAGGTTAGGAAAGTTCACAGGAGATAAGAGTACTATGAAGTACTATGAAGCAAGAGTAATGGATTAGCTCGGTACGTTAGCCTGAAGCCTGATTGTTTTAATGTCACATCACCATGGTAACTTGCTCCAAGTGGGCTTCTGCTTATAGTTATGGACTATAATCCTTTCTAGGAAGCACCATCTGACCGTCTGTTGAATTTGTCTCAGTGTGATGTGAAACTGAAGCTCTTTAGGTGGCGACACATTAAAAGCATCAAACACCCAACTGTCATTTGGACCCATGGCAACTTTGCAGCATCATCAAACTTGTTCATCTAGAAACAATCTGTGAAAAAACCAATGGGATCAAGTGAACCATTTAATGAAATTTAGGTAGTAAATGAAGTTTTAAGCAACGTTCTTGCACATTCTGTTAGTGCTCAGAATACGAGTTGGGGATGACTCCAAGTTACTACCACACAAACGTCTAGCTCATCATCTGTAAAACCAGGTTTGTGTTGGGTAAACAGGCAGACAACGAATCAAGTTCACTTGAGTCAAAAGTGCTTATACAACGAGCTTTCATTCAAGGCCTAATTTGTAAACCAGTCGATGCCAGAACACAAATAACGGGCAGGCTGGTGGGTATGGGAGAGGGTCCTCCCCCAGAAAATTTTGAATAAAGTAGATGCAATTTCCTGCATTTCGGTGTATTTTAACAGGTTGTTAAACATCTACGTTTACCTACATTTGTAAACACTCTGCTTTTGTCAAGCATCCTAACCCCCCACCCCATTTGACAGTTACAAGCCCGACTCGTCTCCACTGAATTCACTGTCCAGCTCGTTGTTGTCCACATGTGAAACCTCCAGGCGCCTCCTCCGTCTGTTCAGTTAGCCTGGCACTCACCCCCACCACTCGCTTGCACCTGCTCCAATCTCCTTTGCCACTACCTTCAAGTGCTTCAATTCTCGATTGGCCAACTAAGGACAATGAGAAGCCTTCTTTTATGCAAGTAAATTGGACTATTTTATCAACATTTTGATCACTGTTATTTTGACAAATTAACGCCGTTGTTCTAATGTGAATAATACACATCAAACATTTCTCTCGTTGTATTTTTAATAAATAATCAAAAATTTTATTAATGACCCGCTAAAACGGTCTAACTGATTTGCAATTTAGTTGTGATGTTTAATTATATTTTTGAGTTTTTTAATAAAATCACACAATGACTTTGCACTTTTAGGGGCAGAGATTTTTTTAAGGGTAGAAATGGAAATGTTACTTGAAGGGGCAGCTCGTATGTGATATTAAGAAGCTCATAAGTGGCTGTTATGTTTAAAATTAGTGTTTATGTAATTATTTTCAGTTTACATATCCAATTTAAGTTTTATTCATTCAAAGCAGTCAATGTTTTTTCATAACTTTATTATTAAAAAGCCTGAGAGTTACCAGTTAAGCAAGCAGTTACCGGAACGCACACTGTCATAATAAGAGAGTTTCTGGATCCTGTTCCGGCAGGATCTGGCTCAAATTAAGCCTTGGTTTCATTCAAATCTGTTCAACGGTGCATAAAATGTTTTGCTAACAGACAAATGAACATGCACAGAACTTACACAATCATGCATTCATGCTTGCCACCATGAAACTGTCAAAGCTTTAAGAAAAATGATCTTTTCAGTATGCTTTACCATTCTGTGATGACAGACAGAGAACACAGAAAGATATATATATATATATATATGAAGTATATATATACTTTCTGATTTTTAATATTGCTTAAAAGTAAAGAATATTGGGGTGATCCAAAGATTAATCTTATGATGGCCAAGGCCACCATTGGCCACCTCCTGGGTGGATAAAATTATTCCCTCCACTCGCCTGGATCTGTCACTCTGTGCTGCCTTGGACAGCCAAAAATAAATAAGTTGAAAAAAAAACTGCCTCTGTTCTTCTCTACAGCATAACTCTTACCCACTTAAATATATTGCACCAAAAACATCAAGGTTTACTTACATTCTCTGTTCAATTCCAGAAAATCTTCTGCATCTCAAAAACTATAAACCTACACCATTCACATCCCTCAGTGACGGGGAACATCGGTGTACTGTTTGTTCTATTTGTACTTGTACAGATGATTGATCAGATGTTCTGGTAAGAGTATCACAGAAAGCACCTGACAGCAGAGTGATGACCCTCTGTGTTTTGTTTACTGTAAGATCTGTCATTATAATGCTGTTGCTGGAAATGATCACAACTTAGCCAAGCAGCAAACCATGGCCAGCAGTCCCTTTTAAACAGAAACTTTTCACAATAATTGCTATTACATTTAACAAATTGGACTGTTTGCTTTTATTTGTTTTCTAACAACAAGAAGTCTGTCTGTTGATGGGATATCTCAAGAACCACTCAGTGGATTTTGTTGAAACTTTCAGGAAGAAATTATTAGATATACAAGACCTTGCATAATATCAAAATGTCTATACTTCAGTCAGTTTTACAGATAATTTGCAAAAATTTGTGGTAGTAAATTAGAGTGCGCTACCGTATATACTCTGTTATTCTTTGCTCTAAGACCTTTGCCTAAAACTGTAGTATTAATTCTTAGAGTCAACCCTCTCACTACTACACATGCTACTCATGAGATTACACATATTCTTTTCATGGTTCGACCAAAACTGTTTCAACTTTGTCATTGCTCAACACAAAATGATCCTAGTTTAAAACATGGGCAGAAAGCTGATATGCATTCTTTTGAGACATTCTCACAGCTTCTCCAGACTCGTTTGAGGCAAGGAATCAGTAATGAGGTCTTCATGAGTTATGACTGGGAGTATTTTTTAGATTAACGTTTATGTACGTATTTGACAAAATTAAAACAATTAAGAAGTTTGTCCAAAATAGTTCTAACAAAATAATGGATGAGAGGTAAACCTGTTGACCCATCTGTCTGCAATAATTTAAACATACAAAGAAAAATTGCCTCCATCTGTCTAGTTAAAGGCCGTTTGAGTTGTATAGCTGCCAAGTGACCTGTGTATTTAACCCCATCTCACCCCCACCATATTTTAAAATGTGTGCGTGTGTGAGGGGTGTGTGTGTGTGTGTGTGTGTGTGTGTGTGTTTGGCCATGTCCATACAAAACATTCTTTACCTACCAACTGTGAAAAGTTAATTACACTAGGAGTAAATTGTGCAGGCTAAACCATGCATCTTAATTAAGTTTAGATTTCATTAGACAACTTGTAAGATAGCTAGAAAAACAAAAATCCCACTTTTAGCACAATTACACAGAGTGTCTGGGAGCATGTAGCGTGTATTCTTTATGTAAACATGACAATGTAATGGATGTTGTATTCTGCAGGCAACTTGTCCCAAGCACAAGTGCACATTTACATGATCACAGCAGGTATCATGACCACAACAACCAGCTTCTGGAAGTGAAGTGGTGAAATGAAATGACGACATTGCTGTCGAAGCGCTTTTTGGCATAATCAAACACACCCACCAACTGCTGACCAGTCGTGCAATACATTGCACACACATTTGTGAGAAAAAATTGATCCCAGGCCTTGTGTTGAGAAGGAGCAAAAGAAGTTACTCTGAGAAAAAAATGGCACGATTTTTATCACACAACTTTGTCTATGAGAACCAATTTCTCAAATTTGGCTGGAGTGTGCTGGGACCATCAAAGCTAAGGTGAGAAGTAGAGCTGCTGCTCCTCCACACTTCAGTCAGCTGAGGTGGTTCAAGCGTTTGTTTAGGGTGCCTCCTGTGAAAAGACCCAAAACAAGGATTAGAACATGCTAGGATCCCCCACGAAGAGCTGTAGAGTGTCAGATGTGTGGATTTCCTCCTGGACCATCTGTTGCCTCTGTGACTCAACCATGTAGGTAGGCAGGTATGTAGGTATGTAGGCAGGTATGTAGGTAGGTATGTAGGTAGGTATGTAGGTAGGTATGTAGG
>NC_056502.1:30077348-30077519 GCF_014905685.2 Nematolebias whitei | reverse complement strand
GTATGTAGGTAGGTATGTAGGTAGGTATGCAAGTATGTAGGTAGGTAGGTAGGTAGGTAGTTAGGTAGGTATGTAGGTAAGTAGATAGATATGTAGGTAGGTATGTAGGAAGGTAGGTAGGTATGTAGGTAAGTAGGTAGTTAGGTAGGTATGTAGGTAAGTAGGTAAGTA
>NC_056502.1:30058321-30077338 GCF_014905685.2 Nematolebias whitei | reverse complement strand
TAGGTAAGTAGGTAGTTAGGTAGGTATGTAGGTAAGTAGGTAAGTAGGTAGTTAGGTAGGTATGTAGGTAGGTATGTAGGTAAGTAGGTAAGTAGGTAGATATGTAGGTAGGTATGTAGGAAGGTAGGTAGGCAGGTACGTACATAGGTAGGTAGGTAAGTAGGTAGTTAGGTAGGTAGCTAGATAGGTAGGCATGTAGGCAAGTATGTACGTAGGCAGTTAGGTAGTTAAGTAGCTAGGGAGGGAGGGAGTTTTTTTCCTCTAATGTTAAAAGTCTAGGTGTCATCCTCAATGTTTTATATTTTGTTTTCTTCTTTTCTTCAGTCTCCTCCCTCATTCTTCTTATTTTCATCTACACACCATCAGCCTATTTTCAGAAGTTGCCCACAGTCGAGCCACTCTCATCCATGCGCTTGTTCTTTCTTACACTGATTACTGTAATTGTCCTCTCTCTGGGCTGCCACACAGATAAATCCATAAACTTCAGTTGGTCCATAATTCTGTTACCAGAGCTCCAACAACCGAACACACAACCCCAATTCTCAAATGGCTCCACTGGCTTTCTGCTCTGTCCTATCACATTTAATTTCTGATTCTCCTCTTCACTTCCATAACTTTGCTCCCCCACATCTCAGAAATGCACCAGCTTTACTCTCCTGGACTGTCTGATCCTTCTCTTCTTCCCAGCTCTCCCATCCATCTGCCAACCTCTTCACAATGGGTTTGAGAGCCTTCAGCCGTGCTGCTCTCCTCTGGTGTTTTCACCTGTCCATCCAAAATACTGAATAATTTCCCACATTTAAAACTTCACTTCAGTAATTTTGGGCAGTTAAGTGACTCTGTTGAATTAAAAAATCAAGAAATATGTCAACAATTATGCATTTTTCTCTCGTTATTTCAGCAGCAGGTGTTTTGTCTCGTTTCTTTTTCATCTGAAGGAAACAGAAAACGTATGTGAAAACACAAAACTTGGCTTGTTGTCAGCTGGTTGCCAGATTTTCTTCACAGCTTCCACCAGCTGAAAGCAAAATGGATTTTCCAAACAATTTGCTCACAGCTGAAGAACTGTTACACCAAACCTTTACAGGCGTTGTGCAGTTGTTACAGTAAAATCTTATCTGCACCTGAATGTTTCACATTCACAGTCACTTCATTTATTGCTGCTCTGATGTTTACAGCAGCAAAGCTTATTTAAATTGTGCATGCTTTCTGTCAAACCTACAATAAACATCTCGATTAGAGTGTTTTTGCATGTGTGTCACAAAAAACATGAACATGCTTTAATTAACTTGAGAAAATATGTTTTCTGCCAAAAATGACAAAGTGTGAATGTTCATAGCTGAATAACTAAATTTGTTGAAGTTGAACCTGAGTTGTCAAATCTATAAACAAGCAAAACAACAGCTTATAGCCAAAGGAAGGAAAATGCTAGTTCAAAGTCAAAAATGGCAAATATGATGGTTTAAAACCAGAAGTAACAAAAAAAAACAAAATTCAGAAAGGCCATCTGGATGGTTTCTTTTTTATTGAGACATTTCGTCCTTCATCCAAAGGACTTCATCAATCTGACGAGCCACGATAAACTAAGTCCCACAAGCAGCTCACCCACATAGTGGATCAACCAGTTTGCTGGTGATAAGATGGTTCCCAGGACAAGGGAGAGGTTAGGCCCCAGCAACCATCTTACCACCAGCAAACTGGTTGGTCCACTATGTGAGTGTGCTGCTTGTGGGACTCAGTTTATCGTGGCTCATCAGATTGATGAAGTTCTTTGGATGAAGGACGAAACATTGCAACAACAACAAAAAAAACATCCAGATAACTTGGCTGAACTTTGTTGGATTTTCTACCTGAATTATTGAGCATGAACTTTGAAGTAACAAAAGGTTAGCTAAAAGTTAAAAGTAGCAAAAGGCTAACCAAAGTTCAGCAGATGACTAGCTAAATGCTAAAGGTTTCAGAACTGTAGCCAAAAGCTAAAAGCTAAAATTAACAAAAGGATACTTAAAAGCTGAAATGGCAAAAGGCTCTAAACAAGTACAAGTATGCTGAAGCAGTAAAAAAAAAAAACCCACTAATTTGAAGAAATCAAAGACATTTTTAAGTACTGAGGAAACCATTTGTAAATAAAGTTAAAGTTTTGAAAAGTATAAAAGTTACATATACCAAAAGTCAAAACTTGTATCTCCTGAATGAGCTGAACGTTTTGATGCTTGAACGACTAAAATAGACCGAGTGATGCAGAGGTATTGACACTGAACAGCTGAGTAACTGGATGTTTTCTTTCTTTTCTTCCAGGTTTTATCCACACGTGTGGAGGCACATTAAAAGGGAGGAACGGGACAATAGAAAGCCCCGGGTTTCCTTACGGATATCCAAATGGAGCGAACTGTACCTGGGTGATTGTTGCTGAGGAGGGGAACAGGATTCATATAGTTTTTCAATCGTTCGCTGTGGAGGAGGAATATGACTTTTTATCTTTGTACGACGGGCATCCACACCCGGCTAACTTCAGGACGAGGTAAGAAAGAGGCGACCCTGAAAGCCACACACCATGAAGGCTGCGTTTGAAGGCTTGGGGGAGGGGGGGCAGGTGGGGGATGTGAGGAAGCGAAAGCTTCAGTGATCACTTCTGACGGAAAGGTCAACTTTAATGTACACATGACAGAGACTGTTTATTCTTGTCAGGGAAGGTGTCAGGCGAGCCAGGCGGGTGGTGTGAGAGTGGTGTTTGGCGTCAGATCTTTTCCTGAAAGATCTACGTGTCGAACCGATAAAAAGAAAACGCGTATTAAGATTCTCTGTGAGATTTCACGTGTGAGAAGCTGATTTTATGTGGAGAGCATCCAGTCTTGAAACACAGCGCTTTGACTTCAGTTTGTGTACCCTGCTGACGGTCTTAGAAGGCACTTAATGTAAGATTACCAATTTCAGAAATAAAAGCCGGAGCTGTCTCGTGTAAATGACACATGTTTTGATTCCAAAGCAAAGTGACCCATCAGCTGGGTCGTCCTTAGTAAAATCCTCTGCATTTTTCTCGAACGATGCTATGCTGACTTCAGTGACGCGTGGGTCAGCTCCGTCCTTTATTTAAACACTTCACAGCAGACGGAGGTGGAGAGAACAACCAGAACGTCAAACACAAAAGATCTCCGCGTGTTTGCTTTAGTCATTGAACAGGCAAACAACTGTTTACTCAGCGTGTTTTCAGGATTCTTACAGAAGCTGACATTAAGTGCTCTAGGATTTTCATTTCTTTGCATTTTGGTATTGGTTTTCAGGCAGACTTTTTCTTCAAGATTGTGTAGAAAACTGAAAAGCTCTTACGATTCAACAGACGAATAAAAACAAGGAATGTGTTGTGCAGATGATATTCATGATTCTAGTTGCAGAAAGCTGTAGTGCTGTTTTTTGGGGGTTTTTTTTGGTCACATGCCACCAAAACTGAGGCGATCATGATGTTTTTGCCCGTCAGTGTGCTTGTCTGTAGAAAAAAAACAAAAAAAAACTGAATACAGTAGTCCCTCTCTTATTGCGGTGGTTATGTCCCAGACACCCCAGCGATAGGTGAAAATCTGCAAAGTAGGGATGTTTTTTTTATTTTAGTATTTGTATATATTTTAAGACTTTATAAACCCTTCCCACACTCTTGCAATGTTCTTAAGAATGTTCTAAACTCTCTAAACTCTAAAAGAGCACAGCCAAAGAGCAGACAGACTGATGTTATGGTTACTAAGCCATTTGCCAGGGTGCACTGGCCATTGGGAGCACTGGGACATTTCCCGGTGGCCTTGCCCACTTTGGGCTGGGCCATTGGGAGCACTGGGACATTTCCCGGTGGCCTGGCCCACTTTGGGCTGGACCAAAGGCTTGGTTCGGGATGTGCTTGATTATTTTAACTAAATAATCCATGCCGCTCAGTCAGGTATCCATCTCACTAAAGTTCCCACAGCAGCGATGGGGAAAGACAGACCCCACCCCCTCCTTTCTCTTTCTGAGGCTGTCTATCACAGCAGAGCAAAGACACACAACATGTTGCGTGCCCACTTGTTGTGTGTCTCTGCTCTGCTGTGATAGACAGCCTCAGAAAGAGAAAGGATGGAGCCCCTCAGCAATCTCTGAGTGGGCCAGGCCACCAGGAAATGTCCTGGTGCTCCCGATGGTCAGTTCGCCCCTCATCACAATTGGTCACCTTCCATCAATCAGTCATTCGTGTGTTGTGTACAATCTTACGTTGAAAACCCGCAAAACAGTGAGTATGTGAAAATCAAGCCGCGGAGTACCAGTGTATAGCATGAACCACTGGACAGATTTCAATGAATCTTTCAAAAAGTAATTGTTGCATAAACAGCTACAACAGATTAACTTCGGGAGTCAACCTTTTTCAAGATGGCCACCAAGAATATATATAACACAGCCAGTTTTACAGATTTCAAGCTAAAACTTGGTGTGGTAGTTAGAATCATTCCCAGCACCACTTGTGAATCGTGACTGTGAGACCTGGACCCTCGGCTGTCACATTCTCTGAATGCCCTGAAGGTTCTGCCCTGCGACACATAATCCAAGCACAAACTGATCATTTGAGATATATTATTTAAAATTTCACCATTACTCTGGTAGTCAGTTCAATTCTGTCTGTTAGCAACATTTTTCATGAACCACTGGACACATTTTAATAAATTTTTCAGCGATTAATCATTGGATGTACAGTACGTCTATAAATGATAGATTGCAAATAACATAATTTACAAGGTTGTACCAAAATACCTATATGTTTGTCTTTTTTTCTTTAAAACTCTAGCATGAAAGTTGGCAGGCAAAATGCATTCCTTAAATTAATGCTAGACATTTAATTATCTTTGCTGTTAATCAAAGAGAAAGTTTGTTTTAAAAGTATTTTTTTTTTGTTAGCACTTTTTTGAGTTGGGATTGATTCGATCTGAGGAAGGCACAGAGGCTGCTGTTACTTATAGCAATGCTAATTATGCTAACGTCACTCATAATGACTAGTGACAGATGTTAGTCAGCGATAATGATTATTCTGTTATCCAGCTGACCAATCCTCTGCTTTGAATATGTTTAACAGCAGGAAGAGTGATAATTATAGTCAAATGAAGAAATGAATTATAAATCTGACATCTAATATTAAGTTGTTTTTTTCTCTCCATTTTTTTTGGACAAAGCTGCTAATTATTTTATTAGAGATCTTGTAGTAAATCACATCTGTATTGTAGTGCAGTTGTGTGTACAAGAAAAAAAAGTTAAACTATAAATTGGCAGGTGATATGCATTATTTAAAAAAATGCTAGACATTTAATTCTCTTTGATATTAATCATGTTTTAAAGTTTTTGTTTTTCTTTAAAAGGAAAAAGCCAGACAGGTTTTTTTTATTTCCTTCATCAAACCTCTAAAACCTACAGCTCCTATGTGCTGTGAACTGCAGAACCATCCATGCTAATGGAAAAATGTGGAAATGTTCAGATTTTAAACCTTTCAGAAGCGTCTTTTAAACATCTTAGTATCCTCTTGTGCTCATAAGCATGTGTCTCCATCAGTGGGGGGATGTGAAGCCTGCAAGTTTACTGTGAAGTACACAAGAAGAAAGAGAGCTAAACGATTCCTTCGGCCTATTTATGTAGCTCATCTTCAGTGGAAGTGGGCTGAGGTCACTCCATAATACAGAGGAGGATAAACAGCAAAAGAGCAGCAGTGATGGGAAACAACTCCACAACTGAATCATTGCTGATATTTTACTGCAGTTGCTGCATCACTTTAGATACTTGAAAGGTTCTGTTGCATAATGCTGTATGAAGGAGAGGTTTATAAACAGCTTGTCAACATGACCGCTGAGTCCGTATCATTTAATCAACACATCTCACATGTTCAACGTCTGCCACCAAAAGCCAAAGAATGAATAAATGAATGGACCAGGACATGTCTGCAGTCCAGACTTTGGTGTCTTCATGTTTAAACTGTGCTTTTGAGAAAATGTTTTTAATTGAACAGTTGTGTAGCTATTTTAATGAAAAAAAATGTCAGTAACATACAAGTTTTAGTGGAATCAAATATTGCCCTTTGCATGAATTATTTGGCAAGCCATCAACATTTTTTGTATATTTTTTTTATTTTAGACTGATGACTTCATTCATCGTTGATGCAGAAAAACTGGTTCATGCATTTGTCACGTCTATTGCAATGGTTTAAAGTCTGGGTGTCCAAATACTTCTTTAAAACGTCTTCAGTTAATCCAAAATGCTGCTGCCAGAGTCTTAACTGGAGTTAGTAGGAGAGATCATCTCTCTCCAGTTTTAGTTTCTCTCCATTGGCTCCCTGTCAAATCCAGAATAGAATTCAAAATCTTACTTCTAACCTACAAAGATCTCAACAACCTAGATCCATGTTTTTTTTTTCCTGTTTTTGTTTTTCTTGGGCATTTTATTTTTGGCTATATAGTATTTGAATGTACAGAAGTCTGTCACTCAGCAATCATCATTAATAATCTTTAATATTGGACACTTTAAATCTTTGGACCACACTCTGAACCTGAGACACTAAACTGCATCTGGATCTGATTGATAAAGCTGAATGGATTTTCTTTTTTACTAAATCAATAAATGTTCAAATATATTTTGTGCTGAGGGCGGCACATTGGAGCAGCATTGGATGGGGTTGAGATGGTTTAGGGGCAGGGCAGCCGACATGGGACCCAAAGGCCGTGGGTTCGATCCCCGGTCATTGCACATCTCGTGGTGTCTCTGAGCAGGACACCCAATACCAAATTGCTCCCTGGGCAGCTTACATAGCTGCCCACTGCTCCACCTGGGTGTATCCCAGGTTCCATGGGTGAAATGCAGAGAACCAATTTCATCGGAACTTACAATGATGACATCACATTGCACTTTAATTATTATTATTTATATTTGAGAACTTATGGTTCCATATTTTCTTAAAATAGAACTTTGCTCTCAGACTGCAGGTTTACTTGTTGTTCCTAGAGTTTCCAAGAGCAGACTGGGAGGAAGATCTTTCAATTATCAGGCTCCTCTTTTGTGGAGCCAACTTCCAGTTTCTGTCCGTGAGGCTGATACATTGTCCAGTTTAAAGACTGGAATTAAGACTTTGCCATCCATCCATCCATCCATCCATCCATCCATCCATCCATCCATCCATCCATCCATCCATCCATCCATCCATCCATCCATCCATCCATCCATCCATCCATCCATCCATCCATCCATCCATCCATTTTCTTCCGCTTATCCAGGGTTGGGTCACGGTGGTAACAGCCTAAGTAGGGAGGTCCAGACTTCCTTCTCCCCAGCCACTTGGGCCATCACTTCCGGGGGAATCCCGAGGCGTTCCCAGGCCAACCGAGAAACATAGTCCTTCCAGCGTGTCCTGGGTCTTCCTCTGGGCCTCCTTCCGGTGGGACGTGTCCGGAACACCTCACCAGGGAGGCGTCCAGGAGGCATCCTAAACAGATGCCCAAGCCACTTCAACTGGCTCCTCTCGATGTGGAGAAGCAGCGGCTCTACTCTGAGTCCCTCCCGGATAATTGAGCTTCTCACCCTATCTCTAAGGGAGAGCCCAGACACCCTGCAGAGAAAACTCATTTCGGCCGCTTGTATCCGAGATCTCATTCTTTCGGTCACAACCCAAAGCTCGTGACCATAGATGAGGGTAGGAATGTAGATCGATCGGTAAATTTAGAGTTTCGCCTTTTGACTCAGCTCTCTCTTCACCACGACAGACCGGTACAGCGCCTGCTTCACTGCAGACGCTGCACCTATCCGCCTATCGACCTCACGCTCCATTTTTCCCTCATTCATGAACAAGACCCCAAGATACTTGAACTCCTCCACTTGGGGTAGGACCTCCTCCCTGACCCAGAGAGGGCACTCTACCCTTTTCCGGCTCAAGACTATGGCCTCTGATCTTCATCCCGGCCGCGTCACATTCAGCTGCGAACCGCTCCAGCGAAAGCTGTAGATCATGATCTGATGAAGCCAATAAGACCACATCATCTGCAAAAAGCAGAGACGCAATCCTAAGGCCACCAAAACGGATCCCCTCAACACCTTGGCTGCACCTATAAATTCTGTCCATAAAAGTTATGAACAGAATCGGTGACAAAGAGCAACCTTGGCGGAGTCCAACTCTCACCGGGAACAAGCCCGACTTACTCCCGGCGATGTGGACCAGGCTCTGACACGGTCATACAGGGACCTAACAGCCCGTATCAAAGGGCCCGGTACCCCATACTCCCAGAGTATCCCCCACAGGGTTCCCCGAGGGACACGGTCGAATGCCTTCCCAAGTCCACAAAGATCATGTAGACCGGTTGGGCAAACTCCCACGCACCCTCCAGGACCCTGCTGAGAGTGTAGAGCTGGTCCAGTGTCCCACGGCCAGGACAAAAACTGCACTGTTCCTCCTGAATCCGAAGTTCGACTATCCGACGGACCCTCCTCTCCAGAACCCCCGAATAGACCTTACCAGGGAGGCTTAAGAGCGTGATTCCCCTGTAGTTGGAACACACTCTACGGTCCCCCTTTTTGAATAGGGGGACCACCACCCCGGTCTGCCAATCCAGGGGAACTTCCCCCGATGTCCATTGTTTATAAATGTCAATAAAAAAGACAGATGTAAAGGACCAAAAAACTAGAGTTGAACGCCGACCCTCAATACCAAAAGTAGCTATGAACCTTTTTGAGGCGTGATGTGTGTTTTTGCACATTAGTATCTGTAAAAAGTTCAATTATAACTGTTTTTATTCTACCATACACCAGTATTTGGTGTTCTTCCTTTATTTCCCTTTAAATTAATTCAAATTTTAATTTTTTTTAATCTTCTTTTGGCTGTTTTCTTCTTCAGGGGTCACCGCAGTGAACTGAATCACTTGAAGACTCGGCAATTATTTTTTACGCCACATGTCCTTCCTGACGCAACCACAGACCACCGAGCTACCACAGCCCTCTGTGTGGAGCAGAGAGATGCTATCTAGGGAGCAGATGGTGGGGGTTAAGGGCCTTGCTCAAGGGCTCAGAGTGGGGCAAATGAGGGTGGAGGCAGGTGTGGGTGCTTCACCTTTCCCACCCACATTTTAATGTTGTCAGTACCAAGAATTGATCCAGCGATCTTCAGATCACAGGCCCACCTTATCTAACCTCTGCACCACCACTCCCGCATTTATTCTGTTATAAGTAACACTGATAAATTACAAATGTACAATAAAAGTAATTTTGTGTAAGTTATTAAAATTCTTCTATTGGATAAATTATTTTAAAACATTTTTTCTTCCTGTTTTTGTTTTTCTTGGGCATTTTCATTTTTGGCTCTGCAGAATTTGAATGTACAGAAGTCTGTCACTCTGCAATCATCTGTAATCATCTTTAATATTGGACACTTTAAAGCTTTCAGACACACTCTGAACCTCAGACACTAAACTACATCTGGATCTGATTGATAAAACAGATTTTTTTTTACTAAATCCATAAATGTTCAAATATATTTTGTGCTGAGGGCGACACATTGGAGCAGTGTTAGAGCTGTCGCCTCACAGCAAGAAGGTCACAGATTCAAAACCCACCTGGGGCATTCCTGTTTGGTGTTTGCATGTTCTCCTATACCTTAGAACAAAACATGCACGTTAGGGTAAATGGTAACTCTGAACAGTCCCTAGATATGAATAATTGTCCGTTTGTCTTTACGTGGTCCTGTGATGGACTGGAAACCTGTCCAGGGTGTCCTCTGCTGAGGGACCAGCCGAATGGCTGCTAGATAGGCACCAGCTCTGGTACCCTGCACACAATGTGGGTAAATACAACGGATGGACAAATTCAGCAATGGTGCATCTCTAGACTTGTTATTCTGAATCTTGCTGAAATCCAGAACCTTCCTCCTTTGGGCTTGAACGTGTATAATTGTTCCAACAAATCAACCTCTAAACATGACAGGTGACCAGTGAGGTCAGGATAGGAGGAGAACCGCCTCCTTAGCTTCTGTTTTACTAGGACTACAATGTGAACAGCAGTGCAAGTCAAGTGAATAATAAAAATGGATTTAAACGACGTCATTCAGACTATGCTCAAATTCAGCAAATATCTTCTCTAGGGTGTGCAGCGAAGCTTCAAAATTATATTTCAGTATATTTTTATGAGTATAGGGGAGAAAAGCTAACTGTGACTTTTGTAAGTGATTGCAGCTTGCAGGTAGCAGAAAATACTGCAAACAAATAAGAGGTATTTTTCTTCAGTTTTGTTTTTTATGAGCTACTCTGCATGATGACAGTGCAAATATATTGTTACAAGGGCCCTGCAACAGCTCTCATACTGCAATAGCATTGCCAAGTCAAATACAAGCATTCGCATATTTTAAAATTGTTTTTCCCATGAAAATGTTCAGTAAAATATAACATACTGCCTTCAACAATATTTAATAATTACTGCTGGAAATGGTTCCAGTGACTCCCTCATCCCAGAACAGAGGTGTAAAGATAATGGATGGTTGCATGGATGAAGATATTTAAACTACCAGCTGTTCTAAGAGTCTGCACAATACACTGTCACCTCATTAAAAAGAAATATAAATTTTAACAAAATCCATCAATAAAAACTAAGCTATTAAAGTTTAAACACCACCTGGCTGGGCATCAAAACCTCAGCCAAACAGTCTGTAAATACATCCAAAGTTTCATAAATTGCTTGGTCTGTTCAAAATGCTCGTACAGATCGAAGCAGACTTTAAGTCTTTTGTTTTCCTTTAGACCTTCTTCTGACCTTTAACAAGGTCTTGCCTGGTTGAACACTGAACGGGGAAAGAAGTTTGATTTGTTTTTACCTTTAACTGTAGTTTTCTTGTGCATTTCATACAATACTGGTCTTTGTTGGAGGTCTGTGTGTCAGGTTTTCTTTCGTGGCAGATCAGGACAGAAGAACCCAGTTGCGCAGGCAGGACTCAGGAGGCAAATGTATAAAATAAAAATGCTTTTAATAATAATAATAAATCAAAAAGGCTGACATGGCAGCAAAACTTACATGGCCTCAAGAAACACGATCACTTTGGCAGGACAAGACAGGACATACCCAACGACGAACCGACAAAGACAGAACTGACAGACAGACTTTATATACACACAAACAGGACATGACACAGGTGACAATCATCAGAACAATCAATTCAGACACAAGGGAGAACAGACAGGGGGAAGGCCCACTAGATGGTGCCATCCTGACACTGTGCTGTTGAAGCCAAACCACTATTTTCTGAAGGAGCAGTAGAATTCCAGAGGCGATGCTGCTCTCTACTTCCTAATGGTGCACCAGCAAGTGACTTGGACCTTAACAGGGATGTTGGCTGTAAAAGTACATCTCAAAAAAATTTAAATATCATGAAAAAGTTATTTTTGTCGATCGTTTCAGAAAGTGAAACAAATATATTATACACAAAGTGAAATATTTCAAGCCTTTATTTCTTGTAATTTTGAAGATTATTGTGGGGATGGTGACCTCTTGTGTGTCCTGCTCTCCTTCTGTCAATCACTTCCTGTCTCCCTACACCTGTGATGCTTCACAGGTGTTGGCACTTGTCTCATTAGTATTCTGTGTTTAAGTCTGTTTGTGAGACTTCTTCATTGTCTGGGCATCGTTGGGTATGGTCTCGTCTGCTCCTTGTGTTTCCCGAGAATTTACCTGTCCATCTAAGTTTTGGCTGCCACGTCAGCATATTTATTTATATTATTATAGTATTTTATTTTACTCTGCTGAGTCTCTGAGTCCTTGCCTGTATTTGGGGTCTACCTGCTCCTGCAGACCCTGGCAATCATGGTTTAATGAAAACCCAAAATTCAGTGTCTGGGACCTTGATTTCCAAATGACATGCAAAATGTACTTTCATCTGAAACGATGACATTGGACCTGTAGTGAACTAAGCCTCAGGTCAAAACCTGGACCTTCCTGGGACAGGAACTGTTATTTAATTGATTTGAGTCCAGAAACACAAGTTAAGCTCATCCAGAGACTTCTAAGTGTGTCCTGCACTAATCAATTGAAAGAACACTCTCTTTTTTATTATCATTACTATTTTACAATATCTTGATAATCAAAGTGTGTTTAGTTCAAATCATTTTTAAATGTTGAAGTGAACTACTCATTTTAAATCAACTGTGAAACAGTATTAATGATTTTTAATCCTCATTCAAAGTAGAAATCAAGTTAATGTCTGTTACAGAGTAATTATTCATTTTCTTGATCTTCTGTCTGAAATGAGCAAGTGTGATGTCGGTCAAAAGTCGGAGACAGTCGCAAACAAGTTTATTGGAACGAACTGTCATGTTTTTAAAACCTCTCAGACATAAATAAAGAAGCTGGCACCTGCTGTCTGTCATCTCGCCTAAACATTTCTCTGTCTGTTCCAAAAACATCTCACTGTTTTTCTGACTTGTAGTAACCTCTTACGTCACTAAAACCACACCCCTGTTGGCTCTTTCAGCCAATCAGGACTTCCCAAATGAACCAGAAACAGAACTCTTTAAATGTCGACACTTCCTAGTTCCAAACAGTCCGGAGAGCAGAACCGAACAGAAAAGTTGCTGGAGAGAACAAGAAGTTCCAGACATGATCTGAAGTTCTTCCGAGTCTCGTGGGAATTATGGAATCTTCCACATTTGAGTGGAACTCTGATGGGCTCACAGCTCATGTGAGTCCACCTGAGAGGTGAGCGTGGTGTTGAACGAAGTACCGTCACTACTTCGGACGATTCGCAGCTGTTCCTATGGAGACGCTGGAAAGGTAGCGTTAAATGGAACTCCGTACCAGTGGAGACATCTTCTACAAGGTAACGAGTCCCTCACTACCAAAGTGTACCGAGGTTGAGCTGGGTTCGGATGGAGGGTGCCATTCGTTATCAACACACTTTTCCCTCATCCATTTCCTCTCCATTTAAACTCCTTCATTTTCCCATCTTTAAACTTCTATCTTGCCAGTAATCATCCGGATATTTTCAGAAATGTCTGTTGCATTTTAGTTGCAAGTGAGAAATCATGGCCGTATGGTTTCTCATTGTAAAGCTCATTAATTAAGCTGTGTTATTGCGTTCAATCAGAATAGTCACGTGTACAATGTTTGATGTTAAATTTTGATTCTGTTAATAAATGACCACATTCATTTTGATGGGTCAAAGAAAATTAACATCTCACGTCACTGATTAAACCATCTCCCACACAGTATCTCTGTCACATATCTGTCAAGTAGCTCGAAAAAGAGAGAATCTGTTTAAATTAAGTATCATATCAGGTACTTGAACTAGTCCAGATATTATAACATGTAGTGGAGCTCCGAAGCTAAATGAAGCTAACCGACCTATTTCACTACAGACCACTGAGCACCAGTCCAGTTCTATTTCTCCTCAGTGCAGGTAACATGCTTCTGATGGTGTCTCTGGTTCAGGAGTGGCTTGACTTGAGGAATTAGACATTTGTAGCTCATGTCTAGGAGTTAATTAGCTGATTGTCAAATTCAGAATTGATTTCAAAATCTTACTTCTATCCTACAAAGCTCTCAACAACCTAGATCCATCTTATATTACAGATATTATTGTTCCATATTTTCCTAACAGAGCACTTTGCTCTCAGACTGATGGTTTACGTGTGGTTCCCAGAGTTTCCAAAAGCAGACTGGGAGGAAGATCTTTCAGTTTTCAGGCTCCTCTCTTGTGGAACCAACTTCCACTTTCTGTCTGTAAGGCTGACACATTGTCCAGTTTTAAGACTGGGCTTAAGACTTTCTTTTTTGTTAGGGTTGGCTTATTATGCTGCTATAGGCTCAGACTACTGGAGGACAAATTGACCTCAATGAATTGTTAAAATTGAATAGTTTTCATTTGATGCTATTTCTATCTTAACATGTGATTCTTGACCTGCCATTGTGTATCTGTTCCTCCTTCCTGTTCCTCTCAAATCCAACTGGTCGAAACAGATGGTTGCTTGTCCTGAGCCTGGTTCTGCTGAAGGTTTCCTCCTAATGAAGATTTTCCTTTCCACTGTTGCCTTCATGTTTGCTCAAGATGAGTTTGTGATGGAGTTGAATTCAAAGCAGTCTGCTCCTCAGATAAATAATCTTAAATTTATTTTATATTATATGAATGTTTCTGTGCAGTGCCCTGAGACGACGTCTGTTGTGACTTGGGGCTGTACATAAACTAAACTGAAATGAACTGAATTGAATTAGAGTGCGACACCATGGAGTTTACAATATTGAACCTATTGATGATTTTCTCATTTTGAGACACTGAACTTGGATTTTAATGATTTGTAAGCTGTAATCATCAAAATTACAAGAATTAAAGCTTTGAGATACTTCACTCTATGCGTAATGAATCTATACTGTAATATGAGTTTGACTTTTTAAAATGATTGGCAAAAAATACAACTTTTTAACGAGATTTAATTGTTTTTAAATGCAGTTGAGGAAATATATTTTAGAATAATCATGACTAGGATCTTAATGATCGATGCCAGAATGCAAATAGTGGGCGGGTCGGCTGGGGGGGAGGGGTCAGGGGGTCCTCCCCCAGAAAATTTTGAATTAAGTAGGTTACATTTTCTGCATGTTGGTGTATGTTAATGGGTTGTTAAACATCTATGTTCACATACATATGTAAACACTCTCATCCTACCCCCCCCCTCCACCTTACTTTACGGTTCCAAGCAGACTCTTCTCCTTTGAATTTGTTGTTGGACACCACACGTGGAACTTTCCAGGTGCCTCCTCCTGCCCATGTACGGCTGCCTGGTTAACTCAGCACTCACCCCCACCACTCTTTTAGGGGTGGAGATTTTTTAAGAGTAGAGGCGGGAACGCTACTTGAAGGGGCAGCTCGTATGTGATATTAAGAAGCTCGTACGTGGCTGTTGTTTTAAAACAAGTGTTTATGTAATTATTTTCAGTT
This sequence comes from Nematolebias whitei, assembly GCF_014905685.2. Classification (NCBI taxonomy): domain Eukaryota; kingdom Metazoa; phylum Chordata; class Actinopteri; order Cyprinodontiformes; family Rivulidae; genus Nematolebias; species Nematolebias whitei. Next base: position 30,062,391 of record NC_056502.1, on the reverse strand, counting down.
TATGTAACCAGTATATGTTTTATTCGTTCAAGGCAGTCATATGTGTTCATAGCTTTATTATTAGTGAGCCTGGTAGTTACTAGATCCTAGCAAACAGTTGCTGGAACACACCCTGTCAAAAAAAGAGTTCCCAGATCCTGTTCCAGTAGGATCCAGCTCAAATTAAGCACTGATCATGACTAAAACAACCATTTTTCATGCCAAACAACTTGTGTATATCTTTTGTCATTCAACCTTTATTTAGACAGGTTAATCCCATTGAGTCTCGGGGACTCATTTACAAGAGAGACATGATTTCTTAACAAAGAGTGATGACAACAATGAATAACAACGACAACAATAGACAGTCATAAAATAGTCAGAGGTATACAAATTTAAGTTTCTCTCTCTCTCTCTCTTTTTTTTTTTAACAAATAAAAACAATCAAAACAAAATAGCAACCAAAAGGACAATCTACAATATTCTTCAATGTGCACATAGCAAACTGCTTACTGCAGGCACAATGAGGCCACGCCCCCTACTTACACTGCACATCCCTTCATTATCTGCATAGATGATTTTTTTAACCCGTGACTACTAAGACCATTACGAGCCCACAGCTTTGTACGATTGAAGCTTTTGAAGCATTTAACCTTGTTGACTACAAAAACTGAAAGAAGCTTTAATATTTTATTGAATAGATTTGATGTATGGCAATAGAGCTAAATTGCGATTGAAGCATTGCATGTCAATTTTGTGTGTGTGTTTGTGCATACATATATATATATATATATATATATATATTTTTTTTTTTTTTTAATTTTCTGAAGCCATGTAGATGTGTAAAAAGTGCCACATCCTGTCAAGAAAAAAATTGTTTTGACTTCAAACAAAGTCATAAGCAGATACGCTTTTGTTATCTTGTTAGGTTCCCCACTGTGTTCACCCTCAAGCTTTAAAATATCAAATGTATTTGCCACGACTGAGTAATTTTTAGGTCAATATTAGAAAACGGCATGAAACTTGAATTTGGTTTTATCATTCCACAATATTTTACACGTTTTTTAATCATTTTGTGAGAAAAACAGAGAAAACCCATGCATGCACGGAGAGAACATGCAAACTCCACCCAGAAAGGTCCCTGGCTGGGATTTGGACCAGCGGCCTGCTCGCAGAGAGGTGGTAGCTCTAGTAACGGCACCACTGTGCCATCCAATGAAGTTTATATAGTTGCTAAATTCATCTGAAACCATCCAGGTCTCTCTTGTAAATGCGTCCTCGTGGCTCATTGCGACTAACCTGTTTAAATAAAGGTTGAATGAAAGAATCCTGACACTCCTAATGAAGGAGGCTGTTCTCTACGTTCTTGTGCTTTTTTTGTTTTTCAGAGTACTAAAATGTATCACGGTTTCGGACAGTGTGGTGTCCTGCCAGTAAGAGATATTTTCATGAGTTTTTACTGTGCCTCCAGGGCCCCAGGTGTATGCTAGAAGAGCTTCAGCAGGCAATTAATTCTGCCTCAACAAAAATCCCAAGAAAGGAGGAAAAAAGTCTCTTACATTTTTTTTTACCTATTTAACTCTGAAAGGCTGCACATACTGTACTTTCCCATCCTCTCCCTCCAAACATCTTCTGAAAGATGCTTATTCCCACATGGTGACATCTGAAGCCATTTCTGCTTTTCTTCTCTTCTTGCCCCTTGTTGCACGTGGATGGTATTTCACGTAGGAGTAAGAAGGTGACCACAGAGGCCGACAACCTTGTTCTGAGCTTTTCCTTCCATCTTTTCAGGACATCTATAAATAGAAACCTTGATCAAGACTTATGAGTCTTTTAATTTATTAATGGTATTAACTAATTAATTAAGGCCAAACTTCAGAGGGGAACATGACAAAAGCGACAATGATGTTTTAACATGAAAAAGAATCGACATCCCCATGATGGAACTGATTAGTGTGTCTCCCTACTGATGTGTGTATTCTCTTTGCTCTGAAGTTTCCCAGCATCCCTCTTGATCGGTGCTGCATTTACATGTTGTTTAATCCCTCTGTGCCTGGGAATGGCTGGATGATGTGCTCATTATTATCCAACATATATAGAAGACAGGAGAGTTAAAGACTGGTGAAGTAAATAAATAGCTACTCCTTTATCTCTTTTTTAATGATTCAATAAAATAATTGTTTTTTAACTAGGTTGACTTTTAACCTGCTGTATTTATACAGAGATGGACAAGCATACATTAAACATTTTGATATTTAGTTTTTAAGTTTTGCTGTACTCAAATTAATCTTTCTTTAGTCCGTGAATGAAACAGTGCCTAGTTAAACCCTGCAGCCTTACATGTATACTGTAACCGTCTTACTTGTCACTTGCTGTATTTTTGACCTCGTCATGGAGAAAATAGGGGGAAATGGAAATTCCCTCAAATCATGCATTTGTCTGTTCTTGCATGTTGTGAGCATGATAACTTGAAAACTAGGTGAGGGAACAACTTCCATTTTGGTGTGTGGCTGGCTTAATAAAGTTTCCTTTCAAAAATTGGGCTCCCATGTCAGAATCCAAGATGGCTGCCATTATATATATCTGTCCATCTTGGGATCTGGTTAATAAAAAAAAAAAATAAAAATAAAAAAAAAAAATATATATATATATATATATATATATATATATATATATATATATATATATATGCTGACTTCCATTGTATCATGTTGCTGCAGCTAGGTAAAAGAAAGGTCATTGTCAAAAATTGGGTTGCCATGTCAAAATCCAAGATGACCACGTCATATACTGTATATTAGTAAACTGACCATCCTAATTATTTGAGGAAACTATGCTTTCTAGTTTTTACAAGTTTTTAAAATGATAGTTTCCTCAAATGATTGTAGTGGCCAAATAATATTCTATGGGGCCAAGGCCACCATTGGCCACCCCCTGACTCTGCCATTGTGCCTAGTTATGGAAAAGTCTTCAGGATCCGTCACTCTGCACTACCTCAAATAAGCAAAATAAATCCATCCATCATCTTTATCCACTTCTTCCTTTTCGGGTTGCAGGGGTCACTGGTTCCCATGTCCAGCCATCACTGTGCAAAAGGCGGGGGACACCCTGGACAGGTCTCCAGTTCATCACAGGGACACATAGAGACAAACAACCATTCACTCTCTCACTCACACCTAGAGACAATTCAGAGTTACCAATCAGCCTAACATGCATGTTTTTGGTCTGTGGGAGGAAACTGGAGTACCTGGAGAAAACCCACGCATGCGAAGAGAGAACAGGAAAACTCCACCCAGAAGGGTCCCCGAGCCGGGACTTGAACCAGGATGACCTGCTCTCTGAGAGGTGGCAGCTCTACCAACTCTACCACCGTGCTGCCCAGCAAAGTAAAAATAAATAAGTTAAATAAATAAATTAAATCCCCTCTCTTTTTTTCTACACAGTGTAACTCCTCCTCACTTGAATATCTTGCACCAAAAACATTAAGGTTTACTTGCCTTCCCTGTTCAGTTTTAGTCCAGAAAAACACTCATTTCAAAACTAAACAAACATTCAATATTCAAATCTCTCATCAATGGGAGACAATGACTAACAGCTTGTAACATTTTGCAGTTTTTCTAGTTCCCCTGAGTAGACACACCAACCTGGATGCTTCTGACACATTTTGACTTCAACACCGGTGCGGCTGATCATATTAAAGGACACAAAAAGCTGCTGACACCTTGTTAGAGTGCATTTTGCTGAGCTCACGTGTGAGCCAGCAGGCATGTAATTTAAGAAACAAATGAGGTAGGACAAAAAGAAACAGAAGAAGAATTGGAACAATCATCTCATTGGAAATCTTTTCCTGGCTTTTCCCCACTTGTGTAAATAGTTAAACACAAACTGAAAATGTGGCAGAGTCAGCTCTATGTCTTCATGTCCCTGAAGGAAGATGTCCCTCATATTACTTCCTTCATTCAAATAGCTCAGGGTGGGCAACCTTTTCTTTCAGAGGGCCAAAATAAAAAATAAATAAATGTAAATTTTCATATGCTCTGAATTCCTAGATCTCCTCTGAAGGCATAAAAGGCTCTGAAGGTTCTCTGCTG
>NC_056502.1:30038695-30048321 GCF_014905685.2 Nematolebias whitei | reverse complement strand
TGTAGTCCCTCCAAAGAACCTACAATTAGGGGATACAAACACTTCCTCTTTCATAATACTGGGTGACTCAAATTGAAATTCCCAGTTACATTTTTAATTAAATAAATAAATGCCACAACAATTGCACAGTAATGGAAATAATATAAATTCAAATTGTAAATAATAGATGTTTATAAGACTAAATTTTTTTTATCCATATTTTCTACTACTGTATATATTTTTCAGAACTCACCAAGCAAGGCTGTTTTATCACCATTGCTCTGTATAATTTAATGACACCTGGTCCATGTAATCCACTTTAAATTATCAATTCTTTAGGAAACCTTACCTGAATAAATATTTTTGCCCCTGTGAGATAATGTCAGTGATAAACATATTATTACTCCAAACTGAACTCATGCAAACTATTTGTTTGAGCATTAATTTATTGTGTTACTTATTTCATAACCATATGCCACAGCTTTTTACAGTTTTTCCAGAAACTTCACAAACAGGTTCTTGGTTGTTTTTGGAGCTGAAATAGCTCCACACGAAAAAGTAGTTCCCACCAACCGCGTATCATTTAGACAAGATCTCACGAGTTTACTTTCCACTACTTTCCTGTTAATGACATGCATGACCTGAAATGACTGAAATATCAAAACTATCGATAGTTTGAATCAAGAATCGATTCTAGAGCACAGCGCTCTAGTATCGACAATAATCGATATTTTAATATCGATCTGCACATCACTACTGTGAGGATGGTGATGTCACTGGGTGGTGCTCAAATTAGCTTAGCTCTGTATAGCATTGCTCTGTGTAAATCATCATTCTCATGTATGGTTTTAATGCTGAGAGATGCCTTTAAAAATTATTAGTGGACTTGAACTTACTGGATTTAAATTTAGTGGAAGCTAATTCCGCTAGAGTATTTCAAAGTTAGCGAAAAAGCTAATCTACTAAACAAAAGTTTATATATATATATATATATATATATATATAGGTGTGTGTGTAAACCAGCCATCCCGATCATTTGAGGATACTATGCTTTCTACATTTATGTTGCTCAAAAGTATAGTTTCCTTATATGGTTGGGATGGCCAGTGGGGTGGTCAAAGTGTAATCTATGCTGGCCAAGACCACCCTTGGCCACTCCCTGGCTGTACCATTATTCCTGTGGTGGATACATTTGCTCCCTCCACTCACCAGCATCCATCATTCTGTGCTGCCTTGAACAAGCAAACAAACAAAAAAATCCCCAGTACTCTACCTATGTTTTTACAAACATTATAACACCCACTCACTTGAACATCTTGCACCAAAAAGATTAATGTTTCCCTATTCAATTTCTTCCTATAAAAACACTCGTCTCAAAAACTACAAACATTCACTTTTCAAATCCCTTACCAATGAGGGACATTGGCGTACCACTTGCTACATGTTTAGTTTATTTATTGCAGTTCTTTTTTAACGGTCGTAAAAACAAATACCAGACTTCTATTGAAAGCTAAATAGTTTTTTACCATATAGTTTATTTACAGAAAGGCATATTGGTAACATTTTATGGTGTATGGACTTCTGAAAGGAGTTTTTTATTTTGTAGAGCATTACTTGATTACTGCTCCTTGTAACTTTAGGCACTAAGTTGTAGGGACAGGTTTCACACTTGGAGTCTCGTGAGATATTTTAGACATGTTTTTTTTTTTGTTGTTGTTATAAAAAAGAAACAAACAAACCGTATCTTCATTAGAATAGATTTTTTTTGCAGGCCTCAGCTTTGTAATTAGGTACAGACCATTTGCTTCAGTTCCCGTTCAGATACCAGGTTGCTGTTTCCATAAGATGAGATGAGATAAGATAAAACCTTATTGATCATGCAGGAAATTGTTGTGCCAGAGTTTCAGTACAAAGGAACATTCACAAGGAAGATATATAAAATAATAGAGAATATAAAAATTAACAGAGAATATAAAAATACCAACATTTAAGCTCTAAAACAGGTCAGGTGCAGACAGAAACATTAAAGTGTTTATTGTGGTGCAGGATTAATTTTTATTGTTCTGTGTGTTTATTGACCATCCATCATCTATACCCGCTTCTTCCTTTTTTTGGGTTGCGGGGGTCACTGGCGCCCATGTCCATCCATCAGTGTGGGAGAGGCGGGGGACACCCTGGACAGGTCAATTTACAATTTAGAGTTACCAATCAGCCTAACATGCATGTTTTTGGTCTGTGGGAGAAAACTGGAGCACCTGGAGAAAACCCACGCATGCACAGAGAGAACTTGCAAACTCCACCCAGAAAGGTCTCGGACCAGGATTTGATCGGGCGACCGTCTTGCTGAGAGGCGGCAGCTCTACAAACTGCACCACCGTGCTGCTCAAGATGCTGTCTCTCTTTCAAACAGCTGAAATCCCAAAATCTACATATAAATATATTGAATGTTCATTTATTTTATTGTTGTTTCTAAAAAGAATAAACTGCTAACAATTTGTGCTTCTAATCTATGTAAACTGTTTCAATCTGAAGTGATTGTTTTAGGTGTATTTTCAATTTCCACCTGATGATTTTTTTTTTCTTTTTTGTTTGTTGTTATTTTCAGGATTCATTATTCACCATCGTAACAAGCAGTCTTTATTTTGTAACTGAGTTTCTAATAGGAAAAAAAGGCAAGTGGTTTACGTTAATTGATTACTTGGCAAGATCAGTCAAAACACTTAACCTCTGTACCCGCCTTGTCTCCTCTTCTGTTTTCTATTAGAGAACATTTCAAAAAAGAGAGGTGGAGGGAGACAAAGTGATAAAAAGAGGCACAACAACAAGACGTGTGAACCAGCAGGGGGGAAAAGGAAACGCTACATTTAATAAACAGCCCTGTGCCATGTGGAACAGACAAATGGAAGTAAAGCTTCAGATGTAGCATGGAGGGAGAGACAGATGGAGGCAGACAGACAGAGTTATACAAATTGTGCTACATCATTTACATCTTTCTCGTCTTTTTCCTCAATGGTATGCTGCTTCCCTGACACACTAATCAGGTGGTGAGAATGTCTGACAGCTGCCTTCAGGGCTGATGTAGTGCGTTCAGGTGGAAGTAACGGCTGCATCTGTCCAGCCAATTATTGGCCCTCTGTTCCTGGGCACACACAGCCATTCTCCTGCCACCGTTGTTGCTGTGATTCATAAACAGGGGACGCTGTAGCTGCTCAGGCAGCTGCTGTCGCTAAACCGTCACTGACACTTCTGGTTGACTTGGAAACCAGTACAGATGTACAGCACCTGGTTTCTATCTGAGCCACGATTGTTGTGTTTTATAATTTCTGTTAGAGCAGCATACGATTTATTATTTCATTTCATTCAAAGCTTGCGGGCGTGACCTTGTTTGGCTGTTGAAACACCTGCTTTCATTTCATGTCGAGAGAAAATAACGTTGCTGTTTATCCAGGGAAATTAAATGACCTGCCTTCCTCCATGTTACACTTTTATTTGCAAATTATTTTGACGTTTTGAACAAATTCACTACTGTCAGAAAGATACTCTCATCTTAGCTGTTACCGTAGTATCACCTTTTGCTGGAAGGCAACGGTGTTGTGCTCCTGTCACTTCCCAAAATACAATATCGCATGGACAAATAGACAAAACAGAAATAAACTTGTAATTAAGATGACTGCCATAACCAACTGAAAAAATACACAGTCAGATTCACAGAAAAGTTTGTGTTCTAGTTGGTGAGTGGGATTCACAATATACTCCAATTTATTCCAAGGGCATGATGTGTAAAATTTTAACATTCAACTTGTCTGTTAGCAAAATGACAAATTTTTCATAGATTTTTTAAAAACTTTCAAAACGTAATCACTGGACAGTCATCTACAACTGATTACTGATAATCAAGACGTTCAGGTCAGCTAACTGACTTTACAAAACATACAAAAACTGTAACAGTAATTTTAAATTTTTTTTTATTTTGATATGGTAGTAGATAAGTAGATTTGACAGAAACAGCTACAACACTGTCTTTTCTTAACATAACATTAAATGTGGCATGTGATATACTTTCCTTCAAAGGTGTGCCAGGCTCCTAATTGACCCCTGTTGCAGAGTGAAGAGGTGGAATTTGAAATACCCTCTCTCCATCCATTTGTGCATGTTGTGAGCATATCCTAAAAATATAGTTGGGTTCCTTGACTGATGAAGCCTTCCGGATGGAAGGTGAAATGTTTCAGCAAAAATAGAAACTGTCCAGATGACCTGACTGAAAATTGTTGGATTGTATACCTGGATTATTGAGCATGGACTTTTTTAGTATAGTTGGGTACCATCTTCCATTTTGGAGTGTGGCAGCAGAAGAAGAAGAAGAAAGGTTCCTTTTGAAAACTGCGTTGCCAAGTCAAAATCCAAGATGGTTGCTACCATACATGTCCATCTGTGTTGTGAGTTTAATAATTAAAAAAATAAATGAGGATCAACTTCAATTTTGGTCTGTAGCTACATCTAGGCGTAAGAACGTTTCCTATCGAAAATTAAGTTGCCACATCAAAATCCAACATGGCTTCCACCAAAAAACAAACAAACACTTGGGCGGTTCTTTTAGCCTCAAAGTTAAATTTCTTAAAATGTTTGGGGTGACTGAAAATTAATCAACTGGCTAACCCTTGGCTCAACAGTTACTCCTGGTTATGGATAAAATTGTTACCAGTACTCGCCAGGATCCATCACTCTATGCTGCCTCAGCCAAGCAAAAAACAAACAAACAAACAAACAAACAAATAACTTACCTTTGCTCTTGTACACAGTGTAATCCTTACCCACATAAAGATCTTTCACCAAAACCATTCAGGTGTACTTGCGTTGCCTGTTCTCTTCCAGATCAGAAAAAAAAAAAAAAACACTCTTCACGGAAACTAAAACATTCAGTGGGGGGAGTGGTGGTGCAGAGGTTAGAGAAGGTGGACCTGTGATCAGAAGATCGCTGGATCAAATCCCAGTACCTACAACATCAAAATGTGGGTGGCATAGATGGAGCACTCACACCTGCCTCCACCCTCATTTGCCCCACTCTGGGCCCTTGAGCAAGGCCCTTAACCCCCCACCATCTGCTCCCCCAGGCGCCCCAGATAGCAGCTCTCTGCTCCACACAGAGGGCTGTGGTAGCTCGGTGGTCTGTGGTTGTGTCAGGAAGGACATCCGGTGTAAAAACAATTGCCAAGTCTTCATGCGACTTAGTTTGCTGTGGTGACCCCTGAAGAAGGGAGCAGCCGAAAGAAGAAGAAGAAAAAAAGAAAATAAAACTAAAACAGTCACCATGTAAATCCCCCAGCGATGGGGGACATTGATGAAACACTTGTTTATAAATATTTTGATCAACTTACCTTAAACCTGGGACCTCAGTCTCCAGCTGAGGTTCAACTGTGAGGATCTGTGCTTTGTTTTTTGCCTTTTTAAGTTTATTTTCTGTGTTTAGTTCCCCAGTGTTTTCTGTTTTTTGCTCCAGTCCCTCTCACACTCACTGTGCTCCATTGTCACCCTGCTATGTGATTTTACTTTAAATTTGTTTGGCTTTCCTTTATATCATTTTATGTTTCCTTGCTTGAGAATCAGTCCTGGATTGTCCTGCATTAGTCAAGTTGTTGTTTCTCTTGTGTGCCTCCCTGTGTTAGTTCATAAATCTAATGAATAGTTTTGGATGCCTCGTCAACATTTTACTTTAATTCATTTTTTTTGCTTTAGCTCTGAGTTTCTCGTGATTTGTCCGCACTCTTGGGTATCAAACCTCCCAGAATCATGATACTCTAGAAGACGTTCATTGGTTACATTTGATGTTCTTTGTCCATTTTTCCACATAAAAATCAAAGATTTCTGAAAATTTCAAACTAATTTTAATTGGCTTCAAAGTTGTTCATCTGTCACAAGAAGTTTAGAATTAATAAAGTAAATCAATTTTAAAAAAGTACTTTTAAAATATCATCTTGGGGACCAGTAAGATACAAGAACCATATTTGGCCCTTGTATCTTGAGGTTGACACAACTGTCCCAAACTTTTGAATTTAAAGTAATTCCACCCAACCTAATGTTGACCTCATAAAGCACAAAGTTGAATATTAGAGGTTCATGAAACAACATGAACACTTATGTCACTTCACTCATTTGAATTAAAATAAAATCTAGCTCCAATTCTTTTTATGGAGCTTGATGTTTAAACGTCCACACATCTTTAATACATAAAGTGTGGTGTCTAAAATGGCTATGGTGGGTGTATAAAAAGACGCTTAAAAAAGCATTGCTGTATATGAGGAAAATGTTAATTTTATCTGGACCGTATTGTTTTAAAGTGCTGAGCTATTACTTTTTTTTTTTAGCTTTTATGATGAAAATGAAGTTCTCTTGTGATTCACGCCCTCCACCCAAGGTGAGATTTTATTTAATGTCTTTGATGAATCTCTAGTGGAAGTGAGATATTGCTGACTGGTATCTGATGTGCATGCGCCTAAAAAGACAGCAGGTCTTTTGATGTTTATTTGTTAATGACATTAGCCATGCATTCACCTGATGCTCCTGTTTCCAAAGCAACAGGCTGCAGTGAATGTCAAATCATAAAGTTTTTTTCATGCCAGGGACATGCACAGGTCACAGTATCAGTCTTGTCAACCTTATACTTTTATTTTTTCCAATAATTAGCAGAAGTCTGGCTTTTTTTAAATTTATTTATTTTTTTTTTAATCGACTGACCTCTGTACTTTCATTTTTGTTTTTTATCCAGTGTCTTAAATCAGTTTGAGGTTCAACGTGACCAGTCAAAGCTTTTCTGTGGCACTTTTACTTTCCCACAAGTGGTCATAAGAAAATGCTATTTTCTATCGCTTTGATTTCGGAGGATGAAGACCAAGGCTTCCATTCATCAGGACAAATCTACCCTGTGCGTTTCTGTAACTGTGCATCTGTTCTCCCTTGTCCTCTCCACTCTGTATCACATGTTGCCATGGCAGCACACACTTTCTCTCTGCTGCACATTTTATCTTCACTGTCAGTGCAGTAAGGCATGATAAGGGGCCAAAACTTCACTTAGAAGACAAACTAATTAGGCTCACAGTTTTGTCTTGTTTTCTGGAACCATTATGGGTCGAAGCTTTTTGTGTCCAGCGTGGCACTCAAGCTGGTGGGTGCTATTGATGTTCGTGTGAGCAAGCACTCTGCCACCACTGATTGTCCTCTTGTTTCCTGTTTCACAATGCCAACAAATTGTCCCCCTCTAGGAATCCTCCTCCCCAGACGCAGGGTAAGGAAGCCCTTTTAAAGAGTTTGCAGCTTTATATCAAACTGTGAATCACTTAAAGTATATGACTTCCAGACAAATAAAGCACTGTGGATTCCTCTTACTGCTGACCTCCTGTTAAAACAGCTCAGAGACAGAGTTAGGTACAAAAATATACTGAAGTCTTGTTTGGTGCATGGCACAAGCCTTTTTACATGTATGACACTAAACTGAGATCAGATAGAACTAATGCACTGACTTGTGATATTTTCATGTAACCTTTGCCATTAAATGTTTTTCCTGGCAGCAGAATTTTAAAATAAATCACAGCAGGGTTGGGTGGTATCCCATTTTTATAACCGTTTAACTTTTCTTCGAACTTTCTGCGGTATACGATGCTATCATCTGCCGAGAAAGGCTTGTGATGTTTTTATGTGATGCTGTTTGTAATTTATGGGATTTTAATCACAAAATGATTCCCAAAAGTACATTTAGCTTCAATGTAAAGACAAAAAATAATAATAATAAATGTTATAAAACTGCATAATGACTGAATTTTGTTAATGGCCTATTGACAATTTTTTGTCACGTGTCACAACGTAAAGCTGTAAAACTTAAAAAATAAGCCACAAGCCAACTTCCAAAATGGTGCGTGGCTGCATCTAGTTATAAGAAAGGTCACTATTGAAAACTGGTTTACCAGTTTAAAATTGGACACCACCATATAGCTATAGATTGTTTAAAATTATTGTTTCGTTAAATGATTGGGGTGGCTGAAGATTAATCTGTGGGGACAAGGCCACCGTTGGCCACCCCCTGGCTCTGCCATTGCACCTGGTAGTGGATTAAATAGTTTGCTCCGCTCACCAAGATCTGTCACTCTGTTCTGCCCCGGACAAGAAAAACAAACTTATCTTTCTTTTTTACAGTGTAACTCCTTGAAACTTCTTGCAACAAAAACATTGAGGTTTATTTATTTTCCCTGTTTTCTTCAAGTCCAGAAAAACTGTCTTGAAAGGTACTGACAGTCACTGTTCAAATCCATCAGCGATGGAGCACATTGGCGTACCGCTTTTATTTGTTTGTTTGTTTCATTCAGTAATTGCTGGAGTCATCAGTCTGCAACTTTCATTTTGTGGGTTGAGAGCTGAAAAGTTTTGACTGTGTTTAGCTTGAATGTATCCTAACCAGATGTCACAAATGCTAAACATAAATAAGCTAAATCATAAAAATCGAAAAACAAATTGTGTCCTATTTTCCCCCCCTTCATTTGTTCGTTGTTTAAAACCCAGCATGAAGAGTTATGTTGAACAACACAAGCTTGCCTTCAGGTGTAATCTAAACTGCTGACGCTGTTAAATTAAGCCCTGCGGTCATTTGAGTGATCACACATCTTACAAGGTCACATTTAAGTTATGTTTCTTGTGTTTAAAATTGCTTCACGACTCACCCCAAGTAGCGTCTTGGCATGCAGCGAGTACCTGCGAAAAAAAAGGGTAATTATTTACTGCACAGTTCACTGTGCTGTAATTGGAAACTCTATTGAAGCTGTAAATACAGAACCCTCTCCTTTGCTGTCACTGAGAAGGTTCCTTTTTTTACACATTTGGCCCGCTGCACACATTATTTACCTGGCTTATTGTCAAGTTAAGATTCAGTCTCAAAGGGCTTCAAAACCAGCAATAAAAAGTAATGGAACATAAGTAGTGGGCCCAAGTTTAGATGGTGTTCTGCTGCCCGGCCCACAGCAGCATGAAGTTAGCCCAACATCAGCAGCAGTTGTTGAGGAATTATCAGCCATGCATCTTATGTCATGAGCGTAAACTAATTTGTTTGGATCTGCAGCTAATTTGAAATGCAGTGATGAATCAGTCCATTACAATGTAGCTGTGAGACCTCAAGCACTATCAAACAATGGGGAGGGTTCCCACTTGTTCTCTTTTACTGTGTAGGATCCAGTACTGCTGCACGAGCTGCAGCACAATTCTCACAGTAGTCCTGTTTTATTGGACTCACTCAGCAATGCTTAACCAGTGTTTTAAGTCTTGGTACAGTCCGTATATTTCCCAAATGGAGTTGCAGTGTTGTATACCACTTCCCCATGTGGCTCCTCTGATTTCCATTAAACCACACACACACTCACACTCACCAGGTCACTTTATTAGATCCACCTTGTTAACTCAAATAGCCAGTGATCAGACATGATAGTGAACAATCAGAGGAAGCTGGCTCCTTACCATAATAAAGAAGGAAAAATAAATTTAGAAGAAAAAAATCAACCACACATGTATTTAAGAGTTTTTATTTTTATTAACTTTTTGATGTTCTAGACCCATTGAAAGCCAATACAGTAAGTAGAGCCCCCACCCCCTGCAACAAGTGATGAAGTAGC
>NC_056502.1:30035950-30038595 GCF_014905685.2 Nematolebias whitei | reverse complement strand
ATATATATATATATATACATATATATATATATATATATATATATATATATATATATATATATATATGTATACATGTATATATATATATATATGTATACATGTATAGACACTTATGCTTTAGAAACCCTTCCCACACTCTTGCAATGTTTTAAACTCTTAAACGTCATTTTAACAACATACTTATAGTACTGTACGTAGCTACTACATTTAATTTACCGGCCACTGAAGAACAGCACCAGCTCGGTTCATTTCCAGTCCGACTTGGTTCCGTTTCTACAGACGTACCCTGCAGCAACGAAGCCCACAATCTATGTTCTAAACTTAAACCTACTAATTTTAACAACATACTTATATGCAGCTACTAAATTTTCCTTATCAGCGTGTCCCTGCTCAGAGAGCCTTGTTGGCTAGTTGAAAGATATAAAAAAGGTTCCGTGAGCTACAGGTGGACCACCGGGCCTTCGGCCGCGTGCATCTGTTCGGAGGTCCACGTGGGCGGTCTACCAGCTCTCAAGATTCACCGATGGGTCTGGAAGTCTGGTTCTGCTCTGGTTCTGGTCCGATTCATTGGGTTCTGTTAAACTTTTCTGCATCCACTCAGATCAGATCAAAACTCTCTCTTTAGTTTAGCAGAAGGAAACGGGGTTTCTGGGAAATGTGGTTGTTGTGAGCAGGAATACAGTGGAGGCTTACTGTGAGAAAACTAAAAACTGGAGGTGCTTGTCTGAAGTATTTTATTTTTTTGTTACTTTTATTCTGTACAGTACTGTATCCAGCACTGTCCCAATCACGTGAGTAATATTAAAGTTGACAATCATGTGTCCGGTACAGTTTTTTTGTTTGTTTTGTTGTACAATATTATGGACTGGACATCCACAAACCATGATAGAGCGAGTCTGCGAAAGTCGACCCGTGAAGTAGCGAGGGCCTACTATAGTGGTGGGGGTGGGTTCTTCCCAAAGCTCCAAAATAATCCAAAATTTCATTTGAGTTTCCTGAGATAAAAAAAAATAAAATAAAAACTCAACTTCTTTTAAAAATTGCCATGAAATGTATACATTGTCTACTTTTAACAAAAAGTAGGTTTTCTAAACCTTAAAGACCTTCAGAAGCTAAATAATAATAATAATAAAAAAATAAAAAAACATTTTATATTTATATTTCAGGCTAAGATAGCTTTACCATTTTATGATGGATAAAATGATTAATATGTAAACAGTATTTGTCAGTCGTATCATAAGGAGGTCAAGTGCTTTCCCCACAGGAAGAGTTATATAAAAAAGTTAAATGACTTTAAGTTCTAAATCAATGGGGGAGTGCTGGAACAGAGACTAGAGAAGGTGGGCCTGTAATCGGAAGGTCACCGGTTCAACTCCCAAACGGACATCATCAAAATGTGGGTGGAAAAGTTGGAACACCCACACCAGCCTCCATCCTCATTTTCTGCACTCTGGGCCCTTGAGCAAGGCCTTCACCCATCCATCTGTTCCCCTGGGTGTCCTAGATGTCAGCTCTCTGCTCCACACAGAGGGCTGTGGTAGCAATTGGCAAAAGAATTGCCAGGTCTTCGTGTGAGTTAGTTCCCTGTGGCAACCCCTGAAGAAGGGAACATCTGAAAGAAAAATACTTTAACTTATCAAACGCTTGTTTAGAAAGTTGGAAGAAAATGTGCACTCTGAAACTGAATTGAAGTGGGGGGAGGGGTTATCAGCCAATCACAGCAATACAGTTAGGTATTCAGATAACTTTGTGAAGTTCAAACTGAACTTTAATTAATTGTCTCTTTGGACAATTGCTGTTGGTTCTGGATGAGCTGGTTGGATTAATTCTGCAACTGTTGACCAAAGGGGATTTTTTACACACAACCATCTTTAGTGTTTAAAGAGTCTGATCAGACCAGGATGTGTTTGTCAAATCTGGTTTTGTCCAATTTTAGTGAGCCTGTGTGAACCGCAGCCTCAGTTTCCTGTTCTTAACGGACAGAAGTGGCACCCGGTGTGAGCTTGTGCTGCTGGACCCATCTGCTTCAAGGCTGTTGTGTATTTAGAGATGTATTCTGCAGAATTTGGTTGTAATAAGTGGTTATTTCAGTTACTATTGCTATTATTATTACTATTTTCTCTGTCATCCTATACCAGTGTACCATTGTCCTCTCATCTCTGACATCAACAAGTCACATTTGTACACACAATCACAGCTCAATAAATGTTTTTTTCTCTGGGGACCATTCTCTCTAAACCCTAGTATTTTAAAATCCAAGTTCAGCCATTTCTGAAATACTAAGACCAGCTTGTCTGACACCAATAACTAATTTAAAGGTCTGTTTGAACTTCAGTATGCCATCTTCACCATGTCTAGATGTCTAAATGCAACTAGTTGCTGCAATGTGATTGGCCGCTTAGCTATTTGTATTAACAAGTGAACCTATAACGTGTGCCTGGTGAGTGTTTATAACATTAGATTTCTAAAGATGTTTGTCTCATTTATTAATCTAAGGGGGGGGATTTGACTTTATGTGTAGTTTTAAAGAGCAGAGGTGACAGTTCTTCAGTATGTGTGGGATTTGTAATGTGAAAACTGTGAATGCGTTATCTCCTAAACTTTAATAAAATGTGAAAGTTTTCAGTGAACGTCATTATATATAT
>NC_056502.1:30027897-30035850 GCF_014905685.2 Nematolebias whitei | reverse complement strand
GTGTGTGGAGTGGGGGTGGGGGGGGGGTCAGGGCAGTTATTCAGGCTTGAACTGCAGCTTCGTAGTGTAATATTTATTACTGAATATAGTACTGATGTGAGTGACATCATACATGCAGTACTGAGGTCTTCTTCTCTTATCTGCAGGTTAACAGGATTCACCATCCCTCCGCCTGTTACCAGTTCTGGCTCCATTTTTTCGTTGAGGCTTACCAGTGATTTTGCAGTAAGCGCTCACGGATTTAAGGTAGCTTATGAAGGTAAGAACAGCATGATTTTCTATTCTCTGGCTCCTACCAATATAAGAGACAGCCTTTAAAAAAATGCTCTTTTATAAATGGGTCTTCATTTAGAGGAAAACTCCATCAAGCTGGGGAGGAGAGACCTCCTACTCCGAGGAGAGAGAAGTGTGATCACACTTAGTCTGCCTGATTACCTCTGAGTCTGCCATTGCTGAGTTATGGTAACATTAGGTGCTTCAATTAAGCAAATTATTCCCATATTTTCCAACTCAACATCCCTCCCCTCAAAATTCTGGAGCCCCATTTGCTACTCCAGAGGTGCATCTTAAACTGCAGAGCAGATGGCGCTGGGAATTAGCAGACCGAACTGATGTGTCGAGATAACTGTGTAAAAGCAAAGTGTGGATGTGTCTAAATATGAACTATCCCTCTGTGACCATCAGCTCTGAGTTTTGCCTGTTTGGATTTCAGGTGCAATCTTTTGCTCTTCCATCATTGTTTCTGTTTTCATTTTCTTTATCGCTTTTCTTTTCTTCCCTCTTCAATTTATTTTCCTGCTTGTTCTCTCACCTGCTTCTCTTCCTTCCTTATCAGCAACTTCATATTGCCACGTTTTAGTTATTTCTTTATTTTCTGTTCTAGTTACTCAACCTTCTCCTTCACAAACCAACTGACCCCACCTTCACACCTCCATCACCCCTTTTACATCTCTACTCCCTTCTCATAACCCCCAAAACGAGGCAGTTCAAGACCTTTCCCCTTTCCATCTGCCCATTTGTGCACTGCCTGCACCCCCCCGAATGCTTTCCCTCACACTCCTATCAAGTTATATCTCTTTGTTTTCATCTCAGCAGTGTTGTGGACTTTATTTTTTTCTTATTTTTCTATAGTTTTAAATCTCTTAAAGTTTTATTTTCCGTTGTTGCAGAGCGACGAGGGAGAGTAGAGAATACCATTAGTCTGTTTGTCTATCCGTGCCTGTTGTTAGCGTGATAACTAGACTTCCATTCTGGTGTGAGAAAGGTTTCTATTTAAAATTGGGTTACCACATCCAAATCCAAGATGGCTGCCACCATATGAATATGTAAACAGTTGAGCCTAAACATTTGAGGAAACTTTGCCATTGCTTTCTAGTTTTTATTTTGCTTAAAAGTATAGTTTCCTCAAATGACTGAGGTGGCTGCAGAATAATCTTGGCCAAGGCTACTATTACACCACCCCCACCCCCACCCCCACCCCCGGCTCTTTCATTGCCCCTGGTAGTGGATAAAATAATTGCTCCCTCCACTCACCAGGATCTGTCACTCTGCACTGCTTTGGACAAGCAAATAATAAAAAAAAAAATCTCCCTTTGTTCTTCTACACACTAACTACTACCCATTTGAATAACTTGCATTAAAAACATTAAGGTTTACTTGCATTCTGTGTTCAGTTCCAGTCCAGAAAAAAAAAAAAAAACACTCATCTCATAACAAACAAACATTCACTTTTCAAATCCCTCAGTGGTGGAAGACATGGACGTACTGCTCGTTCTGATTAAGAAGGTTATACATTTCAGCACACCATGAGACACAGATAGTTCTAGTAATTTAAATACTGAGGAGTTGATGGGAAAATTTGTATTTTTATTTTTTTTCCTGTGGCAATTTACGAGTTGTTGCTTCAAAACAGTGGGAGTCTGATTAAGTATTGAGCCAAAACAGTGATGTGTCTTCCATACTCTGTCCCACTCAGATTTGTAGGTCAAACACTGTTTTAACAGTCTGATGAGGCCGCACGTCTTCCAGCTTGCACTGTAAATACTTACAAGTAGACATTTTAAAATGCTTTAGTGTTTTGTTCTCTTAAATATTTTGTCATCGAGACTTACATCGTACTGCAATTTCTTTTTAATTTTCAGGTTGTATTACGTAAGGAATTCAAATCTGTTTAGGGCAGGGTCTGCTACCTGTGACTCTGGAGCCACATGTGGCTCTTTGTAGCTGGGACCAAAACTAACAGGAACATTAAAATTCACGTTTATAACTTTGAAAAGCTAATTGTAGCAGTTCTCTTCTCCATTTTTCTGCAATATGTGACTTTTTTTCCTTTTGTGACAGAATGATGCGATTAATTCAAAACACAATCAATCATTTTGCCCTAAAGCTCTTGTTTTGTTCTCATAAACAGCAAGTACCTTACAGGAAAAACACAAAGGGCAGTTTTGCAAAAGTATTACTCTGTTACATGTTTATGAAATCAGGCATTCTGCAAAAAAAAAAAAGTCAAAACATTCTGAGAACAATGAGGATATTTAAAAATATACCAAATAAAAGTTTAAGTTGGCATCACAGTGGATCAGTTGGTAGAGCTGTTACCTCTCAGAGAGAAGGTTGTTGGATCTGGTGGAGTTTGCATGTTCTCTCCGTGCATGTGTGCGTTTTCTCCGGGTACTCTGGTTTCCTCCCACAGTCCAAAAACATGCATGTTAGGCTGATTGGTAACTCTAAATTGTATAGGTGTGAGTGAGAGAGTGGATGGTTGTTTGTCTCATTTGTCTTTATGTGTCCCTGTTGTGGAATGGAGACCTGTTCAGGGTGTACCCACCTCTCGCACAATGATAGCTGGATGGCACCATTGATCCCTCCACAATCTGAAAAGGAAGAAGCAGGTAAAAGATGGATAGATGGATGAATGGATGGATGGATGGATGGATGGATGGATGGATGGATGCTAACTCTAAATTATCCCTTGGTGTAAGTGAGAAAAAGTATGTTGTCTCGTTTGTCTCTATGTGTCCCTGTGATGGATTAGGGACCTGTCCAGGGTGTCCCGCACCTTTCACACAGTGACTGCTGGATATGGGCACCAGTGACCCCCATGACTCTGAAAGGAAGAAGGGGGTGAAGATGATGGAAGGAAGGATGGATGGATGGCAAACATGGCTCTCTTGGTTACAAAGGTTGCAGGATCCTTGTGTGGGGCATGGGACAGCTTCTGTTTTAAAACAGTGACTGTGTCTAAACCTCAACACCTTTCTGTCACGCAGCTCCTGGAGTTTAAACTATTTTAATGACATGTCAGTGATGATGCAAGATTTTCACCAGTCATATGTAGCACCAAGCGATGCTCCACTTCCTCTACCTGTTGCTGTCAGTTGTCAGTCAGCTGTTGATGGTGGCCTGAGGAGAGGTAGTCCCTTAAACTTTTACACTTTATATAAGAATACAGAATATTTGGCAGTAAAAACACAAATTGTCCAAACTTGTGAAATCTATTGTATCTCTTTTATAGGGTGATTTTGTTTTAAAACAAATGTTTGCAGCAAGCTTCAGGAGTTTGCATCCCTTGGTCTGATGAACAACCTGCTGCAGGCTTGCTGTAAATCGGCTAATTAACTAGCTAACATCCGCCTGTCAGGCTCCCAACGTTACTTTATAGAGAAGAACACAAGAGGAAAAAGTGATTTTCTGCACAGTAAGCACTTTAAGGACAATAGTTACATTTATCTTGTGTTTAATCTAGATTTATTGCCTCCACACATGCCAAAGGGGCAACAATGCTTGTGCATGTGTGTGTTCGTGGGTCTGTGGTGTTAGCAGAATATCTGCTGAACATCTGGTTGGATTTTGTTGAAACTCAGAACTCCTTGGATGTAAAACTGCATCTAACTTTTGGAGTCACTCCAATTCAAGATGGCTGCCTCAGCTCACTGAACTTCGTCAACACAAAAATGGCAATAATTGTGACATATTTACAGGCGCTAAGCTAAAGTGTGACGTTGTCGTAGCTCAGAGACATCCCAAGCACATACTCTGAGCACGAACACAGTTTGTGAGTTCTTAAACAATCACATACGATTGCAGACAAATAATTTTAAAAGGTTTGACCTTAACTATTCTAATTCTTTCTTTTTTCCTTAAAAGATGAGCTTCATTTAAAGCTCAGGCATGAACGGCAGTGGCAGGGTATGCATTGTTTCAAAGACTGCTAGACCTTTAGTTTTGTCTTTTTCCCCCCTCCTAATAAGAACATCTTTAAAAAGTATATATATTTTAATCAACCTGTTAGCTCAGAGATGTTTTAGTTGAAACTGATTTTAAATTTTATGTCAATACTTGAAATAAAATGACACTTTAAACTTTGATTCTTAAAATATCAACAGCTGACATGTTTAAAATAAATATTAGACTATAAATGAAATGGTACAGATGTTTTAAATGATGACTGTCAGCACACTCTTGCTAATGACAACTGAATAAAATTAGCCTTTTGGCTAACTAAAGGAGTTTAACAATATTTTTTTAGTTATATTCAATGTCCTTGGTAAATTATAATAATAAAAAATATTCACTCTCCATACAGGTCTCAATTTAAAATAAACTTATTATTAATTTTAATGTATTATAAATATATTACACCTATAGTTGTAGTAATATGTGGTAATATAGGCAGCAGTAGTAACTGTAGGTGCATTTTTGTTTTTCAATAAAATCTGTTAGATTAATTGATGCACTTTTTAGTATTACTACAGTGAAACTAGTATTTTAGCTGCATGTTCTTATATCATCACATTTTTACTCTGGCTCATGTCTAGCTTCCTGTTATCTGTGAATAAGCTCTTTATATCTCCAGATTGCGCAGTTTTGCTTCCAGTGATTCACTGTCACATTGACCTGGTTTTCCAGCACCCCAGAGGAGACAAATCAAACCCCAGATCTCAAGTGGGTGTTTTTTGCTGCCACCATTGTTTGTCCTACATGCATGGAAGTAAACGGTGACGCGGGGGGATATTTAATCGGCGACAATCTGCAAATTGTCCTTTTAGATGCAACTAAAACCATCATTTTTGTTTTAATATACAACTGTGCAGCTGAAACACATCTTTATAATAAACATTTGAAACCAAAACCATGTAAATACTTTTGGATTATAAGGTTTTGGTGAAAAGGGAGACATACGGTATGATTTTACATCATTCTCTACTTTTTTACCAGATCATTTAAAGAGCCAGAGCCACTCCTTTGCAATATAAACACATATAAAACAAGCTGTCATGAATAAATTGATTACTTACTGTAACTCCCATCTACATTCCTTTTCTAGCCTGCTGGTCAGCTGCTTATTGCACATGAATATGTATGCACTGCTCATTTTTATGACCAAAAACGTGTGCTGCTTTAACGCTCTCGGAGATGATTGAATCTCAACAGCAATTGGATTTGATTTTACCTGCGTGTGAAGGACGTGGTGAAGGACACATCCAGACTGAATCTAATTTGTTAACGGTCCGTCAATGTACCGAGAATTTCTGTGAATTGTTTTACTGATTAGGGCCTACTTTCACAGCTCCGTCAGAGGATTCCTGCAAACTTAATGCTTAGGGGATCACGGAAAGGTCAAGCTGCATTTATTAAGGAGCAATTTCAGCAACACATCTAAATAATGGGTACCGTTGCTTTTCAAGGGATAGAGATAGGTTTCAGCCAAATGCTTATCCTTCGCTAAAGGCTGCATATTTGCAACAGAAACATGGCTGTCTAAAACCTGCTTGGATGCCATTTCAACCTGCCATCTTTATGGAAGAGTTTCTGAACGACAGCTGACCCATAAAATGTAATTTCCTTTTTCTTCCCCAAATCTTTTCCTTTGTCTGTCTGTGTCACTGCAGATTGTCCACTGAGCCAGAAAAGTATGTTTGCTTGTGCATATATGAGCATGTGTTGTTCACCAGCTGCTCTGCGCTGTGATCTAACACGAGTTCAGTCAGTTCTCTTTTCCCCACCTGCATAAACTGCCCCCCCCCCTCGCCCCCTCCCGCTCAGCTCAGCAGAGAGTAAAGCATCTAGCTCGGAAGCCCGACTACACAGGCAGCTCCTGTGGGGAAAAGCGTGCTGCCTGCGTGCACACAATACTGCCACTCCGTCAAACTTCCATCCTCTTCAAAGAGCTACAGAGTCATTAGATATACAGGAGAAATAAATAGCTCGGCCCCTGAGAAATCCCAGGCCCGGCTACCTCATTTACTAGTTCACATAACTCATTCCTTACTTCTGTGACGAAAGATAATGCAAGCCAGTTTCATTTCCAGTGTCTGGGAATTCTAGAAGAGTGTTATAAGAACAAAATCCCTTCGTATTTCCCACCTTTCTGTGGAGTGTCGGCTTTTGAAAAAGCTAAATATATTGATACAGTAGCATATGTGCATGCATTGTGTAGAAACTGAAAGAACTGTGGTCTTTTGTTTCCAGTTTGCAGACTTTCAGCTGGGTTATATAACTTCTGATGTATAGTTGCTGAGTATAACAACGTTAAGAATATTAGTGGCTTTCAAGTAGACCTTAGTTTGCTGATCAGGTGAGGCTTTGTGGGGCTTTAGGTACTCGGGTTACTTTGTGTTTGCTTTTTTTTTTTTTTTCCAGGGATGTGAAGTTTTTTGGCTTCCAACGATTCTCAAGTGTTTAGGAGCAGCTGTTCTTCCAGCGTTCAATTAGATCAACAATTTATTTAGAGACCTCTAGACAGCAATACTTGTTAGATCAGGGCTAAAACGGTATGTAAAACACTTGAGGGGGTTGTTGAGTCCTCATAAAGTCTGATTCAATGCTAGGTGGGGCTCCAAGTTTACAGTTTATATTTATTTATATACAATTTATATTTTTTAATTATCCATCCATCCTTTATC
The DNA here is from genome assembly GCF_014905685.2 of Nematolebias whitei. Lineage (NCBI taxonomy): Eukaryota > Metazoa > Chordata > Actinopteri > Cyprinodontiformes > Rivulidae > Nematolebias > Nematolebias whitei. The sequence continues at coordinate 30,028,945 of NC_056502.1, read as the reverse complement.
TTTGACACGCTTCTTCCTTTTTGGGTCATGGGGGTCGCAGGTGCACATGTTCAGCAATCACTGTGTGAGGGGCGGGGTACACCCTGGACAGGTCTCCAGTCCATCACAGGGACACAGAGACAAAGGAGACAAACAACATTCACTCTCTCACTCACAGATAGGGACAATTTAGAGTTACCAATCAGCCTAACATGCATGTTTTTGGTCTGTGGGAGGAAACTGGAGGACCCGGAGAAAACCCACGCATGCACGGAGAGAACATGCAAATTCCACCCAGAAAGGCCCCCAGACCGGGATTTGAACCGGGGTAACCTGCTCGCTGAAAAGCAGCATTTCTACCGGTTGCGCCACCATGCTGCCTTTATTTTAATATATCCAGCATTTTTTTTAGAAACTTGTGATCATTTCTGCTGTTTTATTCCAGTAATCCTGATTCATCTGAATATAAACAAGACTGTTAAAATAACAGAAATGTCAACAAACATTTCAGAGTTGTAACAACTTGGAAACAAGATAAATCTCATGTTTCTCAATCATCTGAGAAATTACTTCTGACTTTTCATACACCAAAAGACTAGAGGTCATTGTTGATTTAAATCTATGCATGTGTCAGTTTGAAATTGTCACAAGAGGTGAGTTTATATAAATAAATAAATATATAGTAATCCCTTGTTTATCACGGGTGACCACATCCACCCGCAAATTAGGGATACAGTAGTTCAAGTTCAAGTTCAGTAAACTTTGTCATGACATGTGCAAGGCTGGTTAATATGCCCTTAAGACATTGCAGTGTAAAAGTATTCAAAAACTTGTGTTTTCGTAAATGTGAAAGGGGCGTGGCCAGGCCTCAAAATATGCTTCATGCCATAAATTTCCAAACACTATAACTTTCATAATGAAAGACTGAATTGCACCAAACTTGGCATGAGTCATCCCTGTTGGATGCCCGGTGATCCACTCTGGTCAAAATCTGATGTCATCAAAGCCACGCCCCCTCATCTACAACCCCTCGTCATAGGTGAAAAACTGCGAAGTAGGAACGCTATAT
>NC_056502.1:30011864-30022897 GCF_014905685.2 Nematolebias whitei | reverse complement strand
TTTCATGTTGCTGCTGATCTGTTTCACGTTGCTGCTGATCTGTTTCACGTTGCTGCTGATCTATTTAATGTTGCTGCTGATCTGTTTCAATGTTACTGCTGATCTGTTTCAATGTTGATGTGTTCATGCGTGCTCATCTGCTCACACAGACTCGTGTTCATGTTTGTGCTGATGTTCGATGTGATGTTTTTATGTTATTAGTGCTTAGTGTATATTTAGTTGATGTTTTTCTTAGTTCATATCTTAGATGTTATTACTGTTTTTCTTTTACATTTTATTGTTGGATGCAACTGGGACCCTGTGCACATAATTTCGCTCCACCACATGTACCACATGAGGTGCGAATGACAATAAAGAATCTCTGACTCTGACTATTAAAATGCAGCTCTGTCAGTTTTTAATCAGGAGATTTTTCTGACTTTTAACTTTTACGTCTTTACGTTTTGTTGCATGGCATTTACAGGGGCGTGCTCATATTTTTTCTAGCCTTAACTGGGTTGGTAAGAACATGGTAGAATCAGCGTGTGCACTTTTTTCTTGCCGTTGGCTCAAAAGAAGGTGGAAGTGATCACGAGCAGCAGGGAAGAAGCATATTTCTGAATGCAGAGAAAAATCTTTACTACAAGGAAGAGAGCTTCATCTAAACCAAAGTAATAGCCTCTTAGGGTGATCAAGGCTCACAGAGCTTTAAATCATTCAAAACATGGCAGCGCTACAGAGAAAAAGTTATCTCACAATCACCTGGCGGATAATATACAGCCTAACATGCAACACGTTAAGCACCCCCTCTGTCTTTATTCATTACTGTACATTGCATTGTTGCTTAGCTCTAGGCTCCCTCAAACAGTGTTTCTATCAGCCATATGGTCAAGTTGAGTGTATTCCCTGCTCTCACTGCTTGATTTGACAAATGCATCCAACATTATGTGATAGCTGATAACCATTTCAAAAGCTGCACTATGGATCAATCATGCTTTTGGCTTGTGTTGCAGCGAGTGACATAGGGACCGTTCCACCGAGAGGATAAAGATATTTCAGTCAGCAAATTCAGGAAGCAACCATCAGAGCGTCTTAAAAAATATGAAAAGGAGGAAGTCTTGTACAAAAGGATGAAGATCCTGAACACAGTTCTGATCATCGATGTACAATCGACAAAAGGACACGCTCAAGAAGTACAAGGTGATGGTTTTACCATTGTCTTTGATCCCACTAGACCAGTGCATACAAGACAGAACAAAGAAATACAAAACCCCTTGTAAGCAAAGAGTGACTTTGAATTCTCCCGAACTTCAGTGGAAATACCTTGATATTATAAAAATTGTGAACATGAAACTGACTACAGGATGATACTCTAAAGGGACCACGTTGTAAAATTCTCAGTTTAAATTATTTAAGAATACTTTTTGGAAATGGGTGGTTCTTTTAATCATACCTGTATCAGTTTACAAAGAGAGAAAATTGAATTCAATGTGTCTGAACTTGCAGGCCTGTGTATTCTGATGTGTTGTAATCACTTTGATTTGTTTCTAAAGAGGATATGTTTAAAGGATCATGGTTATGTTTGATGGGTTTGATGATATGCATGCATCCGTCTTTATAAATGCCTTATTTGATCACATATTTATCATATATTAAAATAATTATTTTAATTTCCCTCTTTCTCTATACTTTTGATTTTCATATTAGCTCAATCGATAATGCTTTGCTTTTCATTTTTTGCCTTTTGTCTCCATCCAGTCATCCATTCATCCATCCATCCATTATCTTTACCCGCTTCTTCCATTTTGGGTCGCGGGGGTCACTGCTGCCATGTCCAGCTTTCACTGTGCGAGAGGTGGGGTACATCCAGGATGGCTCTCCAGTCCATCACAGGGACACATAGAGACAAACCAGACAAACAACCATTCACTCTCTCACTCACACCTAGGGACAATTTAGAGTTACCAATCAGCCTAACATGCATGTTTTTGATCTGTGGGAGGAAACCGGAGTACCTGGAGAAAACCATCCATCCATCCATCCATTTTCTTTTACCCGTTTATTCCATTTTGGGTCATGGGGGTCGCTGGTGCCCATGTCCAGCAATCACTGTGCGAGGGACAGGGGACACCCTGGACAGGTCGCAAGTCCATCACAGGGACACATAGAGACAAACGAGACAAACAAACATTCACTCTCTCACTCACACCTAGGGACCATTTAGAGTTACCAATCAGCCTATCATGCATGTTTTTGGTCTGTGGGAGGAAACCGGAGTACCCGGAGAAAACCCACGCATGCACGGAGAGAACATGCAAACTCCACCCAGAAGGTCCCTGGACCGGGGTTTGAACCAAGGACCTGCTCGCTGAGAGGCAGCAGCTCTACCAGTTGTGCCACCGTGCTGCCCACCTGGAGAAAACCCACAAAGAAAATGAAAAGAAAATGCAAACTCCACCCAGAAGGGTCTCAGGATGGGATATGAACCGGTGACCTTCTTGCTGAGAGGCAACAGCTCTGCAAACTGATCCACTGTGTCGCCCATGTCTTGTCTGAAAATGTGTTTTTAGTTTGATTGTAGACACACTTGCATGTTGCACGAGTAAACATTTAGTGCAAAATATCTGTTCTATAAGAATCAGATGCTCCATGGCTCCATGACTCTTGTTGGCTTGACTAAAATCAGGGCATCAGTAGCAGATGCACAGGGCTGGAACAGCTGCTAATATATTCAGTTCAGTAAGACCAAAAACTGAAGCAGAAATTGACGTTGTGCATTGGTAGAGTTAGACAGGAAAAGAAAGAGAGAAAAAAATAAAAACAAATGATTAAAACAAACCCCCATGTTGAACCACCGAGCAACACATTTAAGTTGGTCCAAAAACTTGAGTTCTGTAGTCTGGATGGTTTTCCCAAAACTCTGAACATAATTTTTTTATTGTCAAGAATTTTTTTAGTGTGTATTAATGTGGAAAAAATCCCCCAAATTGTGGGGAAACATTAGTGTTTTTAGCAGTTATGTAAGGCGAAAGGTCAATTTCTCCCCCATAGAACTCCTATTGTCATAAACTTAAAGGACTTTCCAAGGGTTAAATTATGTTTCAGTCTTACAAAATATATTTGTAAAAATATGCCATACCTGTGTGAAAGAACGCTACATTAGCTAAAATTAAATCTCTGCATATTTCTGTATAAGGTTTTTGTAAAGGATTTTTAAATATAAGAAAACAATAAAATGGGTTCTCTTTAGGCTCACAATTAGCGTAGCCTGTACAAAAATCTTTGTTTTCTTCATACTCTCTGCACTATGACAAATGTCGCAGATGATAAGGTACTAACTATTAATTGCTGTTTCACTTCAAAAATGACAAGACTATTCCCTTAACATAAGGCTGGAGATCTCCATGGTCACATTTTTACTCTTCTGAGTGACAGCTGTCTTCATGCTCATACAGAAGTCCGTCTCAGATCAACATTAGGTCGAATAAAAAAACAACACATTTAACCTATGTCTGCAAAAGACCACTGTACCTGTGCACCATTTGCATCTGAGCTGTTTCTGTTCACAAAGTTTATGTACAGGATTTAATGACAAACAGCAGTCCTGGTGAAGTCCAAAATCTACTTCCTTTAATTTCCATAAAACCTTAAAACTCTTGTATTATGTTTTTTTTTTGTTTTTTTGAAAATGTACTTATTTTCACAGCACCTGGCTGTGTTGGATAAAAATATCCTCTATTCATCTTACTTACTCAAAGAAGCCACACTCGAGGACAGGAGAAGATTTGTAACCAGTTTTACTTGCAAGGGCAGACGTTCAGCACAGGTTACACAGATGTATACAAGTTGTACATGCATGGAGCCCTGTCTTGAGAATCTGGCTCGGGCAGCGTGAGAGGATTGTTTTTTATACACTTATCAGCTCTTGGCTCAGGCAGACACTGATGACCTCAGCCACACAGCGCATGCACATGCAGGATCAAATCCGCTCCTCTCTGAGAGAGAAAGGAACACTGGTACCTCAAACCCATGGTTCACGAGCAATTAACATCCTCAGTCATAGTAGTTAAAAATTATCTATAAACCTTGACCAAACATACCTTGACATATTGTTATTTAATGCCATAAATAAAATTGTAATGAGGAATTTCAATGTAAACACAATTATTGTTCAACCTCTGTTATGAATATCACGCTTTTAGTCTCAAATAAACATTTAAAAACAGTTGCATAGAACATTTCCAGGCCTTTACTTTTGGTTAGCTTTTTATACCAAAACGACCTAAATTATCAGAGATAACACAAGGAGCCAGAACAATGTTATCAACAATGTTGCATTTAAAAACATCCACTCATTATAGTCTGTATTTTCTCTCTTTTTAATTTAATTTTCCCATTTTTTTTAATGTTTTTTTTATGTTTTTTTTTTTTTTTTGCAGAGCTGAGAAGTAGCTCGTGTGGAAACCCAGGAGTTCCTCCTAAAGGCATCCTGAATGGGACCCAGTTCAACATCGGTGACAAGATCCGCTATCGGTGCGTCACCGGCTACGTCCTGGATGGACATTCACTCCTCACCTGTGTGACCACTGCAGCTGGGGTGTCAGTGTGGGATTTCCCGGTGCCAATCTGCAGAGGTGAATATGCTTTTAATCACAATAATAAAAAACATGACTTTGCATGTGATTGTTTGTCTTGAGATGATTTTGATTCAAGATATACTGTAGATGAGAGTACTTCACAGTATTTTACTCCAATGCTCCCTTAAGAATTTTTAAATCATGGGGGTGTTGAGTTTACTCTGACCTCTTCTGATTAATTGCTGGATGTTAATTGCTTTTAAATGATTGACAGACTGATGGCTGTGCAATAGTCGAAAATATCCCCACTTCAGTGCTAAAGAGTGACACAACCCTTCATTAGAGCAATAAACATATTTGCAATCTGATGGGATGGAATGATCCTAATCATGTTAAAGAGGATGATTAGTGTTTCCATGGCTCAAAAGGTTAATTAAATATTTATCTCTGGGGAACATCTAGCTTGAATATGTTAATACTGTAAGCAGGAATGGCACATCTGGGAAGATTTTGCCGCTCTATGTGGTCGTAGAAGATGTGGCATCTTCTTGTATTGACTTTTAAATTGAAATTTCAGCATCTGATGCACCAGATAAGAAACAACAGCTGTTTTCTGTTTGTGTCATATTCTGTAAGGTCCAAACTAATAATTACATAGGCTGTTTGAGAAAACATGACCAGCACCAATTTACAACTTGAAGATTTTTCAAATGCTTCATCAGCTCTGTCCTTTTTGTGCCTTGGTCTATTCTTTAAATATCCATTTCCCCATGTGGTTTTACTGTATATTTGGGACTGAATCCTTTAAAAAGGCTGTGCATAATTTTATTGTCTCATCAAGTGCTTCTGCTCAGTCATCATGTACAGGGAGGGTGACGCAGACACTACAGCACCGTGATCATTTCTTTCTGACGGCTGGTTGATGAATGACTGACTAGTGCTCTCCAAACCATGTAATTTATCTTTTCCTGTGTTTAAATGAGCCCCATTGTTCCTAACTGACCTGTATAATCTGTTCTCACATCAGCAGGATGTCGTGGCATAATTTAGGCACCAAGCAGTCCTTTTGAATACTGAGCAAGCAACTCTCTGCGTACTTTCACACAGTTTAACTCAACAAACTGATTTATCATCATGATGACATCACAGTCATATACAGTGATTGATTGGCTGGATGACTTCTGTCTTGTAATGCTCTTCAGCTTGACCAGAAACTTAAATATCAAATATCACTGACTGTCTAGTAATGCCAGTTAACACGCTTTAGATTTTTTTATAATCACATACACATAGTAATTACATTTTCTTTTAAGTTTGCTTAATAATAAATAAAAAAAATAAATAAATAAAAAACAGCAGCTTGATGTTTTTATGGTGTCTGTATGTTATTTTTCTCAAATCCTATATTCCTAATATAAAAATGGCAATCCACTAACATAGAATTTTATTTATCTTGGAGAGATAGCCTGCTAACTTATAAAAAAGTGCTCCGTAAAGCTAGAACTGTAAATTACTCATCTTTAATAGATGAGAATAAAAATAACACCAGGTTCCTTTTCAGTACCATATCTAGTCTGATGAAAAATCCTATCTCTATTGATCCATGTAGCCCTACGTATGTATCCTTTCATTTCTCCTTCCTGTCCTCTCAAACCCAGCCAGTCAAAGCAGATGGCTGCTTGTCCTGGTTCTGCTGAAGGTTTCTTCCTCATAAGGGAGTTTTTTTCTTTCCACTGTTGCCTCTGTGCTTGCTTAGGATGGGAGACTGATTAAATGAAAACTCAAAGCAGTCTGTTGGCTCCTTAGATAAATTATGTAATTAACTAATTTTTATGTATGTTGATGATTCTGTTCAGTGCCCTGAGATGACTTTTGTTGTGATCTGGTACTATATAAATAAACTGAATTGAATTGAAATCCTAATAGAGAATATCAATGTGTTTTTAGCATTCATGCATTTCTTTTTCTCCAGATCACAAACTCGTATTGAGCTCTGTGATTTCCTGAGGGAGAGGAAACCTCAACTGTTCTTTTTTATATTTCAGGCTGTTGCTATTTAATGATTGAAATCATTTCCCACATTTAGATCATTTTTGTTTAATAAATCAATCTGTTTTGTCTTACAATGAGATTATCTTGAAATAAAAACAGTTTTGATTTACTGATTTATGTATAAAGGAAGTCTTACTCTCCAGTACAGTTTTATTTTCCAAATTTTATTTATTTTTTACTTCCACAAATAACAGAAAATAACATGTTTTGACATTTTTATTTGATTATAAGTTGTTGAGGCTGTTGAAACATTTCACTTACGACTAAAACATGTCCAGTTCTCACCTTGGTTGACATTTAACCCTAAAACATGTGAAAGCCTATGTTTGGGACACATGTTATCATGCTAGCTTACTTTACAAAGCAAACTACACAAATCATGGAAATGGCTCTACAGTGTGTTTTAGAAATGTTAAGCCTGGAGAAATCAGAAAGCTGCAGATGGATGGTTGTCTTCCATGAGGATTGTGTCAGTCCTTGTAGCCAAAGGCCAGAATCTTCACTCCATGAATTCTGTTCAAGCCACAGTACAGTATATCTCCATGATATCCGAGCCTTCTGCACGTTGGCTCCTTTGATATTATTTCTTCAGAAATTCTGCCTCTTTATTCTGATCACCAATTGTTAGGATAAGCACACAACAATGCAAAACCTCTCATTCATTGGTTACCCTCCCCATTGCTCTGAATAGGCCTATGTTAGTGTTTCGTGCACTTGCATATCTGCTCTCTACCTTTTTCTTTTATGTCTTTATCTCAGCTTTCTCCTCTCAAACATCAAATTTCCACTCTAATCTAAGTCTCAAATATTTACAGCTGGCAAAAAGATTGTCAAATAGAGGCATAAAATAGTATTATGAAAGATAATACTATTTGTTAATACTAGATAATAACATGTAGAACACTAAACATACTAATGTTAAATTTTATAATATATAAAATGAGGACAATTTGAATATTGAGAAAATGTTATCAGTCATCATTTTGTAATATTTTGCATAGAATAACTGAGACTTTATGGTGATTTCCAGAATTGCACCTTTTTTTTTTCCTCACAGATTTTGTAAAGGTTTTTTTAAAGTTTTTCCGTCAAATTTGGTTGCTTTTTTACTCATTTTTTGCCTTGTATCTGATAATTTTCAAAAAAATTATATTTTTGCCATCTAAATCTAGTCTAAAAATTAGATCTTGAAATAGTTTGCTTAACTCAGCAGGTGAACCAATGTTGTGTTGACACATAACAGCTTAGCAAAGAATATTGTTGCCATGTTGTGACCATTCGGTCACAAAATGCAATTTGTCTCTTTTTTTAGGTTGAACCAATAAAAAATAACAAAACAAAACCAAGTTTGATACAAAAGTTTGTATTTTATAACCAACAAGGGGATTCCCAAAGAGCTGAAAACTTGACTAGTGGCCAATAATCTGAAGGATGAGGCATCTCTCAGGTCCTGTCTTAAGTATTTGTTGGAGATTTTTCTTCCTTATTTCTAAGAACATGACTTTTGGATAATGTTCATCTGCTGTAGACCGTTTTTTTTTTTCTTTGGCTTGACACTTTTGGCATTTCCCTCTTCAGGGGTCACCACAGCGAGTCATCCTCCTCCATCCCACTCTGTCCTTTGCATCCTATGTCCTCACTCCAACTACCTCCATGTCCTCTCTAAATTCATCCATATATCTCATCTTTGTATTTTTCCTGCATCTGCATTTCTAACATCCTTCTACCAGTATACACACTGTCCCTCCTCTGAACATGTCCAAACCATCTCAGTCAGGCCTCTCTAACTTTATTTCCCAGTTGTTCATCCTGTGCTATACCTCTGATGATCTCATTCCTAATCTTATCCATCCTTGTCACTCCAAAAGAGAACCTCAACATTTTAATTTCTCAAGGATTCAGGGTTCTTTATTTGTCATAAACACGAACAAAATTGTGTACACATGGTCCCAGTTACATCCAACAAAAGTATAAAATACAAAATAAAAACAGTAATAAGATCTAAGATATGAACTAAGAAAAACGTTAACTAAAAAGCACTAGTAGTATAAAAACAATACGCCGAACAGCATCACGAACATGAGTCTGTGTGAGCAGATGATTACGAATGAACACAGCACCATGAAACAAATCAGAAACATCATGATGTGATTTTTTCACATTGATTATCCTGGTTAGACATTCATGAGTCTAACAGCCTCAGGGTAGAAGTTGTTCCTTGGTCTAGTGGTTCTACACTTAATGCTCTCTCAGCCTCCTGCCTGAGGGGAGCAGGGCAAAAAGTGTGTGTGCTGGGTGAGTGGGGTCCTTCGTGACGCAGGTGGTCCTCTTCTTGCATCTAGAGGTGTAGATGTCTTTGATGGTGGGGAGGCTGACTCCAACAGTCTTCTGTGCAGCCTTGGGTGGGGTGGTTGTGTAAGAGTTGGGTTCAGACCTGTAATTATTGTTAATCAGTCGGGTCGGGTGGGGTTTGAAAATGATGGCTACGGGCTGGGGTCGGGTCGGATTTTTGGGGCCCGAATGCAACTCTAATCCATACCATACAGTACAACACAGTGTAGCTGGTCTCACAGCTTTTCCTTTGACCATTGCTGATGCACTTCAATTCAATTCAATTCAAAAATACTTTATTAATCCCAGAGGGAAATTAAGTGTTGTCGTAGCTCATCATCTTGGTTTCGTTCAAGAGTTGTTATAGATGCTGAGCTGTGGGCAGGAAGGATCTCCTGCAGTGCATTCAAAGAATCTGGCCACAGATACTGATCCATCCACCTGGATCCAGCTTGCTGTCAGATCTGGTGGGCCTCTCGGTCCTCCTGGGTAGCAGAACTGCCCGACTGCTGGGTATAATTCCTCCCTGAGCGATGGTCACTCCTCCCAGCAGTCTGCCGAGCTTCTCATCACCACGGACAGCCAGCTTACGGTGTTGGGGGATGATCCTGGTCCTCCCGTTGTCAAAAGCTGAGTTTCCCACCAGCTCCATGATCTTGGTGGTCAGGTACTCGAGCACAGCTGCCAGGTTGATGGAAATTCAACCATGGTTCCTCCTTTTCTACTCCTTTGGGGCTGTAGCTGATGTATTTGAGCTTTTGATATGTTAATCAGCTGCTCCTGGTTGTTAAAAAAAAACACCTTGTCGCAATGGTTACGCATCATAACAAATGCCCAAAAGTAGAAAGGTTTCTATAAATAATCTTCCAGCTGCACAGCATCCAATACCAGAGGAAGTAATCATCCGAGAGAAAAAAGTGATTTACATCCAAAAAAAAGAGGAATTAAAGTTTTCAAAAGCAATAACACAGAATGAAAGTTACAGAGCTGCTCCAACAAGCAGCCACCACGAGCGGTGCAATTCTAGAACTAAGAACTAACTTTACTAACTAGAACTAACTTTTGTTGCAAATCACTCCTGAAACTTTTCTCCATCCACTCCATCCTGCCTGAACAATATTTTTCACCTCTTTACCAGGTGACCCCAAGTACTTGAAGTCCTGCACCTTTGTGACCTCTGCCCCTTGTAGCCTCACTGTTCCACTGGCCTCCCTCTCATTCGCACACATGCACTCTGTCTTACTACGATTGACAGCTGACTTGACTCTCCTCTTGGCTGTTGTTATTTTTATTTTATAATGACACAATGCAAAAAAAAAACCCCTTTTATGGTCAGGTACAAAAAACCTGGACGTAAAATGAATGAAAAGTAGCAACATTTAAACAAAAAATGACTTCAAAAAGTCTAAAACACTTTTCATCAAGACTAATAAAAATGAGCAAATATCAATGTAGAATTGTCTAATAAACAAAATCAAGACATTTGAAGAGGTTTTATACTTTAGTGCAGTGCCGTATGTGACTCTCTTGTTGGAAGACGACTGCTCTAACCACTGATCCTCATTCATATATGTTTATCTTCATTTTAAAAGTGTACTCCAGTGTGTTGAATTGTTAAGGTTGAGGAGGCTGCCAGTGTGGGCACAAACAAACAAGTCAAGTGCATGCTCACAAGATGGACAGATGCATAGATATACAGATGTATAGATGAATAGATGAACAGATGAACACATGTATAGACGTACAGATGTATAGATGTACACATGGACAGATGTACACATGTATAGATGTACAGATGTATAGATGAATAGATGAACAGATGTACACATGGACAGATGTACACATGTATAGACGTACAGATGTATAGATGAATAGATGAACAGATGTACACATGTATAGATGTACAGATGTATAGATGTACACATGGACAGATGTACAGATGTACAGATGGACAAATGTATATATGTACACATTGACAGATATACAGATGTACATATGTATAGATGTACAGATGTATAGATGTATAGATGGACAGATAAACAGATGTACAGATGTATAGATGTACAGATGTATAAATGTACACATGGACAGATA
>NC_056502.1:30006038-30011854 GCF_014905685.2 Nematolebias whitei | reverse complement strand
ATGTACACATGGACAGATATACAGATGTACAGATGTATAGATGGACAAATTATAGATGTACAAATGTACAGATGCACAGATGTACAGATGTATACATGTACACATGGACAGATATACAGATGTATAGATTCATTCAACCTTTATTTAGGCAGCTTAATCCCATTGAGCCTCGAGGACTCATTTACAAGAGAGACCTGATTTCAACAATGATGACAATGGACAACAGCGACAACAATAGACAGTTATAAATAGGCATACAGATTTTTTTTTACAAATAAGATGGCAAAAAAAGTAACAAAACAGATAGATTATAAGGTGAATGTAGAAAACTAAAAACAGGAACATGTCTGCATTGGTCCTTGCCAGGAGTCCAACAAATTCTTAAAGCCACTTAGAGAGATCAAGGTCGAGAGATTCAGGTCTTTTTGTAAGATATTCCAGGAAACAGGAGCGGAGTAGGAGACGGCCCTTTTGCCTAGTTCAGTCCATACTGAGATGTATAGATGCATAGGTAAACAGATGTACAGATGTATATACGTACACATGGACAGATATACAGATGTATAGATTTATAGATGGACAGATAAACAGATATAGTGAAGGTTTTGCAGAGGACTGCTTGAGTCAGCCTCCCCACCATCGCAGACATCTACTCCTCTAAATGCAGAAAGAGGGCCACTTGCATCATGAAGGACCCCAGTCACCCAGCACACACACTTTATGCCCCACTCCCCTCAGGCAGAAGGCTGAGGAGCATTAAGTGCAGAACCACCAGGCTGAAGAACAGCTTCTACCCTGAGGCTGTTAGACTCATGGTTCTCTAACCAGAATAATCACTGTGAACATTACTGTGAAAAATCACTGTGAAATACTATGGGGAAGAAAAAAAAAGCACTGTAATGCCACTTGGTTGTTGATATGTGCTGCTGACTATCTATGATGCTGATCTCATGCTGCTGATTATTTCATGTTGCTGTGTTCATTGGTCCTCATCTGCTCACACAGACTCATGTTCGTGATGCTGTTGTTTTTGGCGCGTTGTTTTGTACTATTAGTGCTTAGTGCAGGGGTGTCAAATTCACTTATAAATGGAGGCCAAAATTAGAATAATTTTCAAACTAAGGGCCAATACCAGAAACTACATTAACTCAAACCAGATATCCAACATCTTTTCTTAGTCACAGATTCCTCAACACAATCGTTTGATTGGTCTCATTTGATGTTCTCTGTTGTGCTTTCGACATCATAATCAAAGATTACTGAAAAAAATCAAGAGATAGAAGTATTTTACATTTCACATATCATCTTTGGGGCCAGATAAGATGTCAACGAGGGCCACATTTGGCCCCCGGGCCTTTAGTTTGACCCATATGGCTTAGTGTATTCTTAGTCTTTTGTATTCTTAGTTTAGTGAATGTAGTATATTCTGAGTTCATGACTCGGATCTTACTAATGTTTTTCTTTACAGTTTGTATTTTTGTTGGATGTGACTGTGACCCTGTGTACATAGTTTTGTTCCACCTCATGTACCACATGTGATGAGAATGAGAATAAAAATTCTTGTATCCTTGTATAGATATGTACAGATGTGTAGATGTACAGATGTATAGATGTATAGATGTATAGATGTACACAAGGACTGATATACCGATGTTGAGATGTATAGATGTGCATATAGGCAGATGTATAGATGTACAGATGGACAGATGTACAGAAGGAGGGACAGAGGGTATTTTCAATCCCTCCCCCTTTGGCTCTGTGTTGGGGGACAGAAAATGGATACAAAGAGGTCTGAGGCAAGTCTAAAAGTCCTGTGATAGAGAGCTTCTGTACAATGTCATCATAGTTTCAAGGTTACTGTTATACAGATAAATTGAAAAAAGTCATTTTATTTATCTCTGGATTTTAAAATGAGCTTGTATTTGTTAAACTTCAATCTTTTAGCCCTGAGATTAGGATTAGCTGGTGACCTGTCCAGGATGTACCGTACTTCTCACCCTGAGACAATTATGACAGACTTTGGCAACTTAAGACAGGACAGAAACGTGATAAATGAATATTCATCTTTATAAAAAGTATACACTGGTTGTAAGATAACTAGATGGTGATTAGACTCAAAATATATATAAAACAAAATAATAAATCCCTTTACTTCTTTGTCCTTTGATGTCCAGTTAGTCATAGTGCCCCGTTTTCTTCACTCAGAACTCATTACAAATTTTAAATAACCTCAAAATAGTCAATGGAATGAACTGACCCCTAGAAATATACATGAATTGCGTCTCTGCAGCCATTCTCCAAACCTGTCAATGCATAACTTGACTCGCAGCTGAGCGCATGAGAGACCTACTGTAGACAGTCACTGCCTTACGTTAACACGAGGATTATTACAAAGAAAAAGCCGCAGGTTGTGTTGAAAATTATACATGAGTTCCTTCTCTTCTCTCCTTGAGGGTGAATATTTCAAAGCAGAAAGACAAGTGCTGTGTATCTGATCAAAGTCAAGGGGAGAGGGAGACTTAATCCCTCCTCAAGTAGCATTAGATTGCTGATGCTGGGGATGTAAATGAGCTCAGCTAAAGCAGTCCTAATCCTCATACCATCTAATTTTCTTTTTTCTTGATGCTATTTTTTAAACAGAGGTACTTTTCTTTGTTTTTAAATCCAGAGCATGCTCTGTTGATTTGCCACAGAACGTGCTGCCCAGCGTTTAGCGCCTCTGTTCTGCTGCACAACTTCATTTACAACATCTGTATCCTAGATTTCACCATGCACCAACTGCAACCTGTAGGGCGGTATTTGACTCAAGCTATTGAAAATGTTACAGCTGCAAAGCATTTTTGAGCCCTAGGCCCCACAATTTGTACATTACCATGCATGGATGCTCCTCATAGACGAGTAAAGAGTCTGACTTGCTCTCTCTTCATGATTAGGATTTTTTTGAAGCGTCTTGATGATATTTTAGGAGTAGTCTGCTCCTGTAGATATTAATAAGGTATAAGTTAGATTATTATTAATAAATGTGGCTGTGGGCATCTTTATTAAGCAGAGGCGGGAAGACTACTGAAAATTAGTACTCAAGTACAAGTAGTGTTACGTTGCTTAAAATGTACTCGATTACAAGTAAAAGTACTGGTGATATAAAAAATACTCAAGTAAAAGTACAAAGTACTCCTCAAAAACGACTCCTAGTATTAATTACTTTTTAATCAACTGTTGTGTTGTCAATAGAAGTCATTCAGTTTGATTTACTCTATATAACAGCTACATTCAAAGCTCATTTCTCTGACGCTCAGAAGCTCCGTCTTATTTTAGTACCAGTTAAACTGAGAGCAGTGACAAGATCTAAGATCTTTGCATACTTAGTCAAACTAATAACCCACACATACAAACAATAAAAAAAACAATATCATACAAGTAGCTGTAAAACCTCGTAGCTCCAGGTATACCACAATATGTGTTTTGAGATTAGATGCTGAAGTCTTGTAAGCTCCTATCACCGTAGAGATCAAACAACGTTTGCATCTGGACCCGTCTCCTTTTCTCCCTCTGTACATGAAACATTTCTCCAGGTACATCCACGGACACTCGTTCTCAGCCTTTACCTCGTCATGTTCTCTGTTGTTGTCCTCTGTCTTCATTTTGTCTTTTCCCCAAATCTTCGGTCCATAAATGACTCTCTACTCTACCTAGTTGTCCTGTGCTTATGTCATACTGTAGGTAATTGGCGTGTTCACGATCTGAGAATCTTACTGGCTACAAAGATGCAGATGAATGGTTTGAATATTAATTCAAATTGCAGCCGTACTCAGTAGCAACTTTTGATTTTAAAAGTAGCGAAGTAGATTAAATGGTCTAAATTGTACTTAAGTATGAGTAAAATTACACACTTGAAAGAAATACACATAAAAGTACAAGTACCCAAAAAATCTACTTCATTACAGTAATTTGAGTATTTGTAATTCATTACTTCCACCCCTGTTATTAAGTCTCTAATAGGTATTTTTAGGTTTAGCACATTAGTTTTTTTTCCCTTTGATTTGCAAACTATTATTTTAAAATTGACTTGTTTAAATAATTTCATTCAACAAGTTCAATACTCAAAAAAATGGGTGGGATAGGTGAAGAACCCACACCTGCCTCCACCTTCATTTGCCTTACTCTGAGCCCTTGAGCAAGGCCCTTAACCCCCACCATCTGCTCCCCTGGGTGCCCTATAGCAGTTTTCTGCTCCACACAGAGAGACGTGGTAGCTCGGTAACGTCAGGAAGAGCATCCACAGTTAAAACAATTGCTAAGTCTTCGTGCGAGTTGTGGTGACCCCTGCAGAAGAGAGCAGCCAAAATTAAAAAAATAACGAGTGACTTTTATTTAAACATTGCCAGCTTGTGATAAAAACATTAAAAAAAAAATTCTACACACCAAACTTTAAAGATCTCTTTTTTTAAAATCAGACATCATCTAAGTTAGTCTTAATAACAGAACATAAATTCATCTAATCTATTTTAGAGTTTCCCTCAGTCTAGTTCTGTGTTGTTTATGGAGTTTACAACGCCACATACTTTTTAAGCCATATGAATTGTTGAGCTTCATTAAATAATCAAGTCTTTTACTTTTGTGCGGTGGAATGACTTCCTTGTTTTTAAAGTATTCACCCAGCTTTTAGTCATGTGTGGTCTAAGATGGTTTTTGTTAATGGTGCTTGTTACACAGTCATGAAGATTGAACAAGTCAAGTCAACTTTATTTATAAAGCACATTTAAAACAACAGCTGTTACCAAAGTTCTTAACAGTAAAATCAATGGGAGTAATTTCATGGGAAAATGTGACAATAAAAATAATGATAGTACTGAAAATTAATTACAAGCATCAAAAGAAAAACATAAAAACGTAGAGCAATAAAATACTAAATCAACTCACACTGTGTAAAAAGCCAAGGAAAACAGGAGTGGTTTTAGCAGAGATTTAAAAACAGGAAGTGGAGTGGCCTGCCTGATGTTGGGCGTCAGATTGTTCCAAAATTTGGGGCTCACAACTGAAAAAACGTGATCTCCTCTGAGCTTCAATCCTGTTTTTGGAACAGCCAAAAGCAGCTGATCAGATGATCCCTGCGCCTGCGAAAGAACATAGGGTTGAAGTAGGTCAGAGAGGTATGAAGGTGCAAGGCCATTTAGGCACTTAAAGGTCAACAAGAGAATTTTAAAATCAATTCTGACACACACAGGGAGCCAGTAAAAGGAGGACAAAACTGGTGAAATATGATCAGACCTACAAGTTCCTAGCTGAGCTGGAGACCTGACTGACTCCAGTATAGAGTGCATTTCAGTAGTCCAGTTGGGTAATGATGAAGACATGGCCTAGTTTTTTTACAAACAAAAATAATAAAGTAAGAAACAAAATCCACAAAGCATTCTTTTGACAGATGGATAATGTGTATTTTTAATTAGTGGTGCACCGATTGCAGTTTTTTGGCCGATCACGATTTTTAAAAGTCTGAACTGCCGATACCGATTTTGTCCGATACCGATTTTGTTTTATAAGCAACATTGTCAGGTGCTATAAGTTCACAACGCACGCTCAATTTTCCAATTTTATTTTTTTGAAAAACGTATCCTTGAACAATATCCTAAAAACACTACAAACTTGTTTTAACTGGCCATGAGGTAGTGCTCTGAAATATAAATGAAGTTCATAAAATAGTTGTTAAAACTAAAAATCGGCAAAATCGGTTTCTCATGCAAGAATCAGCCAATTTCCGATTTCCTCAAATTAAGGAAATCGGGGCCGATAAATCCGATAAATCGGCCGGCCAATAT
>NC_056502.1:29974698-29991038 GCF_014905685.2 Nematolebias whitei | reverse complement strand
TTATATATATATATATATACATATATATATATATATATAATTAATATGATTTAGCTTTTTCCTAGTAAGTATGTTTACAGTCTAAAAAGATACAAGTCACATGTTGAAACGGACAATTATGGACACACGTCCACTGTCTGACGTCATGGGAATAGTATCAGTAACTTTCAGCAGTACTGTTTCTGTACTATGATGGACTCCAAACTCTGACTGAAACTCCACAAACAGATTGTTTACTTCTGTCTAAATCTTCACAAAATTATTTTGCTAATATTTTCTCTAACTTCTAAGATAAATGAAATATTGAGCTTTGGTCTATAAATGGTCATATCTCCTATATCAAGATGAGGTTTTTAATATAAAACTTTGATTACAGTAACCTTAAAGCCTTGTTTCATATAACCATTCATTAAAGACAGATTAAACAGATCCAAGCGGGGGATCTTAATTAAGGGGAACACCTCTTTGAACAGTCTGGTTGGGATCTAGCAATGTGTTGATGGTTTGGATGGGCAGTATCACAAAATGCAAATGTTTGATGACAGAAATTCTGTTAAAAATATGTTCTTGGCAGTTACCGTCCATCTTTTCTGACACAATACATGTTATGTTTAATAAAAAAATGTGGACTCAAATCTTAAACTGGCATAAGATGGTGTATTTCTCTCTGATGGCTTTTGCCTGTGAGCATATTTGTTTTCATGAGTGTGTATTCCTACTGAGCACCAGCTGGAGGGAGTGATTTGAAAATGACTATTCTTCCTGAAATGTTCAAAAGACATCTTGCCACCTATATGTGACAATCTCTGGCAAATGTTTGCTGTGTTTCTTTTGTCTTTTCTTCTGGAGGCTGCTTTTTTCACAGTCTTTGTCCAGCTGTTTGCCGCAGTGGCATCAATGTACTGTACTGTAAGGCATCGTTAAGATTTTATTTGCTATTGATGTAGGATCATGCTTACCTTATTCTGCTGCATTTGCCTTTGTAACAAAATAAATTCACCTCCAGTGGCCTTGAACAACTTACTCATATTGATTCCTTTTCATTGAGACTTGGAAGAAGTTCTCTTGTGAAAATTTGTCTCACTTCCAAGAATCACGCAGGCAGTGTCTGCAGCTCCCGGACATCAGCTCTATTTTTCATTCTGCTTGTATTTTGTTGTTATTATCATTTTATCAATTATGCAATGAGAAGAAAGGTCAGTTTTATGTGGGAATTAATTACCTTTTAACTCCGCTTCAGGAGCTGCCATTCTCTACCTTTTGTGATGGATAATCTAGACCTCAACAAGTTACTATTCAAAAACTGCATTCAGTTTGCTCATCAATTAAAAATGAACCATACATTACTCTACATTTGACAGTATGTTACACTCTGAGGTAATATAGTTCAAAATTCAAATGTGAGGGAGCATTAGTAACTAAAATACATAGACATCAAATGTCATGTAGACTGAAGAATGATTTTGTTGGTTTCGAAATAGCCGTGGACTGAAAAAGTCAGTCCTTGCTCTTTGTTTTTGCTCCATCACTGTCTCCTTTTGTAAACTGCCGTTTTCAGTTCTTTTATTTTTATTTTGCAACTTCGTTCCCAAGGTGGCTCGAAGGTAAATGCCAAATGCATTATGAAGAAAAATAAACTTTTAAAGTGCTTAAACACACAACAAAAGAGTCAACAGATGTCACACACTGACAAGATGTGATGGGTTTTATTTTTTATTTCTTGCTTTTTGCATGCTCAGTCGCTCTGTGCAATTTTGCTGCCTGTCCCAGTTCTCTGGTTAAAATCTACAATGACATTGGTCTATTGATTGTGGTATGACACGACAGTGTTAGGAATGGAAGGATCAGAAAAAAATGAAAATTTGTCCAACAAATGAGGAGGCCCCCGGCAACTGTAAACCTCTGTGACTGTAAAATATTTCTGCTGCTGCAGCTACACAGAGGCTGTGTAAGACTTCTGATCTATAACCAGGCAGAAATATGGAGGCACAGCTCTGAGCCAAACACAACTGTTTCGACAAACTCTTATCGCATGCGTACACAACATCCAAGATAAACAAGTCATTTTCCTCTGTGCCATCTGCTTTCTAAAATCTTGCTAACATTTTTTTTTTTATACATGCAAGCACAAACTTCTTTCCAGAAATGATTTTCCAAGAAAAAGAACTACAAAAGCTACTTACTATGTGTGGATCAGAACCTGAAGCCATGTTTGGAAGCTTGTACTTACGCCATCATCTTTAATTTACACAACGTTTTATAGGAGAAACGGATAAGCATTCAAACACGTTTATTACTTTCCCCGCCGTAATCTTCCCTTTCTGTCGCAATTTTTAATTAGCTACTCCTCCCACAGCTTTAGAAAACCCTACACAAAATTCATCAAATGAGTGCCATAACTTTTGGCAGCAGGGCATTGTACTGCGAAAACTAAAACTGCCAAAACCCCTGAAACGTGTTCATACACACAACAATGGGGTATTGGCAAAACAAATGAGAAAATCAGCACTTTTAGGAGCTTTAAGGTTCAGGCATTCTTTACGCCTTTCAGAGTTTAAATGAGACTTTTTAACAGTTTTTACACAATCACTATTTGAACAAAGTTCATGCTCAATGATCCAGGTATAAAATCCAACAATGTTCAGTCGGGTCATCTGGACGGTTTGAGATGTTTCGTCCATCATCCAACAGACTTCTTCAATCCAACACGAAACGTCTCAGCACTAAAAATAAACCATCCAGATGACCTGACTGAACATTGTTGAATTACTATTTAGGTTTAATAATTCAGGGAGATTTAACTGCAAAATCTAAAAAAAGGTTAAGTCAGGTCATCTTGACGTCCAGAGGACCTGACTTAACTTGTTTAGATATTTGTACATGGATTATTGAGCATGCACCAGGATGTTAACTGCAAAATGTTCCACACAGTATGATGATGAAATACACAACCTTTTTGATGTGTACGGTTTCTAAAATTGTTCTGGTCTTTTTATTTCCACATATTTTAAAGGTCTTAAAGTTTATACATAAAATTAGGCATTGCTTCTTTTGACAGTCATCATGGCTCTCTCTACTTATAGGACTTCCAATTTTCTTTTAATTACCTTCAGGGTGCAGAATGGATTTCCATGATATTTGAGCTTTTCTGACATTTTTATATTGGATTGTTATTTTTTTAGGGTGCATTCACACCAGCCCTGTTTAGTCCGCTTTAATCAAACTCTAGTCCGTTTGCCTAGAAAGTCCGGTTTGTTTGAGGAGGTGTGAATGCGCAATCAAACTCTGATGTGGGCCAAAAAACGAACGCTGGTCTGCAAAAAAACCTAGATCTCAGTCTGGTTGAAGCAACCTTGAATGGTTGGTATGAATGCAAGAGGGCTGGAGACCGCTCCAAAAGCAGGAAGTGGACTATAGCGCAGGGCATTCTGGGTAAATACAACAAAAACAAACAAGCATTTCTCTTACCTCATACGTAGCCGTCAGACGCCTAGTGTAAAGAACAACATTCTCCATGGTCTTCTGCCTCATATTCTGCTTGCTCATGCTGAGTCCATTGTTGAACAATGACAAAACAGAAATCCTAAAATTTGACGCCACTCCGTTTTTGTTTTTATTTCCAGAAGAAGAAGAAGAAGAAGAAGTGTCTTTTTCAGAGGTTTTTGTGTTGTTTCCTTCAGTAGTTCTTGGTGCAGCGCCACCACAGGCACGGGGTGGAACAGGTTGGCTCGACTGACTTAGTGCAGCGTGAATGCAAACCACAGCAGCTGAAAATGTAACAAATGTTCTGAATTTGGTCCCTAACCGAACCGAGTCTGACGGACTATCAGGTGTGAAAACATCCTTAGAAACACTAGTTTTAGAAAACTGTTATCAAAAACTTTCTAGATGAGTTAATTTAAGGGTCTGTTTTTATATTTGAATGTACTTTTATTTACCCTGGTATGTTTTAAAGCGTGTGTTTATATATTATTGTCCTTTTATGATCTGGTGGTCTCTGATATGCACTGCCTGACATCTTTCATGTCAGAGGGGTCGAATGTGAAGCCTCATCTAAGATCGCAAGAGCTTGTGTGAATGACTCTCAGCTACAACCATACTAAACACAGCTCTGTAAATATCAGTAAAATTGACAAAGTTATATGTGTTTTTGTGTTGTCTAAGATTGATTAGCTGTGGTGACCATCTTCAAATGAGCTGACTCCAAAAGACATAGAGTTTTTGATGTAAATCCAACTTTTACCTTCAGAGTTTTACTATTTTCCTCCAGTGGTTTATGAGACATTTTGCTAACAGATGAACAGAGTTTATATCAATGGTTGTGGCGATTTTTGTGTTTGCTGCAGTTGTGTAACTGTGGTGGCCATTTTGAATTAATTTGACCTTAAATGGTGATCAGTGTAGATGAAAATCCAATGATTGCTTTCAGCTTTGTGACAGTTTCATTACACCTGTCCACTGCTCCATGATATATTTTGCTGATGCAACAGACAAATAAACACACACACACACACACACACATACACACACACACGCAAAAATATTATTGCTGTAGCCTTCGGTGTAATAATGACCGTGGCAACCATAGGCCTTGTTTACACAATGTGTTTTTTGAGTGAAACCACAGATTTTCTGATGTGGTTCGATCATTTATGTACACAACAATAATCACTGTTCCTTCTGGAACCAAAAGTTTCAGAGTCCTGATCCCAGAATAGAGGTTTTCAGGGAAAACACCTGCTGCGGTATGAAATACTCCACAGTTGTGAAGTCATACATGCAGTTGCAGTCCCAAGTTGAAATGCTCTAACAACAGTTACAATAAATAGCAGAGAGCAGAGCATTTTTTGTGCTACTCATCTTTTTTCGCATGTAGGAGCAAACCAACAACCTGGGTCCAAAGGGATTTTCCAGTTTGGATGTAACTATGATCATGCAGACACTGCATGCAGCTGAGCCTGACATCAGGGTTGCCAGACAAAACATGAATGCCTTTTATTTACCCCTTTCTTATCTGTGCACATATTCACCAAACACAGAACACACCTCATCTTACAGCACCCTCACTCAGCACGTATGAGAGTTAGGGTCACAATACAATAATTTAAAAATGACAGTGCAATAATAAATATTTTCTTATCTGGCAACACTGGCTGGCATGGAAACTACAGCAGAGCCGCATAAACTATTCTTCTTTGTAGTTTATCTGCCCCCATAAACACAGAAAAACTGTTTTCAGAGGTTGTCTTGTACACAGGGTCTAAATAGGTTTCAAGCAAACAAACAAACAAACAATAAAACAATGATATGTCTTTTGTTATGTTTAATTTTTCACACTCAGGTTGACAGGAATGAATATTCCAGCACCAATCATCAGCAACAAAAACTGGCTGCGGCTGCATTTTGTAACGGAGAGCAACCACCGCCACAAAGGCTTCAGGGCTCAGTATCAAGGTAAGGCACTTCATTTGCATGACTTAATAAAATACCCCGACTTAAAACAGAAAGAATCATCATAAAAGAAACACTCTGAAGCCTAATTAGAAAACACGTTTTTGATCGTTGTAAACTGAATATTTAACAGTTTGACTAACGCCTTCTGCAGCACGCACAAAGGATTTTTTTTTCTGCTTAAAACCACGACCTTGTTAATCAAATATTTGTTAGGTAAATACTGGATTTAATTTACCCTTTCTACAAAAACAGTAAATCTCAATAAACTTAATAATCCTTTACACTGATGTTAACTGTTATGACTTTAGGTGAGTCATGCTGCGTCAAAGCCAGACATAAAACCTTAAACATGACCATAAACAGATTTAAAAGTCTCTCAGTAGCTTGTATGTGCACTGAAAACTCTGGGACCTACTAACATGAACAAAACAAAAAAACTGCCTCTCATCTCTGGCTGTGTGTTGCTGGGCATTGATGGTTATTTTGCACTTTCATTGGCAGATGTTCAAGCAGAGGTGCACTTGGCAGACTTATTTTGCATTTGAACAAATAAAATTACAGTCAATTAATTATTTAACAGTCTAATTGTGCATAACAGCTTGACCTAATTATTTGACCAACAGTGTCCCAGTGTTTTGAAACTCCCATCCCTTTGTTTTTGCTCGATGCATCGTTTACTGCTTTTGGCTGTTCTGTTGTTGATGACATCGTCTTACATCCCTTAGTTTTTGTCTCCAATCTGGCCCCTGCTGGGTTTGATTAGACCCTATCAAAACATGTCGTGTTGCCGTTTTTGGGATGCTTTTTGAGTTCCCTTAACTTTCTAATCTGCTTTTGCCATCCAGTCGTTAAACTGTTAAGCAGACAATAAAAACCGTATTGAAGTGTGTGAGAACAGCTTTAACAAGGATGCGTGTTTGGTAGTTTTTATACATAGCCATTAGCCATCATTTTATACATAGCAGTTTATTAGTCAGCAGAGCCAATTTTTTCAAAGAGAAAGAAACATTTGTACTGTATCTTCTCAATCTAATACTGTACCTTCTTTTATATCTAATGAACTCTTTCCATTGCTTTCAACCAGTGAAAAGCTCTGGAGAGCTTAAATCCAGAGGCGTAAAATTATTACCAGGAAAGGACAACACTAACAAACTGTCTTTAAGTAAGTCTTTTATTTTTCTTATGCAACTGTTTTTATTGTTTATACACATTTTTTATTTTTTTGTTTATTCAAGGCTTGTGTTCTGGGTCTTTTTTATTTCTGTCGGTTTCTTTGCTTCATGGTTAGTTAAAGGCATTAAGCTACAGTACTAGATTTTGCAGAAGTGCAGTCGCTTTTTCTTTCTGATGTCCTTCTTCCCCTGCTGTCCTTGACTTCTTGTCTTGACAGAAATTGTCACGGCTAAAACAGACCTAGTTATTGTCCCTTGTCACAGAGGGAAGAGGGGGAATTGGAAATGCAGTTCGTCCATTCATCTGTGCATGTTGTGAGCATGATAACTTTGAAAAATAAGGGACGTACCATCCATTTTAGTGTGTGGCTGCATCTAGGCGTAACAAAGTCCACTGTCAAAAATTGGATTGTGATGTCAAAATTCAAGATGGCCACCTTATATAGTAGTCTCCAGATATTTTGCAGTTTGACTTTCATGGACTCACTCATTTGCAAGTTTTCAACATGAGATTGTATGTGACGCACAATTGGCGATGGGGAAAGACAGACCCCACCCCGCCCCCACCTTTCTCTTTCTGAGGCTGTCTGTCCCAGCAGAGCAGAGACACACAACAGGTTGCATGCCCACCTGTTGTGTGTTTCTGCTCTGCTGGGACAGACAGCCTCAGAAAGAGAAAGGAGGGGGCGGGGGGAGGGTGTATCTTATACCTGCGTGAACCACATGAGTGACATAGATTGTTTCTTTAAAATAATCAAACATGACCAGAGCTGAGCCTTTAGTCCCCCTCGGCGATCACTGAGTGGGCCAGGCCACCGGGAAATGTCCTGGTTCTCCCGATGGCCAGTCCGATTGGCGCAGTATCCGTAGCATCAGTCTTTCTCCTCTCTTTAGCTGTGCTCTTTTAGAGCGTTTAGAGAGTTTAGAACATTGTTAAGAACATTGCAAGAGTGTGGGAAAGGTTTATAACTTAAAATGTTTATAAATACTAAAATAAATATAACATTCCTACTTTGCGGATATTCACCTATTGCAAAGGTGTCTGGAACGTAACCCCTGCAGTAAGTCAGGGACTAATGCATATGTAAACCAGTTACCCCGATCATTTGAGGGAACTACAGTATACTTTCTAGTTGTTATCATACTTAAAAGTATAGTTTCACTAAATAACTGGGGTAGCCTTGGGGTGGCTGAAGATTAATCTGAAGTGTACAAGGCCTCCAGTGGCCACCCCCTGGCTCCACCATTGCTCCTGGTGGTGGATAAAACTGATCCCTCCAGTCACCAGGATCTGTCACTCTGCGCTGCCTTGGACAAGTAAATGAAAAAAACCTCCCTCTGTTCTTCTCCACAGTGTAACTCCCACTTGAACATCCTTCATTAAAACATTAAGGTTCACTTGCATTCCCTGTTCAATTTCAGTCCAGAAAAACACTAATCTTGAAAACTACAGACATTCACTATTCAAATCCCTCAGCAACGCGGGACATCAGCGCACTGCTTGCGTTTGTAGATAAATTTGACAAGTGTTAGTTGGCCTGTACACCCCAGCCCCACCCATCTCAGTTTGTACTGTTTAGGGAACAGATTGACTTATGTGAGTGAAACCCACACGTGGCAGTAGTCAAGGTTGAATGACCACTCACTTGTCAGGTGATTTGTGTACACTTCAAACAAAACAGAAAGCATTCTAATAGCTCGGGGAGCTGTGTCATTACCATAAATCTGGAGCACAGTTCCCTTTAACTCAGCAGAGTGCTAAAGACTGGGATGATAACAGGTTGTAATCTTTATTACCTTATGCCTCATAGATTCAACACTCCATGGAAACATGAATAATGCAGAGGGCTGTAATCTTCTCCACGAGACAATGCTGTATATCATTAAAATGCTATACGAGGGATGCTTCAGAAGCTTTGAGGATTTATTGCCTATAATTGAACTCATAACTGCATTATAACTCGCAAAAATTAGGTTCAGAGCTTATGAACTTTCTGAAAGAAGTCAACAACAAACCGTGTGCCGGTGATGCTCCTCTCTTCAGAAAAGCATTGCATAAACCTTAAGTATATTTTAAAAATAAATATGAAATGACATGTTTATACAATCCATTCCATAATAATTTAGGGACGATGAGGTTGTTAAAGTATTTTTTGGGTTTTAGCCACCTGTCTACACCCACATGACAATGCTCAATTTAAACAGTATCTCCAAGGTTTTATCGAGTCAACTAAATTATTACTATATGTGAAAAGTCTGGCTGAATGATTTTTGTTGCTCCAGCAATCAATAACTCAAGGTTATTCAATCTCCTGTGTGCCTCAGGTAGATTTTTCTTTGTTAGCTCAGGTTTGAGTGTTTCATTTAAGCTTGGCACTCACTCTTTCCCCAAAGATGTGTAAATTCACTACAGCGCTGCCAAATCACTGTCTTACATTCAGAGATGATGTCTGTTTCGTTCCTCAACCCCAGCAGAACTATATTTATCCGGGGTGTTTTCCAAATCGACAGAGTTCTGACAAATCTGTGCGGCTCATGTTTGTCTTTTCTTGTGCTCAGTGAATGAAGGGGGGGTCAAACAGGTGTCTAACTACTGTCCTGACCCGGGGGAGCCGGAGAACGGCAAACGGATCGGTTCTGACTTCAGGTTAGTTTGCTGCTTTTTATCTGAAATGAACTGCATACATAAATTCAAGGAGGATAGCGGTGATACGTTTAGTGGTATTATTAGCAGGACTGTGTCCAGTCTAAAGATGTCAGCCTGAAATATTAAAATGTTTGTTTATGCAACAAATATTAAATTCAGTTTAATCTAGAAGATGATAACGATTTCTGTTAAATGATCAGATGTAAGTTATTTTTATGATCAAAGCCCCTGAAGAGAGAACAATTTGTGGTAACACTTTACAATAATAATAAATAACACAACATTTGGTTAACTACTATGGAACACCTAAGGAACAAATCAGGAACTAATGAGTAGTTAACCAGTACTTACTGGGGAACACACAGTCAAGCCTTATTAGGGGACTACTGGTTAGTTACCTTGTAAATGACAAGGAACTAATCAAGAACTAATGAGTAGTTACCAAGAAAACCAAAGAGGAATTAATCAGGAGCTAATGGGTAGTTCAGCAGTACTTACTGGGGAACACACAGCCAAGCCTTATTCGGGGACTACTGGTTTGTCACCACAGAAACAGAGGAGAAATTCTCCACGTAGGTTCTAAACCCTGCACCAGTGAGGTCACATCTCGTAATTGTCAAAAACCTGTTTCCTATTGTTTACTGATTTTATTACCCAGTAGTTCCTGATTTGTTCCTCTTTATTTTCTTTGATAACTACCCATTAGTACTTAATTAGTTCCCTTTTGTTTACAAGGTAACTAACCAGTAGTCCCCTAATAAGGCTTGGCTGTGTGTTCCTCAGTAAGTACTGGTGAACTACTCATTAGCTCCTGATTAGTTTCTCTTTGGTTTCCATGTTAACTACCCATTAGTTCTTGATTAGTTCCTCTTTGTTTACAAGGTAACTAACCAGTAGTCCCTTAATAAGGCTTGGCTGTGCGTTCCCCAGTAGGTACTGGTTAACTACCTATTAACTCCTCATTTGTTCCTGATTAGTTCCTGAGGCGTTCTCTAGTAGTTAATCAAATTTTGTGTACCTTATTGTAAAGTGTTACCAAATTTGTACACTGATCTGTGATAGGATCCAGAAAGTTTTAGATCTAAGTAAACACTGAGGTGTCGTTGCATGCCTCGGTTTTGTTCCGAGTATATCCGTGAGTGACGTGAAATAAATAAAGAATTTGGTATTTCATCTGGAGTCATCTTTGAAAAATTGATTGCCTTTTTCTGCTGCTAATGGTATTTGTTATCTCCACAGCATCGGAGCAACTGCTCAATTTACCTGCGATGAGGACCATGTGCTGCAAGGTTCCAAAACGATTATCTGCCAACGCGTAGCCGAAGTCTTCGCAGCTTGGAGCGACCACAGGCCCGTCTGCAAGGGTGAGTGTGGCTCGCGAGGAGCTAATAAAACAGTTTGATTAAGGCAGTGCCTCTGGATATAGGCACTATGCAGATAGAGGAAAGTTCATTTCTGTTAATTATGCATGAAAGCTGCTGCTGCTGCACACGTCCAACCCAAAACGCTTCCCCCCAGTTTTTCTGTGTTTCTTAATACCTGGAGCACCTTTTAAAATTTGATTAACGGAAATACACCTAATAGACCTTCTCACTACTTGTGCAAACAATACATTACTCTCAGTGATATTACAATGCAGAAGTTATTACTCTGCCTTGAGAGCACCATGTCCTTCAATATTTATAGTGTGTTAGGAAAGGACTTTAGTTTCTGCTGTGTAGTATAGAAGCTTATAGATACTGTAGCTATAACTACAGAAATAAAATGGTTGTTCTAGCACTGCTAAACCTCTTCTGTTCAGTTGTTCCAGGCGTCTTGAAGAAAATGTCAACTGCACGATGTAGACAGAGGTTTTAGTCTGGAGTTAGTTAGATCAGGGCTCTGTGGGGGCCACCATGTGTCTTTATTCTTCTTGTCACTAAACATATTTTTATGATTCTGGTTAGGTTTTGTTGTGAAGCTGTCATCATGTATTTCAGACGTCAGACACACGCCTGATCATTTGAAGAGCCTGTAAGTTTTCCACCAGCGGGAATGTAAAGTAAAATAAAACTGTTCATTTTCTCTTCTGCCAATAGTGAAAACGTGTGGGTCAAACCTGCAGGGACCATCGGGGACGTTTATGTCGCCAAACTTCCCCATCCAGTATGAGAGTAACTCCCAGTGTGTGTGGATCATCACAGCCAGTGACCCCAACAAGGTAAATGAATATTTCTTTCCATCTCTCTCTATGCTGTAAGTGTAGTTCTGACTAATTTAATAATTAATTAATTTTAAACTGTTGTCTATTGTTTATATACTGTTTTGGCACATTGTTTTTGTACCATTAGTGCTTAGTGTATTCTTAGTTTAGTGTATTCTTAGTTTAGTGTATTCTTAGTTTAGTGTATTCTTAGTTTAGTGTATTCTTAGTTTAGTGTATTCTTAGTTCATGACTCGGATCTTACTAATATTTTTCTTTACAATTTGTGTTTTTGTTGGATGTAACTGGGACCCTGCGTACATGTTTCGTCCCATCTTATGTATCACATGTGGTGTGTATGACAAATAAATCTCGCTGACTCTGACTCCGTTGTAGGCCTGAAAACCATCACTAGCAGCCATTTAAATTGTAATATTTTTAATGTTTGCAAAACTATATATTGGATAACTTAACATTTTATATTAATATTATTAATATTAACATATTAATAAAATGATGGAACAAACCCCCAAACAATTTTACATATTTAATGAAGGAACCTATTGATGAATTTGACGTGTTAATCATAAATAGATTTAAATGATCAACTCGTCTAGTCATCTTTTGTTCCATTTTGTTTCAGTAACTTGCTTCCACCTTTCCAGTACAAACAGGAAATGTGCTTACAGTCTGCAGGTTTTTTCTCTGTTTCCCATTTTCGATTGGGATAGATTTTATATGGTCTGTGGTTGGTGTAATAGTATCTGTGCTTGAGTTTGCATTGAATCAGCCCATGCTGGGCACAAATAGAAGAGTTATGGACTAACTAAAGAAAAATGTCCCATTTTTGTTCTTCAAGATTAAGGCTTAAATCTTGTAACCAAGTCTTTTATATGTAGCAGAAAAACTGAAGTGGTGGAGTCCAATGCACTGACCATGTTGGAGATGTTTTTTTATGCATAAGAATTTGTTCCCTATTTAGGTCCATTCATGTCAGTATTGGACATTTAAAAATATATTTAAGCATGCATCTGTTTTGCAGGGTGTCCTTAGGTTGTATATATTCTGGCTCCAGAACACAGACACTTTTTCTTATCAGTAAACAACGCTACAGAGGACTTTATTACAGTTCTTACCTGTTTGACACGACTGTTGGAAATTGAATGACTCACTTCATTCATCTGCGCTAACAAAAGAAATAGTTACTGAATGAGAACAAACTTCTCCCCTGAGTGCAGAAGTCGGAGCGGCTCCTAATGGTCACGAGCAGACGTGTGCATAAATCTGACTCTCTTGGTATTCTGTGCAATGAGTCACATACACAGTTGTGTCAATCATTTGGGTCCCTGTTAATAAACCAAACAGTGAAGACTTATTGAAAACTCACTGTGACTGGCAAGTGCCATAGCTTTGTGCTGCTGTGTTTTCCCAGACAAACAAGCCTTTGACTTGGCAGCGAAACTTGGTCCATTTGTGTTATTATGGTAATTATGTTTTTTCTGTGTGCATCGTAATGAGGCCGCTTTACATAGATGTTGTGCAGACATTGTCCTCCCACTGGCCATAAAAAGGGAGGCAAAGGACGAGCAAGCAGCCTACATGTTTGTCATCAACAGATGTGACACTAATGTCATGAGCACATCCTTCCTGCCATCGCTTATCCAGGCAGGCTGCAGACAACGATAATGTGGCTCATTGGCAAACGTCTCTGCAGTAGTCTCAAATTAATATGATGATTATTGGCGGAAGCAGCTGCTGCCAGTTTGATCATTAAAAATGACATCTTTTGTGATGCTTTACTATGTTCATTTGTTAAAGATATAGCAGTGACAGCCAACCAAGATATCTCAAGGGTAAATGTGGACAGGCAATTAATAATTTGCAACTCTTAAATGCAGCTTTAAGGATTTTATTTGTGATGGTGCTTTCATTTAGTATACTGTTTTGAACAGATTTCCTTGTTTGTAGTGATGCTTGTAGAAACTCAGTCTCAGTCAAATCCTGATTCTAGAGTTTCTGGGATTGAATGTGACTTGATTTTAGTTTATTATTTCTTGTTGGATTTGCTGGTTTGGGTTTTGGGGGTATTTTCTGCATTATTCAAAAAAGTATCAGAATGCAGACTATGCCATGCAGCCAGCTGAATTATGAATTTAGGGGAAGTCTTGAGCTTTTACAGCATTCCTTGATCAAACATGATGCTGTCTCCCTTTATGTTTGAGGCGTTTATAGTTATTTGATTTTAAATCAGTCTTTTCATACATTTTTCATTTTGAAAATATAAAACACAAAGAACATAAAACAAAAAATCCCTCCACACTGGATCAGTCATACATACATAAATGAATTCCACAAGCATTGATAAGTTTTCCACATACAACATAAAGGGCTGCCACATGTCCCAAAATCTTCTAACAGAGCCCTTCAGGATACAGTAGTCCCTCACTACTTCACGGTTCATTTTTCGCAGACTCGCTCTATAGCGGTTTTTAAAAGTAAGATTGGACATGACACAATTGGCTGATTGATGTATGAGCCATGGATTGTTTGTTTAAAGTAAATTATTTTAAATGTTTTTGCACCTGTGTGCAGCCCACAAGTGCAGGGGGAAGCTCCCTCCTGCAGCCTGTCATGATCTCCTTCTCTGCAACATTTCTCCTGCTGCAGCTTTGTGAAGGGTTAACCCTTTGCTGTCCAGATGCACTGATCAACTTTTGTCTTCCAACTTAAAATTCAAAGTATGTCACATCGTAAAATCATCATAATCACAAAATTAGTTATTTTGAATTATTTTAGAACGTCTATGTTCAGTTGTTCCAGTGTAAATGATCAAGACGTACATTTCTGCTCCGTGCTGCAGAGCTGTGTGAAGGGTTTGATGTCCTGCTGCACTACTCTACAATTTAAATTTAAATACTGTAACATTTTAAATAAACAATCCATGTTGCATAGATTGTTTATTTAAAATGTTACAGTATTGAAATTTAAATTGTTTATTTAAGGAGGGAGATTGGGAGTAACAGGTGATGAGTGAGTGTGATTGCAGCATGCCACATGTCATGACAAAGTTTACTGAACTTAAACTTGGACTACTGTATTCCTACTTTGTGGTTTTTCACTTATCGCTTGGGGGGGAGGGGGGTTACGAAACCCCCACGCTAAACGAGGGACTACTGTGTATCTTACTATTTTCCAGATGGATATGATTACATCACTTC
This sequence comes from Nematolebias whitei, assembly GCF_014905685.2. Lineage (NCBI taxonomy): Eukaryota > Metazoa > Chordata > Actinopteri > Cyprinodontiformes > Rivulidae > Nematolebias > Nematolebias whitei. The sequence goes on along the minus strand of NC_056502.1, from coordinate 29,976,365 downwards.
TCTTATCTAATATACGTATGCTGGGGCGTGTGGGTCCTTCCAATTATACAAAACTAGTCTCCTGGTTAAAAGAGAGCCAAAAGCAATCACATCCTTCCCGTACTTGCTGAAGGACATATTCACAGGGACCACCCCAAACAGTGAGATGAGTGGTGATGGGTGTACAGTTTTGCCACACATCCCAGAGAAGGTGTCAGAAATTGATTACCAAAAGGTCTGCAGTTTGGGACAGGTCCAGAATGTATGCAGGAGTGTAGCTGGAGTCTGTTTACAACAATTACATGTGGAGTCCAGGTTTTGATCTTGGACAGCTTGTCTTTGGCCCAGTGCAACCTGTGCACCACCTTGACTTGAATTACAGCATGTCTCAGGATGATTGAGGATGTGTAAGTGTTCTTAATGATCTTTCTCCAGACTGAGTCTGTTTCCCATTTCATTTTAAGGGAGTCCAATCTGGACTCATGGTATGAACTGAGCAGTGTATAGATCTTGCTGAGGGCCCCTTGGTATCAGACCTGCATTCCAAAAAATGTTACTTTTTGTTTTTGACTTTCACAGTTTAGTAATCTCCAGCAACATTTTATCAAAAGAGAATTTATGGAATTGAGCAGCTTCATTATGAATTTCATATAAATTAGATAGTGGGTTACTTGGTAGTAATGCTCAAAACTCATTTAATAAAACCGCTCATCTGACATAGAAGGTTTGGCGTGTTTAAATAAATATTCCAAATAAGACCAATTTCCAGGTTGGCACTTGGTAAGTAAACTAAATGTCACAGCCAGTGGAAAACATTCAGAGTTTAAGCTGTGTTTAATGTATAGAACATGGAAAAGACAGGAAATCTTCAAGTAACATTCCCGTATTATTTATTTGAATGTCAGCATTCCTTTGTTTCATGTTAGAGATGTTTGAAGGGTTTTATGTCAGACATATGATTGTATTACCTACAGGAGACAGCAGTCAGAAGGATCAGTTTGGAGAATCAAACAAAAAGTCTCATTGGGATGTCAAGCTGACAGATTCTTGAAATATGATCCATGGAAGAGCAAATTATGCCTGCAAACTCAAATGGAGTTCGCAGCAGTTTGAGCAAAATGTTGGGAGAAATGGATTTTTACTGTTTTCATTTGACATTTGTTTTCGTCATTTGTCATTATTTTTTCAGTTAAATAATCCCTTTTTGTTTAACCCATTTCCACTGTGCTCATTCTAAAATGAGAAGACAAATATGGGGAATGACAAAATAAAATACATTGTCTATTTTTTCATCTGAGCTCAAAAGCAATGTGAGCAATCCAGATTTTTCAGTGGAAAACCTGTTGGTCAGAGAAGCAGGATGACTCCTGGCAGCTGATCAGTGGCAGAAAACATCTCTATTTACATAAACCAACAGGAAGGCTGCTTAAAACAGTGACAAAGTAGAGAACTGTGTTGTGCAAAAAAAGATAAGGTGTAAACTGATTTAATATTTTTAGCTTTGAGTCAAAGTATCCTGATGCATGCTCAATAATCCAGGTAGAAAAATCCAAGAAAGTTCAATCTGGTCCTCTGGACATTCAATAAAAACAAAAAACAAAACAAAGCAAAAAAATCTAGAAACGTTTCGTCTCTCATCCAAGAGACTTCCTCAGTCTGAGGTGCTGTTTTCAGCTCAGTCTCTTAAA
>NC_056502.1:29922229-29969698 GCF_014905685.2 Nematolebias whitei | reverse complement strand
TATATTGCTTAAAAGTATTTATTTATTTATTAATGATTGTGGTGGTAGAAAGACTAATGGCCCAAGCCACCATTGTCCACCCCCTGGCCCCGCCTTTGCGCCTGGTCGTGGATGAAACGTTTCTGTCCACTCTCCAGGATTAGTCATTCTGCGTTGCTCCACCTCTGTTCTTCTCCTCAGTGGAACCCCTATCTTGCACCAAAAACATTAAGGTTTACTTGCAATCCCAGTTTAATTCCAGTCCAAATAAACACCAAGCTCGAAATTTAGACATTTGCTGTTCAAATTCCTCAGCGATGGCAGACATTGGCATGTTGTTTGTAAATTTATGTGTTTTCTTTTCAAAGGAGTTTACCAGAAAAGTACTGGTAAAAGGAAAACATATACAATTTGTATATTGTTAATAATTATAATGAATAAAGTTGAATATGCCCCTGTTTTTGTCTGATGTTACATTGTCAGTGAACACTGGGATGCAGTGCCACCATTATTTAAAACCTTCATACTATTCAACTGCTTTAATGTCTTTTACAAATGATGTATTTTTGCTTTGAATCGTCAACCTCCTAAGACATGTCTGTGCTTAATTTCTGGATGTTTAGGTAGAAGTAGGTTTTAGTTTCATCTGTTCAATAAATTCTTTTCCAGAACAGATTCAGCTGTTTGAGGTGTTTTTGGGCAAAGTCTGATCCAGGCTTTCTAAAGGCTCAGAGCTCATGAATAGTTTGTACCTTGTGATGAATTCACTTTGGTTTTTCTTGTGAAGTTTCCTTTTTATAGAAGACTTGAATAATGATATATGACTACCCCCTGGAGCATATTCTGCTTTTGGCTGGGTGTTGTGGAGGGCTTTTTTTTTCTTCTGTAGCAGATCCTGTTGTCTTTCATAGACACCCAGGCTTTTTTATGTTGCCAACCTCACCAGGGTGTTTTTTATTTCTCAGAATAGACAGAGTTATTTTGGCCTCAACAACAATTTTAGGTTCATCATAGCTTTGAAATGCAAATGCAACTTAAGACCTCTTACTTGTCCAAATGATGAAGAATTAATGGAGGTCCAAACCATGCCTATCAAAAAAAAAAAAAAAAAAAAAAAAAAATAGGTTTAACTATTTGGATCAGCCAAAAGTTGCAATTTCTAAAGTTGTTTACTTCAGTCAAATATTCAAATGGCAGTTAGTGTTTAAGTTTTAGACTAATACTACACATTTAATAGGATAATATACATTTGTTTTATTTATTTATTTGGAAAGGCTATGAACAGTTTTGATCGTACCTGTTCCAGACAGCTTTTTGAACAACCTCAGTTTGGAAAATTACTGATCAGTTTTCATCAGTTTTCATCACATGTATGTGCTAACTGGTAGTCCAATCCCTGTCCATTAGCAAAACTGATTACTGCCATCTTAAAATTATGATTATCTGCTCATAATTATGTCTGAAACAATTAAGATATTCATTTTGTCTTAAATTTTTTGATTAAACTCTTATTTAAAACACCTGAAATATATTTTTAACTAGAACTATCCATCTATCCATTTCTTTCAACCTTTATTTATACAGGTCAAGCTCATTGAGCCTCAAGGACTCATATACAGTTATTTACCATTATCTTTTACCTGATTCTTCCTTTTTGGGTTACGGGGTGTCACTGATGCCCATATCTTACAGTCACTGTGTGAGAGGTGGGGGACACCCTGGACTGGTTTCCAGTCCATCACAGGGACACATAGAGATAAACAACCATTCACTCTCTCACTCACACCTAGGGACAATTAGAGTTACCAGTCAGTCTAACATACATGTTTTTTGTCTGTGGGAGGAAACCGAAGTACCTGGAGAAAACCCACGCATGCAGGGAGAGAACATGCAAACTCCACCCAGAAGGGTGACCTGCTCGCTGAGAGGTGCCAGCTCTACCAGCTGAGCCACCGTGCCACCCAACTAGAACTAAATTTAGTTATGAAGATGTTTTTGTGAATAGAAAGGGATACATTTCATTTGGTCTTTCCCCGTCTTTACACAAATCTGAATGCAGCATACCCCAAAAGATTTCACAGATGAACTGAACAAGATATTGCTGGATTACTGCTGAGTAATAAAAGTATGCAGTGAACAAATTGGTTTGGACACACTGCTATAACGCTTCAGTGGTTGTCTTTAAAACTGACAAACTCTGGTTGGACCAGTAAATAAAGGGATGTTGTTTTCAGCTTTCTTTTCATGCATAAAACAAATCCATTGCAGTTATTTATATTTATTTATTTATTCGTATGTTCTGCTCACAACAAACCCTAAAACAGTTTTTAAGATGGTATTGAAAGCTATTTGTAATTTCTCACTCACAAACCCCGATTCTTCACTGTGTTTGACATAAGATCTTGTTTCCCTCTCTTTTTGTCACTAGCGTTTGGGCATAACGAGTGCCCCGACCCCGGCATACCTTTGAACGGCCGGCGCTTTGGGGACAATTTCCAGTTGGGCAGCTCCATCTCTGTGGTCTGTGAGGAAGGCTTCATCAAGACACAAGGAGCCGACACCATCGCATGCCATCTAGAAGAGGCGAAGGTGATGTGGAGCGGACTCATTCCCAAATGTGAAGGTAAGGTGAAATGGAATGCATGATATTTGAGCAAATGTGGGTTGAAGAAAAGTCAAGAGTTTAAATAGGATAAAAAGAATGGGTTAGATTGGGTTAGAGCAGTGACACTCACATTTTTCAGCATGCGAAATGACCAGTCGAAGTGATCTACTATAAGGCCCCATTTGAGAGTTTTCTTTCTATGCTTACTGGGAGTAATAAACAATAAATGAGCAGGTTTATGCTCTAGTTTCCATGTCTGTCAGGTTGCCAGACAAGACATTATGAACTATAGTGCTGTTGCTTTAAAATTATAGTATTTTGACCTGAACTGTTTTATGTGCTGAGTAAAGCTATTCTAAGATGAGGTGTGTGTTGTGTTTGTTGAACATGTGCACAGAAACAGAGGGGTAATTAAGGCATTTTTAAATTTATCTGGCAACCCTGATGCTGGGCTCAGCCGCATTCATCGCACATGCAGCATCTGCATGACAGTTGTCCAAACTAGTGAATACACTAACGTCTCTTTGGACCCTGGATTTTATTAGTTTTGCTCCTACATGCTGAAAAATGGCGTGTAGCACAAAAACACTCTGCTCTCTTATTATACAGTAACTGTTGTTTGTGCAGAAAAACTTTGGACTGCAGCCTCCTGTAGTGCACACGACTTCACACTTGCGGAACATTTCCCACCTCTGTGGGTAGTTCCCCCAAAAAGCTCCACTCTAGCTATTTACTTTGTACATGGACATAAGTAAATGGATTAAACGGCCATTCAGAATAAAAATGCGTCATGTAAACGCCCCATTCGAATTAATCTTTGTTGATTCAGCTCGATCCGAATTAATTTGTAATCCGAATGAGAGGGGTATTTATGCTGATTCATAATCCTAACGGTGTGCATATAAACAATTAATTTGATCATTTTATTCCAATCGTGGAAAACTGACCTGACTGCACATGTGCGACCTATGTCAACCTCACGTTTTCCGGCCTGGCTAGATGCTAATATGTTGGGGAAGCAAAACTGGTTGGTGAGCGACAACATTTCTACTAGAAACTTTGAAAGAGCTCAAAATGATCTGTATTACCTGTAGCTCAATCAGGGAGCGCAGTAATGTCTCCACCTTCATTAAAACCTGTCGTGGGTCCATTTTGGGTGCTCAGGTTTGTTTACATTCATCACAAAAGTAGAACTTCCTCTTCTTCTGGGTTTTTTAAGGAGAGTTTACCACTCTGCGCATGTCAGTACTTCTACTCTGAACAAAAGCCCGCTGCATGTAACGCTCGTCGTGAACGGATTGTACCCATGTAAATGATACATTTGGATTAGTTTATCTGAATACATTTTAGTCTGATCAAAGAGTTTTGTGCATGTAAACATAGCTGCTGAGACCTGGATTCAGGTCGTTTTCACATCTTATAGTCCGGCATACCCGGTTCAATTGGGGACCAAAATTCGGAACATTTGTTACATTTTAAGCTGGTGCGGTTTTCATTCAAACTGAACGGAGTCAGTTGAACCAACCTGTTCCCCCCCTCACCTATGGTGGCGCTGCACCAAGAACTACCGAAGGAAACAACACCAAAATCTCTGAGGAAGACACTTCTTCTTCTTCTTCTTCTTCTTCTGGAAATAAAAACAAAAATGGAGTGGCGTCAAATTTTAGTGGTTTTAGGATTTCTGTTTTTTCTGTGGAACATGTGCCAAACAAACATTTTTCAGCAATGGTCTCAACAGAGGTTAGAAGATGGGCCTGTGATCGGAAAGTTGCAGGTTCAACTCCCGGTACCATCAACATCAAAATGTGGGTGGAAAAGGTGGAACACCCACACCTGCATCCACTCTCATTCACCCCACTCTGGGCCCCAAAGCAAGGCCCTTAAACCCCACCAGTGGTGGGATGTAACTAAGTACAAATACTTTGTTACTGTACTTAAGTACATTTTTTGTGTATCTGTACTTTACTTAAGTAGAGTTAAATGTGGGTACTTTATACTTTTACTCCACTACATTTTACATCAAGTATCTGTACTTTCTACTACACTACATTTTATATAATGCATTGCATTACAAGTTACATTCATGTTGCGGCTTTTTGATTTGTTTGTTACTTTGAATGTAACTAATGGTGAGAGAGGAGCTGGTCCACTGATTCACTGCAAAGTGGGCAGGTAACGTTAGGCCCACCTTCAAGAAGAGCTGGGCCAATTACATATATTCTAGTATATATGTAACTGAGCTGGGTGCACCCGCAGCACCGCTAACACATACAAAATGTATTCTACCGCAAGAGAGTCATCTAGAAGATATGCACCACCCATGGCCTTATTTAAAGACTGCTCAGTACAACAGGACAGATTCTCTCTCCCAAAAGAGCCAGATTGGACTCAAAAATCTTTGTAAACCAACTTCTTCTGAACTTGAACAAGAAATTCTTGCCTCAATATTAAAATGTGTCAGTTCATGGGATGTTAGGAGACAAGACATGTCTCCAAATGTCTCGACACTCAGGTCCAAGTTTTAAAAATGGTGTCAGGAAGTTAAAATATTGTTCAATATTGATCCATTACAATGTTGAATAGACAGTATTTTAACTAGTGTTGATGACAAACTGAAGTTGAAATATCAGTGGAAATTATCAGAGCCTGTTCCTTTGTTAGTTGTGTCTAATGCTCCTTTTTTCAGGCAGACAACTTTTACTTAAATGTGTTTACTGCAGTTAAAATGACACATTGGTTGTGATTTGTATTAAATAAAAACTTTCAAATGTAAAATCATTCCTCTTTCTTATTTTGATTAATGGCATTTAACTCTGCAGGTCATCCCTGAAATTCTGACGCACAGAATCACAAGTCCAAGTGTGAACTGTGTCGCAGAGTAAACACAATAAAAACATGTATTATCTGCAGCATTGTTCATTAAAATGGAACAACACTATTAATGTATTATAGAAAATATACATATGGTATGCAGACTTAAAGATATGTAGACCATTACATTAGGTAATACATTCAGCAAGTACTTTTACTTTTAATACTTTAAGTATTTCAAAAGCAAGTACTTATTTACTTTTACTTAAGTAAAAATGTTAATGTGGTACTTCTACTTTTACTAGAGTACATTTTTGTCTGTTTATTTGTACTTTTACTTAAGTACAGTGTTTGAGTACTTTCTCCACCACTGAACCCCACCATCTGCTCCCTAAACAGGTCACTCTTGAAAATGAGTTCTCATGGCTCAATGAGACTACCTGTATAAATAAAGTAAATGAAATATGAGCGGAAGATGAGGCAGAAGACCATGGAGAATGTTGTTTTTCACACAAGGTGGCTGACGGCTCCGTATGAGGTAAGAGAAATGCACATTTGGTTTGGTTGTATTTACCCAGAATGCCCTGCACTGTAGTCTACTTCCTGCTTTTGGAGTGGTCTCCAGTCTGCTTGCATTCACACTGCATTCAAACCACACTAGACTTCACTTCAACCGAACCGGGACATAGGTATTTAGGGTGGATTCACACCAGCCCTGTTTAGTCCACTTTAATCAAACTCTAGACTGTTTGCCTACAATGTCCGGTTCGTTTGGGGAGGTGTGAAGGCGCAATCGAACTCTGATGCGGACTTAAAAAGCGAACTCTGGTCCGCCTAAATACCTAGGTCTCAGTTCGGTTAAAGTGAACTCTAGCACGGTTCGAATGCATTGTGAATGCAAAAAGCAGGAAGTGGACTACAACGCAGGGCATTCTGGGTAAATACAACCAAACCAAATGCCTATTTCTCATACCTCATACGGAGCCGTCAGCTGCCTTGTGTAAAAAACAACATTCTCCATGGTCTTCTGCCTCATCTTCCGTTCATGCTGAGTCCATTGTTGAAAAATGTTTGTTTGGTACATGTGACACAGAAAAATCAGAAATCCTAAAACAGCTAAAATTTGACACTACTCCATTTTTGTGTTTATTTCCAGAATAAATAGAAGAGTCTTCTTCAGAGGTTTTAGTGTTGTTTTCTTCAGTAGTTCTTAGTGCAGTGCCACCACAGGTGAGGGCGGGAACAGGTTGGCCCTATTGTCTCTGTTCAGTGTGAATGTGAACCACACCTGTAATGACTGAGGTTGGATCAGAAACACAAGAATCCAGAACGGTTTAAAAGTTTTTTTTTTAAATAAGTAAAGAGCTGCCACTCTTCGCTGGTGTTGGTAGACAAGCAGCTGAAGCTAGATCTTGTAAGTCTCAGTGGGCCGGAGGCACAGCGCTGAACAGCGCTGAGACGTCACCGAGGGGCGGTGTACGTCGGTGGTCTTGGGTGGACGATCCAGAAGCAGAAGTCGTGGGCAGAAACAAGGTCAGCAACATGATCCGATAAAGGCGACAGTACCAAAGAACACGGCAAAACTCGGAGTCCAAAAACAAGCAGATAACGGCAGCAAAAAGGCAAATGAGCAGAGGTACAAAAGGGTAAGACAAAAATCAGAGGTCGAGGGACAGGCAGGAGACTGAACAGGATCAGGACACAAGAGAGAAACGCTGGAAGACTACTCACCAAAGGCTTTCGATATTCTGGCACCAGACTTCTTCTTCTTGTTTTGTTTTTTGGTGGTTGGCAGACCAACGTAAGGTGTATTACCGCCACCTACTGAGCTGGAGTGTGGACAAGAGATTTAAAAAAAAAAAAAACTAATTCTGTGAAATTAATTTAGCAACTCATCTAAATTCTTTCCATTAAATTTGTATTTTTTAAGAAAATACTAATTTTGTTTTTAAACTTTACTGATGTTACTACTAAAAACAAGGCAGCATGGAGGCGCAACTGGTAGAGCTGCTGCCTCTCAGCGAGCAGGTCCTTGGTTCAAACCCCGGTCCAGGGGCCTTTCTGGGTGGAGTTTGCATGTTCTCTCCGTGCATGCATGGGTTTTCTCCGAGTGCTCTGGTTTCCTCCCACAGACCAAAAACATGCATGTTAGACTGATTGGTAACTCTAAATTGTCCCTAGGTGTGAGTGAGAGAGTGAATGGTTGTTTGTCTCGTTTGTCTCTATGTGGCCCTGTGATGGACTTGCGACCCGTCCAGGGTGTACCCCGCCTCTCGCACAATGATTGCTGGACATGGGCACCGGCGACCCCGATGACCCAAAATGGAATAAGCGGGTAAGGATAATGGATGGATGGATGGATGGATGGACTACTAAAAACATCCTTAATTGTAAATTTTATATTCATTTTATTTATTTCTTTTTGGCAAAGCTTTCTTTCTGCGTTATATGCAGGACATTCCATAATGACATGTTGAACAGTTTCAGGAAGATTGCTGGTGCATTTGTCACATAGTCCCGTTGCACGTTTACCAATTATTTTCAGAGATTTATTAAGTCCAGTGTGTCCTATTCTAATTCGAGTAATTATTGATTCTAATTTCCTGTTACTTCCCGTTTTCCTTGTATAACCTACTTTTTCCTGTATGTTATGTAAATGTCTTTCTGTGTCAGTTATGTCCCAGCTCTCCTGCCATATTTTCTTAATATATGCATTTATTATCATTTTACATTCGTCTTTACATAGTGGTATGTCCTAATTAATATTTTTAAAATTTTACTGCCTGTTTTGCTAAATTGTCTGCACCTTCATTACCCTCCACTCCCACATGTGCTGGAACCCAAATAAAGTCTACAAATATCTGCCTCATGTCAAGTGTATATAAAATGTGGTGGATCCTGACAATTATGTCTTTTCTTTTTGAGTTATTTGAATTGATGCTTAATAAATCTGCCATGTTATCTGATGCTATTACATATTTTTTATCATAATGTTTTTCTATCCACTCTAAACCCATAAGTATAGCTAATAATTCTACTGAGTACACTGTCAAACTATCGGTTGTTCTTTTCTTTATCTCTATATTTTGGTTTGGAATGTATATTGCTGCTCCAGTACGTCCTGACTCGGGATCTTTCGAGCCATCTGTAAATATTATAATCTCATTCCTATATTGTTTATTGATTAATTGTTGCACTAATAAATGTTCTGAGGTATGCTTTCCTTTATTTTTAATTAATTGGTGTAAAGATAGATCAACAGAGGGGTTAGTAAATAGCCAATGTGGGATGTTAGGAAGAACAACTGTAGGACATATGTTTATTTCATGTAATCCTACATACTCAGCTTTTATATTCCCTATCCAGCCAAAACTATAGATATCCGTTTTTTGATGCTCCCAACTTTCTTGTAATATTTTATGAATAGGATGAGATTGACTCTGTCCTTTAACAGTAACCCAATATACCAACATTTGTTGTAATCTTCTGAGTCTTAAAGGCATTTCCCCCATTTCTACCTGTAAAGCTGCAATTGGTGACGTTCTAAAAGCTCCACTGCATATTCTGAGTGCTTTTGATTGTTCTATATCAAGAAACTTTACATTTGTTTCTGCTGCTGCCAAATAACTGATGCTGCCACAATCCATTGCTGATGTCATAAGAGATTGATATATATTTAATAAGGATTTCCTAGTTGCTCCCCATTCCCTTCCTGCCAAACAACGTATTATATTATTAACATTTTTACATTTTATTCTAACTTTATCAATATGTTGCTTCCAAGTAAGTTTTGGAAAGATCTTATATCTTTGACCTGTTCAAGGTTTTGATCATATAGTTTTAAAGAAATAGTTTTATGTTTTTTAGAAAAGCAGATAACCTGAGATTTTGTACTTGAAAACTTAAAACCCCATTTATTGGACCATACTTCAACTGGCACCAGACTATGAGGGAGAGAAGCTTTTAAGCACCAGAGCACAGGTGTTTCCCATGAACACTAAGGAGCTGCAGTGAGAGGAGGTGAGACAGACAGAAAGCTGCAGATAGGAAGCAGAGCTGACAGAAACCAAATGAACGTAGAGAAAACTAGAAACCAAGCAGTGAAAAGAGTGTTTTAGCAAAGATTAAAGTGTGCATCGTGACACGCACCAGTTGAAAATGTAAACAAATGTTCCAAATTTTGGTCCCCGATCGGACCGAGTCTACCGGACTATCAGATGTGAAAACGACCTTAGGCGGAGCAGAGTTCGTTTTTTTGGTCCGCATCAGAGTTCGATTGCGCATTCAACAGTAGTGTTGAATAAATAAATAAAAATTAAATATGATGTCTTCATTTTCAACTTTAATAACATGCAATAAGTTTCACATCATCGTTTAAATCGCATAACTTGAATTTCATTATGTCCAGAAAGCTTCATTTATCACAGGTAGCTTCATTACATCTCCCACCACTAACACAAATGCTGTTTATTATTCTTAAATTGATATTATTTAGCACAGTTTGTATGTTATACTCCAGCACCATGCGTGAAATATTCACCTGCCTCATTCAATACATAGTGATACCAGAGCTGGATCTGACTGGCGTCTCTTCCCAACACAGATGTCCGTCACAGCAGCTACATTCTGGCGTTTATTAACTATGAGACCCAAAATATATTCCATCAATCATAGCGCAGAAAGCAGTACGTTTGTCTGCCACTATTGTTGTTGATAGAAAAATGCCTTGAGTCTGTGCGTGCGTGAAATATACATCTGTAGTGTTGGGGGGGGGGGGGACTGGTGTTGTGTTAATGAACAGCTGAACCGAAGAGAGAAAGGTGCGGTTTCACTCAAACTATGCGCCGTGTAAACTGTTGTCTGTAAATGAACGGACAAACTTTTCTGATGCAGTTTCACGTCGTGTAAACGGGGCCTCAGACTGACTGTCCTGTGTCAAGTGACAAATTTCATGGTGAGGATGGATGATAGGCTGACATCTGTTGTTTTTTTTTTTAATGCCATGCAATCTACCTTTGCGATGACCGGTAGATTACAATCAACGTACTGGGCATCCCTGGTTTAGAGCGTGCATCTTACCAAAACAGCACATCACATTTTATTCATCGTGTGTAACTGTAGTACTGTGCTCACTCATCCTGCAGGCTTCCTGCCTTTTGTTTCTTTAATTTGTCTTTCTGTTTTGTCATGGGAGTACAAAAATCCTCTATTGTCTTGAAAGTATTTTTCCTTCTTCTTTGCTCTCAGTGTTTTCCATCATTTAAAACAAATCTATCTTTTCTCCTCCTCCAGCTCCTTGTGGGGGGCACTACTCAGGGCCATCTGGTGTCATTCTCTCCCCGGGGTGGCCAGGCTACTACAAGGACTCCCTGAGTTGTGAGTGGGTCATTGAGGCTGAGCTGGGACGCTCCATCAAGATTAGCTTTGACAGGTCTGTATGACACTACTGGAACAACTCAGCCGTGAAAACAAAGACACACACAAGCTGAGCGCACGCACAGAGGACAACACACACAGACACACAGCTTCACACAAGTATTGTAAGTACTCGTGCACATATACACGTACTTTACAAGTACACAAACACTTTTTTTTTATATAAACTTCAGAATTTTAAAAGAGTCAGTTTAAAGTCTGTCCAGTTGACGTGTTGAAAACTTCCTGTGAAAACGGCACAATTATTATTTTTTATGTTCTCGCTGAAGGCAAAAGTAAAAGTCTGGGTCGACTCGCCCGGAGACTTTATTCCTGTCCCACACAGAACTTCTGAGCTGCTCAAGATAATTTAATCAACATCCATACACGTATCAATAGACTGAGTGTTGCAAACATATTTCATCACCCCAGCTTCAAGGTCAAAATTAAAAAATCAAGGTCAAAGTCAAAGGAAGGTCTTTGTTTGTTTGGACCATAACTTCTGATCTTCTCAAGATGATGTAAAAACAACTTCTTACACTTATGCATCATCCCTAAACGGAGTGTCCCATACATATTTTATCAATCGAGGTCAAGGTCATAAATAAAGTCAACATTAACACAATGTACTTGTTTTGTTTTCTGGCCGATATGTTTAAGATAATTTACAGATTGATGCAAATTTCTACCACCACTAGACAGCATGTTATATAATCTTTTCCTCACCACAGTGTCAAGATCAGAAATCAAGGTCAAATGTTATACAAGGTATTTGCTTTTCCAGGCCATTACTTTTGGTCTGCTCTAGATATTTGAACAAAACGTCATGCACACATGCAGTATCTCTAGACCGAGGGTCTTAAACCCTTTTCAGCCCCTCAGCTTTAAGGTCACAAAACAAAGTCAAAGTTGAAACAAGGTCTTTGCTTCTTCCTCTACAACAGGGGTGTCAAACTCACTTACAAAAGGGGGATAACACTAAAACCTTTTTTAAACTAAAGGCTGATTTCAGAAACTACATTAACTCAAATCAAATACCCAACATCTTTTCTAGGTCACAGGTTCCTCAACAAGAGTTTGATTGGTCTCATTCGATGTTCTCTGTTGTGCTTTCAACATCATAATCAAGGATTACTGAAAAAACATCAAGAAATATAAGTATTTAACGTTTCACATATCATCTTGGGGGCCAGATAAGATGACAACGAGGGCCACATTGAGTTTGACACATATACTCTACAACTTCTTATCTGCTGGATAATTTAAGGAAACTTGATACAAACGTGTACCACTGCTAGAAAGAATGTCATTTTTCATCATTCCATCTTCAAGGTCAAAAATCAAGGTTAAATGTTTGGGGGTAATAAACAAAAAAATGAGCGGGATTACACAAAGACGCTGTGTCAGTCGGATCGCCAGATAAGAATTTACGAAGTTATTAACACAAACAGACCCTGACAAAAGTACAACATACACTAAAGATAAAGGAGAGATAAATAAAAAAACTAATAATTGAGTGAAAAAATAATTAGCCAGTGTTTTATGTTCATCCATCTTCTACCTCTTAGTCATGTTCGGGTCATGGTAGGTCCAGGAGAGAAACCCAGACAAATAATTCTGAATATATTGCTGTATGATAGTTTGTCAGCCTGCGTATAATGTGCCGTATGTTTGACCCTTTTTGCTTTTGATTTGCTAAGGATTTTTCTGTGCTCTTTTTGTTGGTTGTTTATATAAAACTTTATCTCACTAACTAAAACTGATCTTGTGTTTTCCTACACCTACTTAATGCTTTGTGAAAAGGAAATGCACACACTATTAATGATGTGCCACAGCAGAGTTTGCCAATGTGAAGTTGTCGGAAGTGATTTTTTAATTTCAATAATATTGATTAGTTTTGTTGAAACTGTGCTAATGGCAGTCGTTTGATGTAAGAGACCAAAGGCTAGCCTCAGATTCACATCACGTCATATCTCCAAGACGTTCATTCATCTCAGGCTCCTGCAATAATTAACATGATTGCAGTGTGACTCGTCTTCTCATCTTTCTTCACAAATTGTATGTTTCCTCCACTAAACTAGAGCTTTATTTTTGAAAACAAATAATAATCTGTATTTTTTTGTTTTTCCTTTTTAAGATTTCAAACAGAGCTCAGTTATGATTTCCTGGAAGTGCACGACGGCCCGAACCTGCTCTCGCCTCTGATTGGTTCATTTAATGGCACTCAGGTGCCTCAGTTCCTGTTCAGCAGCAGCAACTTCCTGTATCTGCTGTTCACCACTGACAACAGTCGCTCAAATAGTGGCTTCAAGATCTTCTATGAAGGTGAGCGTGCACTGCTGTGTCTGCATGCATCTAAAAATATGTTCTGATGTTAAACATGACAGAAACAACCTTAGGTGAGAATCAAAGCATATTTTGGTTTACGTCATCTAATATTTTACAAGATGTGAATGTTTTTTTTTTAGAATTTAATTAATTTTGAATATATTTTTGTTGAATTTTCTTTTAAAGCCAAAGGATACAAAAATGTTGACTTTTGGGATTTTTTTTTATTATTAATGTGTAGCAAAAGTAAACCTGATGATGCTTTGCATCATCGCAGCAAAAAGCCCATTTCCCTGCAGACATTTTGACTTGAAAGAGTTGGGTGTGTTTCTGCAGCTGCTGGATATTTTGTAAAAAATGTTAACAAGCAGAAGTTACCTTAATAAAATGAGCCTCCCTTCAGACATTTTCTCTGCTGTTCTGAGTTAAAATGCCTGCTAGGAAATTGGCACATACTGTTAATATATTTTTTAACAGATAAAACATCCTTACAACAAACAAAAATAAACAAACAAACAAATAAATGCATACATTTATTTATATGTTATATATATATATATATATATATATATATATATATATATATATATATCTGATATTCTTTGGACATTGTCTAAGTTCATTGTTCAAGTTTATTGTAATTCGCATCACATGTGGTACATAAGGTGAAACGAAACTGTGTACTCAGTGTTCCAGTTACACCCAGAAATTAAGCATTGAGCGTGTACATTATAGCCGAACTGAACCTATGAGAATCGTGCTGCTGTTGTTAGGTGTATTGTTTTGCACTGTTAGTGTTAAGCTTATATCTTAGATCTTTTAATGTCCTGTTTGGTGTTTGTTTAGTGTATATCTAAGTTTATAGCTTAGATCCTTATTTACTGTTTCTTTTTACACTTTATACTTTTGCTGTTGTTGGATGTAACTGGGACCCTGTGTACACAATTTTGTTCCACCTCATGTACCACATGTGGTGTGAATGACAATAAAGAACCTTGAATCCTTGAAATAGCAAAAATATAAAGTATAAAAAGAAACTGTATGTAAGAATCTGATATACACTAAACACTAATAATGTATATACAGCGTAACAACAGCGGCCCTAACATGAGTCTGTAGTGAGCAGATGGGTATGAATGAATACAGCAACATGAGATAATCAGCAGCATGAGATCAGCAGCATGGATAATCAGCAACCCAGATAAGTCACATATCACCAAACAAAGTGTCATTACAGTGATTATCCTGGTTAGAGATTCATGAGTCTAACAGCCTCAGGGTAGAAGCTGTTCCTCAGTCTAGTGGTTCAACACTTAATGCTCCTTAACCTCCTTCCTGAGGGGAGTGGGGCAAAAAGTGTGTGTGCTGGGTGAGTGGGGTCCTTCATGATGCAGGTGGCCCTCTTCCTGTGATGATGGGGAGACTGACCAACAGTCTTCTGTGCAGCCTTCACCACTCTCTGCAAAGCTTTTCTTTCTGCAGCTGTGCAGCCTCCATGCCACATGTTGGTGCTGGAGCACAGGATGCTCTCCACTGCACACCTGTAGAAGGAGGTGAGGACTGAGCTTCCCAGTCCAGCTCATCTCAGCCGCCTGAGGAAGTAGAGTCTCTGATGTCGCTGATGTTTTCAGTCAGTTCAGTAGATTCACTCCAGTCACGGTGATGCTAAACCTTTTCAGATTTCTTCAGATTCTGTTCAGACTTAATGTTCTTTTTGAATTATATCCACAGTCACTTTCATAAAAACAGTTCCTGGAAGTTCCATCCATCCATCCATTATCTTTACCCGTTTATTCCATTTTGGGTCACGGGGGTCGCTGGTGCCCATGTCCAGCAATCACTGTGCGAGGGGCGGGGTACACCCTGGACGGGTCGCAAGTCCATCACAGGGCCACATAGAGACAAACGAGACAAACAATCATTCACACTCTCACTCTCACCTAGAGACAATTTAGAGTTACCAATAAGCCTAACATGCATGTTTTTGGTCTGTGGGAGGAAACCGGAGTACCCGGAGAAAACCCACGCATGCACGGAGAGAACATGCAAACTCCACCCAGAAGGTCCCTGGACCAGGGTTTGAACCAGGGACCTGCTCGCTGAGAGGCAGCAGCTCTACCAGTTGCGCCACCATGCTGCCTGTTCCTGGAAGTTATTTCCTAGTAAATTGTAAACATAAATTGTGTTGTTTGATTTTTACAGTGCCATGGAATTTTAATATTTTAGATTTAACAAACATTCGATTTGTGTGCTTTAAAAAAAACAACAACAAACTATTCACTTTTGCTATTGGATTAATGTTTTTTTTTTTTTTTAGGTCATTTTAGTTTCCAAAACTGCCTTTTTTAAGAAGGGAGAGACACCAGGTTCAGTAGTGTTGTGACTTTTAGTATGTGCTGTTAAAAAGTCTTTAAGCGTTATCAGTAAAGGTGGATTAAAGCTGCTTTAATGTGAGCTATCAGGAAGTTTCTCCTTGTTAAAATAAAAGCATTTTTTTCCCCTAACAAAGCAATTTGGTCAGTGTCTTACTGAAAAGTACATCCTTAATTCCTCCCATTAGAGACTTCATGAACTGTAAATCTCTTTAAGGTACTGTTTACACATTTGTCCAGCCTAATTGCTCGAGATTTAAACTGAGAGCTTTGATTGTGATGGGTTTTCTCTGAACTGATTCATTATAGGCAGCTGCAGAAGTCAGAAATATCTTTTATTGTCCACATTTAAAGTATTTCTCTGATGAACTGTTTACTCTGTTAGCTGTTTTTAGATACAGACGACAGCTTAATGTAGCTTGACACATAGTGCACTTTATTTTGCCAGTCTGCCAAAACTATCGCAGCTGCAAGGTGTGGGATTAATCCGAGAGGCGGTGTGTTTGTCATATCTTCAACTTACCGCATTTATCCACGTGTGTTTTTCTGCCTAATTGAAACAGTTTGCATATTTCCTCTCTGAGTGTTTTCACTTCAGACAGCATTGCTGTGACTCTGTGCAGCAGTGGAGTCATGTTTGTGTCCCCTCTTTTCCATTACATGACGGAGTTGACATCATCTGGTGACTTTGAGCTCCAACAGGAGCTGTGCAGCAGTCGATACTAATTAACCTGCTCACCTGACACTGCCGGGGTTAGAAAACCAGACACTTGTACTAATTAAATGTTACGCAAAAGAAAAACTGAAACTAAAAAGGACTAAGTTGAATAGATTTGTGTGTTTTAGTCACAAAGAAAAAAAACAAGATTTGATCAGGTGAATGTCTTCAGCTCCAAATCCAAACGCCAGATGCATTTCTTACCGCTCTGTTTCAACACGAACCCCAAATGCAAGTACTGACGCTTGCACGACAACATTGACTTGGAGTGCTGTAACTTTCTGTAAAGTCTACGATTAAATATTCCCTGCAGCTCTCAGAGGTGTGTCGTTCCAGACAAGTTTGTATAGTTGCTCGCGAGTGGTAGCCTTTGAAAAATCGAATTGACAAAGATTCTGGACATAGTGTGATCTATTTTCACAATAGTTTGCACTAGCACCATAACTCGTGTCACTCTGATTTGATTCATAAGACAGAGTTGGCCATTATGTCTGTATTACTGACTGAAAGCAGACCACAAGTGCCCTTGTCTTATTATGTTTTGCTCTCAAGTGCATTTCTCTTTTGTTGATGAGGCTATCGAAAAGCAATAACGGTAAGATCACATTAGCTTCCTCCGTTGCTATTTAGGATATATCTAATTGCTGAAATACTTTGGGGAAGCATAACCAACTTCATTCGTAAAACTGGCTGTATTAGAAGAAAATATGAGTGAATTATTCAGTAAATAAACTGAGGCTTGGTACAATGGCATTGCTCTCTTTATGTGGGGGGAACTTTAATTTGGTCAGCTGCAAAAATAACTATCACATTCATTTCAGAAGAAAACATAAAGTACACGTTACAGAGTAACAAACCTGAAGGACTCCTTTGGTATGGAAATAAATGGAGGTCTTTATTTTTCTTTTTCCACCAGATTTCTGCACCCTAGAGTCTTACTAACATCTAGTCCCTTTAGAAAATGTTTTACTCAAAGTTAAAAATGTTTTTGAAGCTTGCTGTTATCAAACAGGAATATTTCATCTGCTGCACGATTCATAAATATATCAGTAATTTTAACACCAACATCGTGTTCGATACCTCCACATATTGTCTACAGGTTGTGTAGAAAAACATTTCCTAAGTGGAGGAGAAAATATATTTTAGAATAAACTTTTTTAGATTGTCCCATATTTATTAAACATGATGCAATGTGATGCAACAGGACTCGGGCTGGTGTAATGTTACATATGTTGGCTGCAACTGTAAATACACCTCAATGTGAACTCAGTTACTCTGATTACAAATAGTGAACAGAATCCTTACCAACAAATCAAAATGCTTTATTTGGGTCGGTCATCTAAAACGCTCACAACTCTGGACAACAACCAGAATGTGACAAAAGGATGCTTGTTTTCCTCAGTGATTTAATATTTGTAAATGTTTGAGATGAAAATTACTGTCTTAAAAGTGTTTTCTTAAAATAATCTACCCACCCCTGACCTGACAACTGCTTACACAACTTCTGCCTCAAATCAGCATATTTTTAGTTGCATCAAAAGCAAACCTACTTGGGAGAAATCCAAATGGCAGGCCTGGAAATCACAGGGAAAAACGAGGGCATCTCCTTCCAGCTGACATTTAAACCAGAAGTACTTTTTATGAAAGGCAGAAGTTGTGTTTGAACTCTTTAAATGAACAGGAGGGGGTGTGTTTGCACAGATTTTACAAGTTCAAACACTCGGTTTATTTTTCCTAATGAACCAGCAGCTCTGTAGCAGAACGTGTAGCATCAAACTTTGATCCAGTTTCTTGTTGGCTTGTTGCTAATCTATGAAAAGATACTGTGTTTGAGCATGAACACCATTGTTTGAAAGCACAATAAGCAACAGCTCTACTGAAGCAGTCAGAACAAGCACACCTTGTAAGAACTTTTGTCACTGGGTTTTGGAAACTCATTTTGAGCATTTGTATTTTCTGTTTTGTGCAAGTAATATAAAGTAATTTCCTTATCCCAGCTGGCAGAGATTTCAAACCCAGAACACAGAGTTTACACAAAGAACTTAAATAAAATGAAGTCATTTATTAAACAAAGATGTGGCAACACATTTTTCAAATACCCAGACAGAACTCAAAGAAAACACCAATAACTGTGACATGGAAACAGGTGAATGGTGATGCTGAGACTGAATAAATACAGCAGGGGTAAATGGAAAGTGGAGGCACCTGGGTGATTACAAAGTGGGGACAGGTGTCAGTGAGACTAAGTGACAACTGGAGATGCTGACAGGGTGAAATGAGAACTGATACAGGGAACTCACAGGCTGAATCAAAACACAAGGGACTTACAAAGAAAACAACCAAAAGGATGAACAGAAGGGACTAAATAACAGAAAAAACACAGACTATGACATTCTTAAAGTCAAAATGGATCAGTGGTCTGGGAATTTATTTTGTTAGATTGTGTAAGACTCAGTGGGAAACCTTCAGGGCCTTCAACATCTTCACAGAAGGCCTAAGAATTGAGCATATACAAAATGTTACATATGCAACTTTAATTCAATATTTATGTTGTATAAAATAAATATATATTTAAATAAAAATAACATATAATTAACAATATATTAGGCAGCACGGTGGCGCAACTGGTAGAGCTGCTGCCTCTCAGCGAGCAGGTCCCTGGTTCAAACCCCGGTCCAGGGACCTTTCTGGGTGGAGTTTGCATGTTCTCTCCGTGCATGCGTGGGTTTTCTCCGGGTACTCCGGTTTCCTCCCACAGACTTAAAACATGCATGTTAGGCTGATTGGTAACTCTAAATTGTCACTAGGTGTGAGTGAGAGAGTGAATGGTTGTTTGTCTCGTTTGTCTCTATGTGTCCCTGTGATGGACTTGCGACCTGTCCAGGGTGTACCCCGCCCCTCGCACAGTGACTGCTGGACATGGGCACCGGCGACCCCCGTGACCCAAAATGCAATAAGCGGGTAAAGATAATGGATGGATGGATAACAATATGTTAATTAATTATATATAATATATATTATTAATTAATATATTATCATTATATAGTTAAAAATAAATATATTTGCAATGTAGTTTCTCTATCTGTCTGTCTATCTGTCTGTCTGTCTGTCAATCTGTCTGTCTGTCTCTCTACTTTCTCTTATTTTCTGTAAACTACTTTGGAGTTTATTAAGATTGTTTTTCTTCTTCTTTTAATTCATGAAAATACAGTCATCCAATCAGATTATTTTACATTTTTGTCTCCAGGCAGAAAGAGAAGGAGCTCTCATTGGTCAGGAGAGAAAGCTGAACTCAGTCAGAGTCTATGCTGGATGAATTTGTTTAATGGCAGGAGAATTAACCAATCAGATTACTGATGTATAGTGGGTGGGACAAAAATGCAGGACACTAAGCCTTCAGGGTTGCCTTGCAGAAGTTTTATTTATTTATTTATTTTTTGACCACGTTAAGACTTGTGATGCGTTCCGCTGCAGCCTGTAAGTTCAAAAATCCACACAGAAATTGTAGTTACTCTAAATAATTAATGTTTAATATCACTTTATGTTGATAACTATTAATATTAAAGTTGTGTTTTTGTTTCATTACATGACAATTGTTCCAGGAACAATAAGCTCTATGGATTATTGTCAAATTTCAGCCTGAATAATTAAATTTGCATGTTGTCATTGTATGTAAGAGACTGTGTGAGCTGCATTGCATGCTGGGCAATGCTGGGACAGTAATAGGTGGACTTTTTCTGGTTCTGTGTTCAGATGTGTTGTCCTTGTGTTTTATGTTTAGTTTTGAGTTGGTGTTTATGTTCAGGTTGTTGTTAGTGACGGTAAATGAAAAGAAACCACAAACCAGGTGATGTACCTGATGGATAACAAGAAGAAAAACACTTCCTGTTCAGAGTTACTGAATTGTGAAACAAAGTAAAGTGATATAAACACAATGTGACCAGTGTCTTTGACATTAACATTTGATAGAATGTTACATTAATATATCCTAAGTGATGTCCTATAGTCACGTTTTGCCATGAGCAAAGCAGCTCGTTGAGATAAGTGTTACTTCAAACATTCTAATAGTAGTATTTTAGATTAAGTTTTTATTATTATTAAAACAGAACTGAACGTTCATGTCTAATGTAAACTGTATGACTGGAAGACCTTCAGTACCGTATTCTAAAAGATACGTATATTTTATAAATGAGCAAAGTCCTACAGAAACTATTATTCTACACATTAGAAAATAAATCGTGTTTTCATAGTCGTGCTCTACTGAATGCACAATTTGTGCACAAAAACAATCACAACTAAATGTTTAGTCATTCTGAAAATAAATTACAAAAATCAGTCTGGAGAATTGCCACTAAACATTTTTGGAACTTCTTAGACATTTTGAACACTTTCTGATAAAACTGTAATAAATCATAAAAATAGAATAAAATCCGACAGCTGCTTCACCTTATCTGAATATTAGTGCTTCTTGTTTTTCTCTAGTGGTCACATTGGACACATATTCCTGCATGGATCCTGGTATCCCGGTGAACGGTGTGCGGTTGAACCATGACCTGTCCATTGGCTCCACGGTGTCCTTCCAGTGCGACCCAGGATACAGACTGAGCCACGACGAGCCTCTGGTTTGTGAAAAGAACCACTTCTGGAGTCATCCCCTGCCTACATGTGATGGTATGAACACATAAAATGTTGCATTCCAGCACAGACGTCTGTCTGAAACACAACTGCATGTTTTCTTCTGGGAAGCTTTGTGGCTCGCCCTCAACAGGATTGACAAAGCAAATAAATATGTGCCTGTATTTTTATTCAAAATGATTTATCTAGTAATTTCACATACGTTTTGTGAGGCAACATGTTTGCTTTTCATTGGTTTTACATTTCCCTTTTTACCTTCAACATATTTTAGATTTTTGTATTCGCTTCATACTCAGAGTTATGTTTCTACATTTTTCTGCTTTGTTTAAAATTTACTGAAGGACAGTTATCGGTGCAAACCATAATGGATGGATTTTATTGCCAACTGCCATGTCAGGAGGCAATTTCCAGTGTTTGTTTGTTTGTTTGTTTACAAAATATCTCACGAACCACTGATTTATTTTTACATCCATGCTAAAAGGCAGACATGTGTTGGTAAAGTCTCTGTATGTACTGACAAAAACTTTCTCTTGTCCCGCCCATAACTTCTGATATGCTCAAAATAATTTAACGAACCTTCATACACAAATGCATCATCATCTGGCAGATTTTGTGAGATGTTTAAAACTCTGACATGCAACATGGGATGTACTGTACTTTCCACTGTACATGTCGCACCAGTCCAAAAATGTCTAATGAAGTGGAAAAAACACAAATACCGTATTTTCCAACGTAAAAGTCGCATCAGTCAACAAAAGCATCATGAAGAGGAAAAAACATATAAGTCACTTCGGTGTACAAATTTCGTTTATTATGCATCATCGCTGACCCCGGGGAAACGTGGGCTGGTGTCGTGCCAAAAATTGATTGACTACCAAAAATCGATCAGTGGCTGCGGGAGCATGCACGGGAGGACTCGCTGTTGTACTTTTTCAAAATTTAACAAGATAACCACCTAAAAACAATTATTTGTTTGCTCAACATTATAGTCGAGCGCCCTCTAATGGCTGAAAATGGTTGTGTTCAATATTTTCCATGTCAGAATGAATTAAATCATCAGAGCTCAGCCAAAAATTGGATTATAAAAATGGGAGGCAAAAACGTTTATTAGTCGTTTCTGTGTATATGTCACAGGACTTGCAAATTTATGCAAAAGCTGTGACTTATATGGCAAAAAATACAGTAGTATGAATTTCTTTAAAGAATGCTAGCTTTAAATTTCGTCATACACTACTAGATTTTGACTAAATGACTAAAAACCCTGCAAGATTGAGCACTGGCTAACTGTCATCATGCATATAATACATTCATTTTATATTTTGAATTTTTGTTTTTTTTCCAGGTGTATGGTGATGTTTTACCAAAAAGCTTGCTGCCTACGGAGCTTCTGAAGTAATCATTTGCCAAGCATGATCATAAACTTTTAATGGCTTTATGTAATGTTGGCTCATTAATAAAATATTTGATATAATTTTTGTTGGTGGGTAAAGATTCAGGCCTGGATGGGTTGTGATTGCTGGAAGGCCCAAGGGTGGAAGCAAAGAGGATAAGAGGGAGCGGTGGGGGGTGCATCTGTGGAGCCTGAGGCGTCCTATCCTCCAAAACATCAGCTGATGTTTAATACTTTGATAACATGTATACACATTTATTGCAGATACTGTAGCAGTTTATAAAGTCCCTCAGCTAAAGAAAAAGCACTCAAAAGCAGGAAAAGAAAAATACAAATCTTGTCCCATTTTATAGGTTTTATATTTGACAAGGAAGAAGGTAAAGATAATGGATGGATGGATGGATGGATGGATGGATGGATGGATGGATGGATGGATGGTCCTAATGTGAAATGACCTAATTCTTTAAATCTAGAAAATGACTTGAGAAAACATTTGCAGGTACAAAAAATATCCAAGTACACCACCTAACCTTCAGACAAATTCAGGCATTCACCTCCTGGTGCTCGTCAGCAGCCAACAAGTCACATTACTGCAGTGACAGGAGCACTGTTCGTTTTGACGGCGTTTCATATCTTCTCATCTTTAACGGCTCCATATGGAGGAGTCACAGCTGGATCATGAACCCAGCCCGGATTAAAAAACAAATATATATATATTTGTCCATTTGGAAGAAAATACTCTAGAGTTATGGTGAACATTCAAATGGTATAATCTTAAAAAAAAAAAAAACACTTGTCAGCTTTATAATTTTGAAGTGGGATTGTGAAATGTGGGTAGACGTAATAGTTTTAAAGTTTTTTTGACAGTTTTTATATGACCTCTGAAAGCCAGATGTATTGTGGTACAGTCTTTGTCCATCCATAAACTTTCTCTTGTTTAGGCCATATCTTCAGATCCTCCCAAGATAATTGAAAACTCTCCATACACGTATACAACACCACTCAACAGAATGTCACATAATATTTTCATCACCCCAGTTCTAAGATTAAGGTCATAAATCAAGGTCAAACTTTATATAAGGTATTTTCCTTGTCCAGGCTATTGCTATAGATTGTTGTATTGCTGTGTAATAGTTTAGTAATGGCTGTATAATGTACTGTAGGCAGTACTCTTGTTTTAGTGTAAGATACCATGAGAGTAAAAAGAGCTGGATGTATAACTGAACTAATGAATGATTTAGTGTCCTGTGGAGAAGGGAGGCTGGTTTAGGGAGAAGGAGAGGAAAGAAACATTATGTTGGCAGAAGTACAGGTGCTCATAAAAATATCAAGAGAGGATGTGATATGCCTCAAATGCATTATTCATTGAAATTGCTCCTTTGTCTTCAAGTGAAGGATTTATTGGTTCATTTTCAGTTTTCTTTTTCTTTTTAGCATCACTTATCATTCGTTATCTTCCTGCTCTATTTAGCATCATGTGGTGGGGATATCCAAGGACCATCTGGGATCATCTTGTCACCAGGCTTCCCAGAGCTGTATCCAAACTCTTTAAATTGTACCTGGACTGTTGAAGTCAACCATGGGAAAGGTAGGAAAACACTTTTTTACAAATATTATAGATCAAAACTTGTTTCTGTCTTGGTCTAGGTCACCTTTATCCCTGATTATTCTTTGTAAAGATATAGTAGAGTGCTGTATGAATGGGTAAATGAGAGCATAGATTGTAATGTAAAGTGCTTTGAGAATCTTAATAAGATAAATAAAGGCTATACAAGTACAGTACCATTTACCTTGAGTTAGAGGCTTTCATTTGAACTATGATGTGTTTTTATACACTTAAAATGTTAAAAAAAGTAAACATTTATAGTTATGTCCTGATGCATGCTCAATAATCCAGGTAGATAGATCATATTCTCTGGACAAATTCTTATTTGTTGAAACATTTCATCTTTAGCACATACTGACTGAAGGAGTCGTTTGGATTGAAGACGAAACGTTTCAACAAAAACTAATCCGTCCAGAGGACCTGACAACATTGTTAGATCTATAGTTATGGTAAATCTGTGGAACATGTGTTTAATTAAAGAAATAGGTCCAATCTTTTGAGGTGGAATTTGTTGTCTGAGTAAGGCCAAGATCATCTGCATCCTTGAATAGGAGGAGAAGCAGCTAGCTGTAGCATTTCCAGTGAATCCAGAAGCCACTTTTTGGAGAAAAATCATATTTCTTCCAGAAATGTCATGTTCAAGGTTCAAGGTTCTTTATTGTCATTCGCATCACATGTGGTACATTAGGTGGAATGAAATTGTGTACTCAAGGTCCCAGTTACACCCAAGTTAGCAAAATAAAAAAAAGTATAAAAGAAACGGTACATAAGGATACACTAAGCTATATGCTAAACGAACACTAAAGGTAACACTAAAAGATACAAGATATAGGAAAAACAAAAATAATGTAAAATAATGCAGTACCTTAAACAGTAGCCCAAACATGAGTCTGTAGTGAACAGATGGGTATGAATACAGCAGCATAAAGGCACGAGATGTAATGCAAATGATAATAAAAAGCATTTACATGAATCGCCGTTACTTTATATATTTATTTCAGATCAAAGTAGTTTTCAGATGACAGCAGTGCTTTTAGCACTCCCATCAAAATGTGGACATATTACGACATAGTCTCCGTTAATAAGCCCATACACTTATGCTTGACCCCCCAATAACTTCTGTTCTGCTAGAAAGATTTTAATGAAACATCATACACATATGCATGATCACTAGATGGAGTGTGGTATATGTTTTCATCACTCCAGCTCCAAGGTCAAGGTAAAAATCAAGGTCAAAGTTAAAAACAAGGTCTTTGCTTGTCCTCCCCATAACTTCTGATCCATTCAAGATAACTTTACAAATATTGCTTTGAGTTTGTACCACCACTACATGGTGTGCTGCCTAATCTTTTCATAATTTCAGCTCTTAGTCCAAGGTCACAAATCAAGGCAAAAATATCATTCCAGATCTTTGCTTTACCGGGCCATTGCTATAAATTGCTGTATTGCTGTATAATAGTTTGTTGACAGGTGTACAATGTGCCGCATGTGGTATTCTTGTTGGTTTGAGAGGTAGGGTACACCCTGGACAGGTCTCCAGTCCATCACAGGGCCATATAGAGGCAAACGAGACAGACAACCATTCACTCTCTCACTCACACCAAGGGATAATTTAGAGTTACCAATCAGCCTAACATGCATGTTTTTGGTATGTGGGAGGAAGCCGGAGTACCCGGAGAAAACCCACGGAGAGAACATGCAAACTCCACCCACAAAGGTCCCCTGATGGGATTTGACCCAGTGACCTTCTTCCTGAGAGGCAACAGCTCTACTAACTGATCCACCATGCTACGGGTTTACTTAATCTACTTTTCAAATATTTTATATCTGCAGAAAATTTCAAATCAAAGCTTCATTTCGCAATAAGCCTTTGAACAAATGATAGAGAATAATGTGCCTTTTTTGTCCTCAGATTAAATATTACAACCTTATAAGTGCAATGCATTTTACTACATTTCTGCTTAAATAATTCAATGAGGAGTTTTGAATTCCAGTGGTCCATCTGCTGAGACTGTTCTTCTTAGTGTCATAATAATTAGTTTTAATATCTGGTTGTTTTACTTTTAATATCAAAGCCGTTACTTTAGGATTTATGATCAGTGACCATTTCTAAAAGGCATTATTTTTCCTTTGCAAAACACATCAAGCTTAGCTTTTTACCCTAACCTTATATTAATGTGATGATTCTTGTTATTTATTCCACAGGGTCAACTGAAGTGCTGTATTTCACTTGAGCATTACCACTTAATCCTGTCATCAAAAAACAACATATTTCTGTTTCCTCTAAATAATCATCTCCATGGTTGGATCACAAGCCAGGTTTAATAGTTTAAACTAAATCATGCTATCCTTTTGTTTCTGTTTCAGAGTGAGGTAATCTCCCTCTTTTCTTTTTTCTTCCTTGTTTTTCTGTGAAAAATTAATCCTGTTTCTCTACACTTATGCCCACTGAGCTCATGATGGTGACATGATGGCCAAATCCCAGTGTGTGTCTTCCATGAGTAGAGTCAAGGCAGTAAATTAGTGGCAAAGCCACACACTTGACTTAATCTTTCTCCATATATCACATGCAAACACACACACACATTGAGTGCTTTGTAATAACTTCACCAAGCTGTTCACCCTTCTCAGTGTTTATTTAAACAATATAATTTCAAATCAAGTTTACTCTTCATAGGTCTTGCTTTGCTCCTTTATTGTTCAATAACTCGAGTCATGGCCCATGAAAACATGCTCTTTATTATCTTCTTTACTGTTCTTCACTTTAGTACTATCATGGCAGTGGGCAATCATGTATTTGCTTCGTCTGTGTGTTTGTTCATCTGATATCAAAATATCTTGTAAATTACTGCAGGTAATTTAATGAAACTCAGAAAGTAATCAATGGATAGGCTCAGTGGTTAGAACTGTTGCCTCACAGCAAGCAGGTTCTGGGTTCAATCCCTGGTTGGACCTGGGTCTTTCTGTGTGGAATTTGCATATTCTTCTCATGCTTGCATAGGTTTTCTCTGGGTACCCCAGTTTCCTCCCACAGATGAAAACCATGCATGTTAGACTGCCTTCAGGCCCAGGCCTCCCTTGCAAAAGAGATCTCTGATCTTAATGGCATTCGCCTGGTTAAATAAAGGTTAATAATAATTGGATATACATTTACATCAGAATAACGTTCAAAGTCAACCTGACTCATGATGGCAACTATAGCTAATCAACCATAGCAAGCGTAAAAATGGCTCTTATTCACTCACTATTACAGATATTGTGCTAAAATTTGATGAGGTAGTAGCTGAGAGTCATTTCCAACTACGCATGGACAATTACCAGTTTCAGGGTATACTACAGTTAATAAAGATCATTGTTAAAACCACTGAATTTTTCCATCATGCAAAAAAGCAACCAAAAAACAAAACAACAAACAAACAAAAAGCATCTGGTTCTATAATTTAGTTTTCCTCTGTGAAACAGATAAGAAAAAATGACAGCTTCTGTCCATCCATCTACTACCGCTTATCCGTAGTTGGATTGCGGAGGCTATAGATCCAGGAGAGAAACCAAGACATCCCTCTCCTTAGCGACACGTTCCAGCTTGTTCTGGGAGATCTTGTGACATTCTCAGGCCAGAGAAGATGCAACATCCCTCCAGTGACTTGGGTCTCATACCAGTGGGACATGCCTGTAAAACCTCTAACTGGAGGCATCCAGTAGGCATCTTAATCAGATGCCCAAATCACCTCAACTCCATCCTACCATCACTCGTGGACATGGCACCCAGATACTTGAATTCCTCCACCTAAGGCAAAGTCACCACTCTTGACCCAGAGGTGGCATTCCACCCATTTTCAGTTGAAAACCATGGCCTCAGACTTAGAGGAAGTGATTCTCATTCCAGCTAATTCACACTTGACTGTGAACCACCCCAGTGCACGCTGAAGGTTTTGGTTTACAGAGACCAACAGAACCACATTATCCACAAACATGAAAATCAGAAATAA
Source organism: Nematolebias whitei (assembly GCF_014905685.2). Classification (NCBI taxonomy): domain Eukaryota; kingdom Metazoa; phylum Chordata; class Actinopteri; order Cyprinodontiformes; family Rivulidae; genus Nematolebias; species Nematolebias whitei. The sequence continues at coordinate 29,941,850 of NC_056502.1, read as the reverse complement.
GACTCTGAGGTTCCCAAACCAGTCACCCTCCTTTCCACGACTGTGACTCAAGATCCTGTCCATGAAAACCACAAACAGGACCAAAGACAAAGGACAGCCCTCGTGAAGTATGTTTAACCTGCACTGACAATGAGCTTGACTTTGTGCCAAGAATGTGGACACAGTTCCTGCTTTGGTTATACAGGGACTGGATAGCTCTTAAAAGAAATCCTATACTCCCGCAGCACACCCCACAGAATGACTGAGGAACATGGTCTTAAGGCTTCTCCAGAGCCACAAAGCACATGTATCAAACCCACGAACTACTTAGCAACTCTGCAAGGGTAAAGAGCTGGTCCACTGTTTCACAACCAGGATGGAAGTCACACTGCTCCTCTTGAAGCCGGTGTTCGACAATGGGTAAGAGCCTCCCTTCCAACACCTTGGAGTAAACTTTCCTGGGGAGTGTGAGAAGTGTGATCCCACAGTAGTTTGAACACACTCTCCGGTACCCCTTTTTAAAAATGGGAACCACCACACTTGTCTGCCATTCCACAGGTGTTGTCCCAGTCCTTCATGTGACATTTAAGATCCATGTCAATCATGACAGTCCCACAACATCCAGAGTCTTCAGTATCTTGGGGAGAATCTTATCCACCCCTGGTGCCTTGCCACTGAATAACTTTATGACTTGGTCAGTGGCGTCTGCCATGGTAATGGACTTGTCTTCTCCAGAGTCCTCATCTGCCTCTTTAAAGGTGGACATGGTGGGTGGATTAAAGAGATCCTCAAAGATCTCCTTTCACTGTTCAACATTATTCTCACTTCAGATCAGCAGTTCCCCACTCAAACAGCTTGGGATAGGGTCCACTTTGCTTTTCTGAATCATCAAACTGTTTTGACAGAACTTCCTAGAGACTGACCGAAAGTCCTTTCTGACATGGGCATTGAAGCCACTTAGTAGAACAAGGGAATCCCTAGATGGCACCCCTTCCAAGACACCATTCAGAGACTCCAGAAAGTCTGGGTAATCGGAACTGATATTTGGTATATATGCACAAACAACAGTCAAAACCTTCCCTCCTGCAGCCCGAAGCCAAAGAGAGGCAACCCATTCATTAACTGGGGGAAAACTCCCAACACTGAGACATTCAGCCAGGGACTTGTGAATATCCCCACACCTGCTTGATGCCTCTCTCCCTGGTCATCTTTAGAGTAGGACAGAGTCCAGCCTCTCTCCAGGAGTTGGTTTCCAGAGCCCAAACTGTGTATAGAGGTGATCCAAACTATATCTAGTTGTTACCATTCAAACTCTAACACAAGCTCTTGCATCTCACTGGCTCCTTAACTGCCAGTGAGGTGACATTTCACATCCCTAGAGCTAGTCTATGCCACCAGGAATCAGCATGGCTAGGGACCCTCCCATGCCTGACGCATACAGCACGGGTGTGCCCCCACCCCCATCCACCCCTAGGCCTGGCTCAAGGATGGTGCCACAATTTCCCTATTCTGGGCAACGTTTCCTGTATCTGTTGTTTTTTAATCATGGTTTAGAATTGATTTTTGTCTGACCCCCTCCACTGAGGCCCGTTTGCCATGGGAGACTTTAACAGCGGCTGATGCCCGAAACAACCTAGCCCCCAGGATCACGAAGGTACTCAAACCCCTCACGTTCCTTGAGGTCACTTTCCCTCTGCGATTCTGTGGAAGGAAAGTGACCACAGATTGATAAACATCATTCATCCTAAAGGAAAACTCATCTCATTTTTAAGTTAGACAACATTTAGTAACATTCATTCAAATGTACAACACTGTCTTTAAGGGGAAATTTAAGAAATTTCAAGTTCCTATATCATCCATCCATTTCCTTTACCTTGTTTTTCCAGGAGCCACTAGTGTCTATTTCCATCAGTCACTGTGCAAGAGGTGGGGTACACCTTGAACAGGTCACAAGTCCATCACATGGACACACACAGACAAACAGAACATATATACCGGTATGTAAAAGAAAATGGCCAAGAGTGTCATTAAACAAGCTTCTCATGGGAACTTTTGTCCATGATCCTCCACAATCTTAAAAAAAGCATTGTTAAAATAGCCTGCTGACTCACCAGTTACTTATAAATATAAAAAAAAAAATTAAACTTTAGCCTTACCATTGATCTTAAATATTACTGTGAATATAAATAACACGCAGGAAAAAGTTTATATTAATTTTTAAGAGTTACTGTCAATATGCTCACTGGTTGTCTCAGTTACCTTATTTATATCTGTGCAATAAAATAATAACTGTAAATTGTCCCTAGGTGTGAATAAGAGCTTGTATGTTTTTTCTCTCATTTGTTTCTACAGTCATTTCTCCATTATCCATTCTCACCATGACTTGTTTCGACTCTACTCTGATCTATATGGTGTCTGTGGTTTTTTATTTAATTTGAGTTCTGTCACAATGGGGGCAGGATCATCAAAGCAATGCCTTTATTTTCTATTTAAGATAAACACAACATAGCAACAGGCAAATAAGTGAAATAAAGTCACAAAACACTCAGCATCATCTGCCATGTGGCCGAGTTGAGGCCACCTTCCGTATACTGGTCAGAGTCTGTAAATCGAGCCAATTTGGTCTAACTGTCTGAATTCTGTCATCAGTTAACAAGCATGGAAAAATCTGCACTCTCCTCATAATACCACAGTGTTGGTTTACGTGCTTGCAATTCCATCCATCCATCCATCCGTTATCTTTACTCGCTTCTTCCTTTCCAGGTCGCAGGGAGTACTGGTGCTCATAGTGTTGCCATTTCATACACACATTTATTAAAGAGTAAAGACAGAAAAAAAAAGCTGTGGTTGCAAGGTTTTAAAAAGGTGGGTTTGATTCTTGTGAAGGACATGCTCTCATGATTGACAGTGCTTTTGGGCCAACTAATGGCATGCAGTATGCTGACTTCAAATCTTCAGCTTGGCTTGACTTGCTTAGAACCTCGGGTGAGGAGGTATTAAAAACTGAGCTTAAAGCAGTTGGGATCACCCAAGAGAACGACTCTGAAGCCAAACTGAGTCAACTTGAGTTGAGTCAAGCCAAGCCAACGAAAAAAGTTAATTTGTGTCCCTGTGATGGACTGATGATCTGTCCAGGGTGTCCCCTGCCTCTCTCCCAGTGACCGCTGGGCATGAGCACCAGCTCATCAGTGACTCTACATAGAAAAGCAGGTAAACGGAAGTGATGGAATTATTTTACTTTTTTATTGTTTTATATTCATTCATAAATAATATGTGATATTACTTAGGCAGCAGTAGATAAAGTATATGTTTTGTTTTTCAGTTTTTAGGTAAAATCTAATTAAGTTTTCATTTTTGTTTAAAACCATGAAACCAGGTTAAAATGTATTACTGTTAAAATCTCATACTGTCCCATCCCTGTCCCCAACACATGCTCTTAGCACGAACAAATTGTGCAAAATGATTCTTTAAAATTTTAGCACACAAGGCAGCAGGTAATACGTATTTCTTTCAATGTTGCTGCATTTGCTATGCTAAGGCTTTCCATTCCAACTTCCTGTAAATTGAGTAACTTGCCATCTGGAGTGTTATTTTTTACTTAAAGAAGTGTAACATTTTTACTTTATACGTGAGCGCAGATAATAAATCTGTTCGTAAAACTGTAATTCCCATGTGTTATTAAGACCTTTGGCTCATGAAGAACAAACAATATCTTGATTGCTGTGTCTTGTACCTTGCTGTGTTTCATTAATGAAGACGAACCTCACTGAGATGATTCCATTCAGTGATTGGTTTCATTCTCTCCAATGAAATGATCAATCGCTTTATTTTGGTATTAATTTCCGGGTTGCTTGGGACATTCTTCATGAAGCAAACTGAACATTGTGGAGGACATCACACAGTCGTATTGGAACAGATACAACAGATGGTGTAGACATGGCAGCACTGATTGTGCTGAAATGCAGCCAGTTGGCCATCATGGACGCAAACAGGATGTTGTTATTGAGTCTAAGCAACAGTGTGTGAGAACTCACAATTACATGCATCACTCTATGATTTTCTGCTGCAGGATTCAGTAAAATACAGTACTACACGTATGTTCAAACAAAATGTAAAAATACGTTTTACTGCTCTGTACTTTATTAATTGAATTTTTTGTGCTGTCAAGCTTTCTGGTATTATCTTCTTATATGTTTTATGAGACTGTGTATAAATTTGGATTTGGTATGTTGGAGTACTGGTAGTCAAGCATCGTTTCAAATTGTATTTTTTAAAGAGTTCAAAGGATGTCAAAGAAATACTGAATGCTGATGTGCAAGTGAAAATGACTCTGTTTAATTTATGAAAAGAGCTTGAATGCTGGCAAAACTCTAGAAGAAGGTTCATAAAGAAACATGTTAAATTTTAATTACATTAACTTATGGTCCTGCTGAGGCTGGATTTTCACAAAAATCAAAGAAAAAAACCCCAGAAACAAATGGTCTACGACAAATCTAATTCAGCTTTCTTGGTGCTAGCTGGCCTAACCAAACCTAAAATTACACTTAAGAGAACAGAAATTATAACAGTAGTTTTCTTTTTTTAATTAAGTTTCATTTCAGACTGGACAGAGGATGATATAAACAGACATGTTCTGTGCAACATTTGATGCTATTCACTTGTAGCCATTGTAGTGTTGGTAATGTTCATTAGCTGTGAAGACAATCTTGTATTGGGATGAGATATGTTGCTGAACCTCAGTACAAATGTTCTTTTGCTTTATTAATCAACAAGCGGTATGCCGTGTCCCCCACCACTGAGGGGTTTGAACAGTGAATGTTTGTAGATTTGTAGATCAGTGTTTTTCTGGACTGGAAATAACATAGACTGCAAGTAAACCTTAATGTTTTTGGTGCAAGATATCCAAGTGTGTAGGAGTTAAACTGTGGAGAAGAACAGAGGGAGTTTTTTTATTTTAATTTTTTTTTCTTGTCCAAGGCAGTACAGAGTGAAGGATCCTGGCGAGTGGAGGGAGCAATTTATTCACTACCAGGTGGAAACCAGAGCCAGGGGGTGGCCAACAGTGGTCTTGGCCTAGATTAATTTTAGGCTACCCCAATCGTTTGAGGAAACTATACTTCTGAGCAATATAAATCTTAGAAAGCATATTTTCCTCAAATTATTGGAGTGGCCAGTTTACACACACACCCCACTACAAATCCTCATTTTTTACTGAGCTTCTCTTATGCCTAGATTCAGCCACACATTAAATTGGAAGTTGGTGCCTAATTTTTTTTAAAAGTTATCCAGCTCACATCATGGATGGATGGAGGATGTTTCCAATTATAACCATTTTCTCCACGATGAGGTACAAAAATGTACTAATGAATAAGGTGAAAAGTTCAAATAAATAGGCTTTTCACCAACACTGTAAAAACGTATCACCACTTCAGCAGCAGGCGATAAATGTAAAGTAATAAATTAAAGCAGCTGTAAAACAGACTTCTTACCAAATCCAGACAGAATATGAAAGCAGACTAAATTTATGGCTCTATCATCAAAAACATTCCACAAGTTTTGCTTTATTGCTACTGAAGTCCAAATGCAGCAAATTCTTGTTTCTAAGTTTATTTATCATAAATATAATTATAAGAATTCTGTAGTTTATTAGGCATAAAACAAAAAAGCAATAATTAGCTCAACAAAACAACACAGACAAAACCTCAAAATATTTTATATAACTATAAATGGACATTTTTATTTTAAAAAACAAAAACAAAGGATAACGTTAACAATCAACTTTTTATTTTATCGAACTTGTAATTCTGTGCAGTTTTGTATTCTCTTATTTAAACAGTGCAAAAACAAATAAAAACATACAGGCCCAACATGAATGTTTTTCTTGCCCTTAAAAATTAAAATGAATTATTTGATAAATGAAAACCATCATTTGGATAAATGTGGTCATAATTAAGATGATGACTATTCAATGTACAGGTTAATTAATGAATGTGGAACACACTGTAGAAAAAACAGGAAAATATTTGTAAAACATACATTTTTTTAAATGTTTTTTTTCTCTTAAATGTCTTCAACTCTGGACTCTGTTTTTTTTTTTTCTTCAAGGTGTCCAGTTCACTTTTCACTCCTTCCACCTGGAGGACCATCACGACTACCTCCTGATAACAGAAAATGGCAGCTTTGCTCAGCCCCTGGCTCGACTCACTGGCTCGGAGAGACCGGCACCGGTTAACGCCGGCCTGTACGGCAACTTCAAGGCCCAGCTGCGCTTCATTTCTGACTTCTCCATATCTCTACAGGGGTTCAACATCTCCTTCTCGGGTAAGAAAGCACATGTTGGCTCTTTCTGTAGGGGAAGTGGTGTGATAGTGTTGGTGTTTTGCCATGAAATGTTTGAAAGAAGGATGAAAGAAAAAAATGTGTAGAAATTAAGGAGTAGGATGTCTCAAAATGCGTTGGTGTTGTGAAGAACAGATGAAATTCCAGATTGAAAGGCAGTGACAGGCAGACTGATAAAAGAAAGAGACCATCTCTTTACAGTGAAGAGATCAAAAGCCTGAAGCCCATCTGAAGCATGCATCAAGTTTATTTTTCCTTTGTCGGTCAGTGGGCTGAGTCATGCCTCAGGGCTCACTGTTCCAGGCACATAATTACTACACAGGGAGGTCATACAGGTAGTAGGTGTCTGACTATGATAATAATACTCTTCAGAGCATGTGGGCCAGTTTCCTGAGGACTGAGGAGACTGCAGTGTACTGAAAAATAGCCCCCATACAGAGACCAAGGAATGCATAATTACAGAGAAGTGGAAATAGATGTTTTACTGAGAGATGCAGAGAGGAGGTGAGACTGATGGTGATGCTGAGACAGAGTTGACTGTCGGGGTGGAAAGAAAGCGAGTTGCCGCGACTGAAGGAGAAACATGGTCAGGAAGGAAATACTTTCATGAAGAATCTTGCTAACTATTTGCCTGTTGTTTGCTCAAGTGAAGCATGGATTACGCAGTCATGAATATTGATGAACCAGTTGCTGGTTGTGTGGGGTTTTGTCCTTACGTGCTCTATAATTAGCAGCTATAGATTTCTCTGATTGGAATTCATTTTTTGACCTTTTAAAACCTTTGATCAGATGCTCTCAGGCCACATTCTACTGCCACTATAATGCTGCCTCGGTCCCTAATCAATAGGCCTCTATAGTTCTGCATACAGGCCGAGACCCTGAGGCCCTATTTACACGAAGCCTCTGGAAATGCTACTGTTTTTTCAATGTTAATTGGGATAAATAAACAAAATAATTGCAAGTTTATATGGAAACGCTGTAGTTTCCATGCCAGGCAGAGTTGCCAGATAATAAATGATGAACAATTGTACTGTCGCTTTTAAAATGATTGTATTTGGACTCAAACTGTTGTATGTGCTGAGTGAGGGTGTTGTAAGAGGAGGTCTGTGTTGTAATGGTGATCATGTGCACAGAAAGGGTAGAAGACACACACAAAAAAAAAAACATACAATAGTCCCTCGTTTATCACGGGGGATCCATACCCTGAAGTCCTGCGAAAAGTGAAAAAACATGAAGTAGGAATAGTAGTACAGTAGTAAGTAGTAGTTTATTTTAGTATATATATGACATGTCGTGAACTCTCTGCCACAACTGCACTCTGTGCTCTCAGCCATGCACACTCACTTCTCCGCTGCAGAATGGAGATCAACAGCGTAGGGAGGAGGAGCTGCAGGAGGAAGTTTCTCCTGCATTGTGGGCAGCACACAGGTGCAGCAGGTGCTAAATAATTTAAAATTATTAATTTTAAATAAAAATTCCATGCCGATGTGTGGCTCAATTATCAGTCACCCATTGTGTGTCATTGTCAAAATTTTATTTTAAAAAAAAACGCAATAGAACGAGTCCGCGAAAAACGAACCATGAAGAAGCGAGGGACTACTGTATTCCTATTTATCTGGCAATCCTGAAGCTGGACTCAGCTGCGCGCATCACATTTGCACACATGCAGTGTTAGCATGATCACAGTTACATCCAACCTGGTGAATACAGGAGCTTTCCTTTGGACCTAGGATGTTGTTGATTTTTCTCCTCCCTGCTGAAAAATGGCGAGTACAGAACATTGCTCTGATATTTATTGTAACTGTTGCTAGTGCAGAAGATCTTTTGTGTGCAGCCACTTGTAGCTGCATGCCTACATGTGACTTCACACCTGTAGAGTATTTCACACCTCTGCATGGGGTTTCCTGGAAATTCAAACCTGGGCCAGACCTGGATTCAAAAACCTTCATTTTCAGAGATAACAAGGGCTGTTGTCATGTACACGAATGGCTGAACCACGGCAGAAAAGCTATGGTCCTACTCAAAATATGGGTCATGTAGACAGGCCCTGATGGCATTAAGGTGTTATTCTTCAAACCCAGCCTGAGTTGTATTTTCTCAAATTGTAATGCCACCAACCACTATCCATGTCTGAAAAGATTTGCACAGAGGGTGGCCTAGTTTTTAGAGCCCATCCTTCATCCAGACATCTTAGGCTTTGGGCACGTATCCCAACCTGATGAAGTGTCCTTGAGTAAGATAGTTAATCCTCACCGGCTACAATATTTCTCTCTGTGTCTTCAATGTGTAGTCGTCTTTGTAGCGTGAAACTAGAACTGATTTGTGGGGTTCATTTAGGATCAAGTTTAACCAACAGAGTATAAGCATCATAAATTTGTGAGGCGGTGTTTATTTGTTTGTGTGTTTACTCCTTGATCTTGTGTTTGCAGAGTACAATCTGGAGCCCTGTGAGGATCCTGGAACGCCTCGGTTTGGCTGGCACACAGGCTCCAGGTTTGGCATCGGCGATTCGCTGCTGTTCTACTGCAACACGGGCTACCGCCTCCAGGGGGCGAGGGAGATTGTGTGCTTGGGGGGTGGCCGCCGCATGTGGAGTGCCCCTCTGCCAAGGTGTGTGGGTACGTGGACAGCTGCTTTTCTTTTCTTGTTTCTGCACTTCTTAGACATTAGTCAGCGTTGATTAAAAACAATTTTTGGCACAGATACCAATTTTTATTAGAAATTAAAAAAATATTTAGGACATATTTAGTTAAATTATTACCTAGTCTGAGCTGGTGGCTCCAGATCTTTATTCTGCCTTATAGAGGCATTACATTGTGTTAATTTTTGATGTAGATACAGCAAAAACAAAACAAACAAAATAAAGAAACACAAGTGTCCACTCAGATCAGTTTATTCTGCAAAGTAAATCTGTTTTTGTATTCAAAGGAGCCAGTGAGTGCTTGAACAATGATCATTTAATACTCTGCTCAGTGTCCCATAATGCATCACTGCCAGTTGATAATGATTTTTACAACAAAAACGTAATAATTGTTCATCCTAGGAAAGCAGTTAAATTGTACCTTTATCTCTTTAGGTAATGACCTAGTTAAGCTATGTTTAGCTGATCCCATTTGCAGAGCAAATTGTCATTGAACCGATTTTGCCCGACTGATTTTGTATTTGTTTGTCTTTCCTGCAGCGGAGTGTGGATCCACAGTCTCGAACAATGAGGGAGTGCTTTTGTCTCCAAACTACCCGATGAACTATGACAACAGCCATGAATGTGTGTACAGCATACAGGTCCAAACGGGCAAAGGCATCAACATCACGGCCAGCACCTTTCAACTTGCACAAGGTGACATCATCAAGGTAAATCATCCCATTTTCTTTGCTAAAGATAAATAAAGAAGGAGCCTGCATAAATCTGAATAAATGTGTGTAATTTCACATTTAAGTATGTGAGCAGGATCTTAGTGGGTTTATTATGTACCGAAATGGGATTGTAAAGGAGGGATTTGATGGAGAAGTGCCAGCCAGAATGCATTTTTGTTCTGATATGAAAATGTGAGGTCAAACAAGAAACTGCAGCAGCTTTGCTTTCAGAAGAAAAGGATTTATCTCTGCTTGAGGACATTTTAGCAGTTTTGGTAAGCACCACAGATGGAATGTAAATAACTATGTGATGTAAATTGCTATGCAATCCTCACATCCCAGCTGGAATCCACTCTTTTGGGATGCAGATGTCTTGCCTAATATTCCAACTAACAGCATTCTTGCCTATAATTGTGTGTTTCTCACATTTGATCCTTTTTGTGAACGTGCAGAAAGTCATATAGGTCTGGAAAAAAAAAAAGTATTGCAGCTAGTATTTCAAAGTGGATCCCAAAGGTTTTCATTTCAAGCCATTTCACAATTATTTCTTTGTCAAATACTTGGGCGTTGAATTGGACCAAACACGTTGAGGCGGTCAAATAGCTAAATACATTTAGCAGAAAATCCAAAAACTCAAGTTTCTGTTCATGCAGACTAGGCATCTTGATGCAAACACTAAAAGATGCTCATGTCAGCCCTCATACAAAGTCACCGTACACCAGTGCCTCTTGGTGTGCAGGTCTTTCCAAGAAAAATAGAAATTGTCTGTAGACCTCACAAAACAAAATAGTCTGGACTCTTCTAAATGTCTCACCTCGTACCCACATAGGTCAGTGTGAGTTTGAACAGGTCAAGATGCTTCCAGTCAACCTCGGAGTAAAACAACTGAAGCTCAGTCACATACACCACGTACTTTACAGACAAGCTCCCTCCTACCTAGCTGCTTCCTTTAGTGGTAACAGAACCCGTCGTAATACCTGGGCCAGTCCGTTCTTTTTAGTAATTCCTTCTAAAAAATATTTTGGACAATCATTTTTTCTGATGCACTGGTGCTATAGCATGGAATGAGCTCCTGAGGCATAACCAGTCAATTTGTAGTAAACACATTTTTAAATCAAAGTTCAGCATTGTTCATGCAGCTACCTTTTTGATGAAGAGCTGAATTATTTTATCATGAATCAAGTCACAGGAGTCTCATTCCTCTTTGGTTTTGTTTCTTACACATATTTTCATTGTATAAATTGTTTATCACTTGTACACTGCTGTTTATTGTATATTTTTATTTTTTTTCTGTATCTGGTTTTTGTCCATTTGTTCATGTATTGGACCACAATGAAAATAAGTGTTTTCACATTCTTGTGTTATGCAAGTTTTTTTTTTTTTTTTTTTTTTTTTTTTTTTTTTTTTTTAGATGCACTATGTTTATATGTATATGCATTATTTTGACTAATTTAATGAATCATTTATCAGTAGGGAAAGGTTACATATATTGCTGGAAATGCACAAATGCATATCTTTATATCTAATCAAAAGGGTTGTTTTCCAAATAATTTATATAAGCTGTATTAAGTAAAATCTGTTAAAATATTATAAAAGCATCAACATTTAAAGATTAAAACGTAATAAATAAATGGATAAAAGACTGTACTAGCCTAAAGTGCAACACAACATGTGCCCTCATACCATCCACACACTTTCATAAAGCATTCTTCATCTGTTCTAATAAAGCCTTATGTTTGTGCACATTTAAGGTTTTTAAATTATTTGATTTTAGTAATAATTATAAAATAATATTTAAGTTTTTTTTTTTTTTTTTTTTTAGATTACGTACAACTGATGTGTTATGAACATATGGGGTAACTGTGCTCAAAGATAGTTGTGTTTAATTGTCAATAATGTCAGTTATTAAACATCAGGCCCCACCTGGAGAAAGAATAACTAATAACCAAACACTATCAGTCTTAAAGGTTTTAATTTCTGCACGTGCACATCTGAAGCTAGCGGTGTCTGAACTTCTTAGCCAGCAGTTCACACACTAAGCATACACAAGGATCAAAAACCAGACCTTCATTATGTGGAGTCAATATTTTATCTGCAGTAGACAGTAATTAGAGCAAACCTGGTTTGGAATGTCAGCAATACATTCTAATAAGACTGTTGAAGAAAAAGGGAGAAAACTAACCCAACAATACCAAAACTAATTAAAACATTTCACAACAGTTGGAGAAGGAAGCTGCAACTGTTGTGTCATAGTTAGTTATTATTTTGGGGTTCGTTTGGGGTTTTAGGTGGCACTATGACACAGTTGGTAGAGCTGCCACCTCTCAGCAAGATGGTCGCCTAATTAAATCCTAGCCTGGGGCCATTCTGGGTGGAGTTTGCATCTTCTCTCCGTGCGTGCGTGGGTTTTCTCCGGGTAAACCAGTTTCCTCACACAGACCAATAACATGCATGTTGGGCTGATTGGTAACTCTAAATCAGGGGTGTCCAATCCTGGTCCTGGAGTGCCACAATCCTCATGTTTTACAGGTTTTTCTTCTCCAACATATCTGTTTTTTTCCAATGTGAGATTAGTAGGCATCTTCTGAACATGAAGTCGTAACTGAACCATTAAATCAGGTGTGTTGAAGCAGTGAAACAAGTAAAACGTGCAGGATGTTGACCCTCAAGGACCAGGATTTGACACCCCTGCTCTAAATTGTCCCTAGGTGTGAGTGAGAGAGTGAATGGTTGTTTGTCTCATTTGTCTCTGTGTCCTTGTGATGGACTGGAGACTTGTCCTGGATCTCCCCCGCCTCTCGCACAGTGACTGCTGGATATGAGCACCAGTGACCCCCGTGATCCAAAAAGGAAGAACTGGGAAAATTTGATGGATGGATGGATGGATGTTTTTTGTTCTCCTTGAGTATTTCTGTTCAGGCTCATTATGAATGTGCCCTCTGATCCGTGTTGTTCCTGTCACAGTTTCTCATTCCACCCCATGCTCTATATTCTCAATCAGCTCACCTGTTTCCACTCGCTAATCACCCCTCCCAGTGTTTATTTACTCCTTTGTTTTTATCATAAGAAGTGTTCAGATCCTCTGATGACATCAAATCATAACATCTTGTCATGATGCGGTTTGCCTTTGGAGGTCCTTCACGTCTTTGGTTGAGTTGCCGGTGTTTGGTTTGAAATTCTTTCTGTCTCCTTTGTGTCTTATATTTGGATCCTGCTTTCAACTTCCATCCATCATTTTAAAAATTCTATGAAATTACAGAACTTTAAATTATTTCATTGATCTGTGACCCTTTCACACAAACTGTTTGTTGCAACACTCTTAAAATAATCTAGTTTTAAGAAGTTCAACACAAACCAGTAACATAAAGCAAACACTATTTTTGTAACCAAGAGTTGACGCAGTTTTTGTCTATTAACTAAATGTATTTTTCTGCTGTAATATTTTCCCTAGTCTTAACAGAAAAACTTGTATATTTTTGTCTTTGTTCAGCTTTATGATGGTAAGGATGGAGCAGCTCCCCTCCTCGGCACTTATACAGGCACAATGATGCAAGGCCTGTCCCTTACCAGCACTTCCAACTATTTGTGGCTTGAATTCTACTCGGACCACGAGTCGACGGCAGTGGGGTTCCGCCTCATGTACCACAGTATGTTGCATTTTATTTCCCTTGGGGATGAGGCTCCTAAACCTTATCCAAATGCGAATTTAGCCTCATTTTAAGAGCCTGGCATTTCAAGTAGCTGAGTTTAAAAGAAGGTTTTAATTGACCCTCACCCTGCCTCTTCGTGTCTCTCACTGTCAGGGAATCCATTAAGCCCAGCATGGTGTTTCTGCCCCTCTCCAGCAGGAAAATGAGCCATTTTCTTTTCGTCTTTCCTGTCCGTCTGTCTCTCTCTGTGTGAATTCCCGCTCCTTCTTTTCGTTTTGCACTCTACTACGGCAATTAGTGTCCATGGCTGCCTAACTCTACCTTGTTAAAACAACTGAATTATTGTTGGGACTGTTTGAAATCACTGCTTGGATGTGTGTAAAGTGTGCGTGAAGGTAGGTTAAATGAGTGTTTTTGGATAAACTGTTTACAGTGTGTGTTTTTCACATGCGTGAGTGCACGTGTCCACTGAAAGTTTTGGCCATTGTTATAAGTAGGCCAGTAATGAATGGGTAGAGTTAAGTTTCCCCTTTAATGGGCTTGCTGACTGTATATTGTTGCTAACCATTTCTAATCCATTGCTGTGCAAAGCTGCATTTTGCTATTCAATGTCAAGCGTTTTAGTGTTTCACCTCCAATCGAGTAATTTGAGTATTATTTTTTATGTGTAAGGGTTTAGATTGATAAAAAAAATAAACATCTAGTAAATTTAAAAAAAGGTTGGTTAGAGTTTTAAGCATTTTTGGAACTTGTAAAAGCATATTTTGATAATTTACACCTAACATGTCTATAGTTTTCAGTTTGTGACAATTACTTAAAATCTGCCAGGTACGGACATTAAAACTACCGATAGTCATCATGGCAGATCTGAGGAAAAAACAAAAAAAAGCACATTAATCAGTACTATAAGCTCATCACAACACAAAAACTAATTACCATCTGTTTCTAAATGCAACTCCAATTAGTTGAGCAGAAACGCCTTAATTACAAACAGCCCTGTTGAGATACAGAGCAAATTTTTAGGAATCACAGGCAGTAATTGGTTGCTTTTGTGATGTTTTTTTTTTTTTTTCAGGATATGCGGTCAAGGTAAAAAGCATTATATGGGCTTGCACCTTTTATCTATTTGAAAGCGCAATCTTAATTTGATGCTTTCATTTAGAACGAATGGCTCTTTTAAACCAGGAGAAGATTGACTGATGTTTGAATCAAAAGAGGGCAACAAGAAGGTGGGATAAGGCCCATTTAAATCTTGTCTGAACATGAAATCTGATCATGTTTTCATGACTTTTTTACCCAAAGGCCTGAGGTAATTTTCTAAATGTGAACATTAACTGCTGGAGATTTATATTGGGCATGACACTTGTAATACTACAGAGCTATAACACCTAGCACGGACACAAACCTCGCTGTGAGAGAAGCCCATAAATCAGCGCTGCTAGGTTTATGTGCAGTCACTGTTGCTGCATAGCAGAACGCTTGTGTTTTGTACCTGGAAGAGAAGAGCCCATATAAAGGCCATGGTCGTGTTCAGACAAAAGAGTTATTGCATCATTCTCTTGTTTGTGGCTGTTATTTAATGGGTTCTGTAATACCAAAGTGATTCAATTGGTCAGGCTGTTTCTCAATTGTAGTAAACGTCCACACTCAATTGAACATTTAATTGTGAATGTCTAATTGGGCTCTCTGTCCAAAAGAAATCATTTAGCACCAAGTCGTATAAAAGGACTGTAAGCCTTCATCTGTGCTCAACCGGAAATTAATTTACAAACCTCAATCAATACCTTTTTGCAATACAAATGGATGAAAGTGTGGCACAGTCAAACAAAATCGCTGCATTTCGATGGACTCCACTAAATGCTGACTTGCGTTTCTTCCATTTATGCTCGTATTTATAAAATGTTATCTCTTCAGGTTTCGAGCTGTCTCACTGTGATGATCCAGGGGTCCCTCAGTTTGGCTTCAAAATCAGCGACCAGGGACACTTTGCAGGAAGTTCCATCACGTTCGGCTGTGAACAAGGTTACACTCTGCACGGGAGCGCCTTACTTAAGTGCATGACTGGGGAAAGAAGAGCCTGGGACAACAACCTCCCCTCATGTATCGGTAATCCTTTTTCTATCTGTGCCTTCACCTTTTCCTCCTTCTTAAATTTATCAGACTAAAATCTCAGAGTCACTGTGTCTCATGGTCCACTACTCTCAATCTCTCTGCCTCTGTTTGTGCCTTATTTTCTTATTCAGAACAGGCATGCTGTCAACAGTGCTCAGCTAGGTGTTAATCCAAAGGATTTATCCCAACATGATTTCCACTTAATTGCCGGCTCTTGAATGAACACACACTGATTGTCATTTTGTAAAAGAATATAAACAACAGTGATGCTTTATTGCTAATCATTGATCTTTCTTTGCGTTGCTGATGCAGAACTGACTGTGCAGAATCATTAGGACCCCAAGAGTGAAGAACTCAGTTGCTATTGAGCTTTCATTGTACTGTGTTGACTCCGCTTCATTTATGGGCTCTGAGGTTTCAGTGTTTCGATCCACATTTGATCAATCTGTGTCTTTCTAGAAGTAGGGGCTTAATTATTTGAGTATTCATATCCCATGGCTACATGTACATGAAGCAGAGCCATGTTGAGACAAAGAGACAGAAATGTTAAACCGGCATGCAGCACAAAAGGTGTCAAGGAGCAGAATTAATGCTGGGTGTTAGAGCTGTCATTTCTAACCCGGACCCATGCCCAGCCCAACCCAAATTTAGGGTTGGGCTAGGCCGAGCCAAAATAATGTGCTGGATGGTCAAGCTGGGTTAGTCTCTTTTTTTAAAATATGGTTTTACACTTGTACAAATCATACAGCACAAAGAAACCTAAATAAGATGCACAATATAAAATTGTGTTAATCTACGTACTTGTGGAGGAGGAAGCAGGTCCGACCGGCCGGTTAAGTCCAGTTAAGCTTCAGATTGATCAGCTGATCACCGGCCGCGTGCGTCTCCACACCTGCTGTCATTTGCGGTGAAGGAAGTAGCAGCATCTACAAAAGCCGAAGCGAGCAGCACGTTCAATTAAAATAGTCTTGTTCTATATTTTTCCAAATAATTTTACTCTAAAAATATTTTTGTTCATCTGTATAATAGCCTGTCCTTACAGTTGATTTTTTTTAAGGCTATTCAATGTATGTTAATATCCATTTGGTGAAGCAAGAAATCTTATATCATCCTTTCTTTGAAATGCTTTCTTTAAATATAATTTCAAACTGATTTGCTTACAAAAGCAGTAAAAGCTTAATAAAGTTATATTGTTTTTTTTTTTTTTTTGTTTTTTCGGGTTTGGGCCTGTAATTACAGTTAATCTGTCAGATCCGGGTCGGGCTCGGGAAAAAAAAACTTACGAGTTTGGGCCGGGCCGGATTTTTTAGGCCTGAATGCAACTCTACTGCCAGTGATGAATTGGAAGTAAAAAATATTTATAAATTTCAAACGTGGATGGAATTGCTCTTTAAATGCCATTGTGCTTTCTCCGGCCTGTTTTTTCAGTGAAGCATGCCTTTGGTTTGTCATTGTGTACAGCTTAAAACAATGAGCAATAAAGGGCAAAAGACCTAAATCAGCTCATGAACTCCCCCTTTTTTTTAAGCATTGAATTTCTAAATGGTCAACATTTTTGTCTGTGTGCTGAATGCAAGAAGGAAATTCCTGCAATTTCTTGGAGGCCACATCCTCACTCCCCTCAAGTACTTTCACCACTGCCCTCTGTTATGATACTGATTGTAGCTCACAATTGTAGCAATCTAGTGCAATTTTCCCATTAATTAAGTGTCCTCAAGTCTGTAATTTAGAAAGCAAGATGATAACCGGAAAAGAGACAACACACTTTCTGGCTTGTTGATGAAATATTCCTCAAGTCTTTGAAAATGATTTTAACAGTATTTATCTAGATCAGTTAACAATCTTTAAATAGAATAAATCATTGTAATTATGCTTTGGTTGATTTTAAGGCAAAACATGTCTAACTTAAAATAAAAACACTTTTTTTTTTTTGCTCCCATTTTCAAGGATTCAAAGTTCTTTATTGTCATCTGCATCACATGTGGTACATGAGGTGGAATGAAACTGTGTTCCAGTTACATCCAAAAATACAAATTGTAAAAAGGAACAGTAAATAAGGATCTAAAATATAAACTGAGATGTATGCTAAACGAACGCCCAACGGTAGACTAAAAGATCTAAGATAAACACTAGTCACTAACAGTGCAAAACAATACACCGAACACCAGCAGCACGATTCTCATAAGTTCTGTTCGGCTATAATTTACACGCTTAACGCAAGCGGAGTCGGGCTCGGAGCCCCAAAACTAACATAAACTGGGATTTATTCAAAGCATGTAACAAAAATACAGAAACAAGGCGCAAAAAGTGAAAAAGAAATAAATCTACAGCAGCATGGTTCTATTGGCAGAGTGGTTCTGATGACAGTGAGGTTATCCTAGCAGCATGGTCCAGTTAGCAGCATGATACTGTTAGCGGTCTGGTTTTCATGAGTGGGTAGGAGTTACACTGTGAGATGGAGGCCATCTTGGATTTTGACATGGTACCCCAACTTTTTTATGGCCACTATTTTTACGCCTATGCAGCCACACACCAAAACAGAAATTGTCAGGTTGCCTATTTTCCAAGTTATTCATCTCACAAGGTTAACATACAGTATGGTGGCAGACATTTTGGATTTTGACATAGTGACCTAATTGTTGAAAATAACTTTTCTTATGCCAAGAGGTTTCCATAAACCAAAATGGAATTCATTACCTCCCTCTTTTTTTTTCCAAGTTATCATGCAAAGACAACACAGATGGATGAATGAAACTTATTTCCAAGACAGTCAGGAATGTAGTTTAGCAGCATTGATTTTCAAAAATTGATTCCTCAAAGCATAGTCTCATTGATCATGATCCCTTGGTCACAAATGCTTAGAATTCAGTGAGACTGCAATAGGAGATTTGCATACTTTTTCCAATGTTAAGTACAGTCACTGCTCAGTGAGACCCCACTTTCAACGTGCAGTTTTAAAAGTCTCTCGTGTCTTGTGTTTATTTTCTGTGCAAACAGCGGAATGTGGCAGCAGTTTTAAGGGTCAGTCCACAGGCCGGATCCTTTCTCCGGGGTATCCCTTTCCCTATGATAACAACTTGAGGTGCACCTGGACTATTGAGGTCAACTCTGGCAACATCGTCAGGTAACTTCAGCTTCAGATAAATGTATCAATAAATACATACAAAAAAATAAGGTAAAACAAGGTATTCAATGGCTAGCTTGGGTAAAACTACAACGATTTTAATTAAAAGAGCAAGCATTTCAAGTGGATTTGAACAGTAAATACTTGTAAATTCAAAGAGCAGTTAACATGTTAACACCTCAAAGGATGAAAACATCCTAAAGTGTTTTCATGGTATGTTAAGTAACTAAAGAGTGGACCTAATGTACCATGTCATCAGTAGAAAATGGCCTGCGGCAGCTCCATTACTGATGAATGGTGGAGGGACTTGGACAGCCCCCAGGGGAATATTCCTGAGACATGAAAGGTCTCTTCTCTTTTCTTTCTGTTGCCAGCTCCATGTATTACTGGGAAACAGAACTCATTTTGGCGTAAAGGTCGATGTAAACAGTCACCCTCACTGACACTTTTTGTCAGAAGAGCTACTTCAGGCTATCTTCTGATGAGACTGCAGAGAAGACTCTGGTCTTGTTCTTGATTATTAAATTTGGAAGCTTATGAGCAATGTCAAACCTTAACTGAATTACTCATAAGCATAGAGACAGTGATTTGTGGTCATTTTTTGTGTTGATCTCTTTGTTGTTTAACTCATATAAACATTTATTTCTTGCTGTGTTTTGACAACAAAATTGCTTAAGACGATAATTTAACTAAACATAATTGAATAAACTGATTGGTTTGATTGGATTTCAGTTCTTTATCTTACACAAGCGTAAATATTCCTGTTAAATTTAGTGAAGTAATGCATTTTGGGCCAACACGCTCTCATCTTCACCTTTTTTCAGTCTGCAGTTTCTTGCCTTCGACACCGAGGCATCTCATGACATTTTGAAGGTGTGGGACGGGCCTCCTGAAAACGAGATGTCTCTGAAGGAGGTCAGCGGTTCGCTGCTGCCGGAGGGAATCCATTCCACCCTCAACATCGTCACCATTCAGTTCGAAACAGACTTTTACATCACCAAGTCTGGGTTTGCCATCGACTTCTCCAGTAAGTATTCTTTTTAAAATGTGCGGTCCCTCTAAA
>NC_056502.1:29911833-29921829 GCF_014905685.2 Nematolebias whitei | reverse complement strand
ATCACATATATATATATATATATATATATATATATATATATATATATATGTGTGTGAAAGTCAGCACTGAAGCATTTATCAGTCTAGCTTTATTTCCTGATATGTTTATATATTTTGAAAAAATCAAAGTATTTTAGATTTTTGCCATTTTTTTGTTCAGATACAGCTGCAGTTTATATGTTTCATTAATGAGGATTTAAAAAACTGAAGCATCTAGAGGGGAAATGGAGCACTATGCACACCAAGTAGAAGAAGAAATGTTTGGATGTGCTTTAGATGTCTAATGTCAAAGACTCTGTGGTTGAGTTTGCAGATCCCTGCTCTCCTGTTTGCCCAAGGTGCTGGTGTTTAAAATTAAAAGCGGAGTTGTGCAGACAGTAAAGACGTTCATTGAGAAGGCGCTACGGTCATTTTAATGTGGAGCTTAGATTTAATGTGTCAGTGCAAATGCAACACAAGATGATGTCTCCATGGGAATTCAGTTTCTGCAGGACGTGCATTCGCTTGTCACTGGCTCGTCTTTTATTTTGAGGGTCTTTACTGCAGTGTTTATTATTCAGCATTACCTCTTGTTTCACGGATGCTAAACATCATTCATGAATTTTTAAATGACAATCAAAATATTTGCTCTGTGTGAAAAGTGTCTTGGATTGCCTTTTTTTTTTTTTGAAGTTTGTAATAACTTGCTCTTCTTTTCTGGTTTTAAATTGGTGAATTCACGCTTGTTTGTTATTCAGCTGTTGTTTTGTGCTGTGTCTTTGTTGTTGTTTATCTGTTTCCTGATGGATGGATGGTGAAGTCAGTTTAAGGCTTTGTAGAGCTGAAAGTCAAGGTTCTCTGTATCATAAAAGTATATCAACTTGAAACTGACTAGATCATCATGGTAGTGCATGCTGAACTTTTCATCTGCTCGAAAGCAGGTTTAGTCCAGAGTTTTTGTTTCCTTTTTATAAATACATCAATCTGTCCCTGGCCCTTGAGCAAGGCCCTTAACCCCCACCATCTGCTCCCCTGGGTGCCCTAGCAGCTCTCTGCTTCACACAGATGGCTGTGGTAGCTCGGCGGTCTGTGGTTGAGTCAGGAAGGGCATACGGTATAAGATAACTGTGGCGACCCATGAAGAAGGGAGCAGCTGAACAAAGAAGAAGAATACCCAAATTTAAAACAGTAGATATAAAACCTAGCTTTCCTTAAAGGAGACATTTCACCCACTGCCTTTTATGGAAGAGTTTTCCAAAAAGATCCTCTCAATCTTCTCAATAACAGGAGGTGAGCGACAATTTCACTGCCTACACTGACGGACAAAAACTTTTTTCTTCCTGCAACAAAGTCCATGCTCAATAATCCAGGTATACAATCCAACATTTTTCAGTCATGTCATCTGGACAGTTTCTTTTTTTGTGCTGAAACGTTTCGCCTTCGATCCGGAAGGCTTCATCAGTCAAGGAAACACACAACGCAACTGATTGTTCCCCCAACAGCTTACTCCAAAGTGGAACAAACCAGTTATGTTGGTGCTAAGATGGTGTCTTTGGTACGCCCCCTCTTCCATTGCCAGCCCTCTTCCTTGTTGACAGTTGTGTAAAACTGGTTGACACGACTGTTTTTTGTTTTACTAAATGTAGTATACACCTCATTTCACTGTCATACATGTCAAGTCTTACGGATTTTTCATGACTAAGAACATTTAGAGAAAAACTTACTGAATTTTCAAAGAGCTTGAAATTTAGTTTATGTCTCAGAGCATAGTGTCATTATTGATAAAATATGTCTTAGAGTAAGGTCGCCCCCTTCTTCTCCTCCACACTTCTTAGAATGTAACTCCTCTGGCCCTTCTTCCCTTTCTGCTTTCGTGCTCTCGTGCTCTCGTGCTCTCGTGCTCTCGTGCTCATGTGATGGATGGATGGATGGATGGATGGATGGATGGATGGATGGATGGATAGATGGACGGACGGACGGACAGATGTTTGGATGGATGAACAGATGAATTAAGGATGGATGGACAGATGGATGAATGGATGGATGGGTGTGTGAATGAACAGATGGATAGACAGCTGGATGGATGGATGGATAAATGGACAGATGGATGGATGGATGATGGATGGATGGATGGATGGATGGATGGATGGATGGATGGATGGGCGGGCGGGCGTGTGAATGAACAGATGGATAGACAGCTGGATGGATGGATGGATAAATGGACAGATGGATGGATGGATGGATGGGCGTGTGAATGAACAGATGGATGGACGGATTGGTGGATGGATGGATGGATGGATGGCGGACGGATGGATGGATGGATGGATGGATGGATGGATGGATGGATGGATGGACAAATGGACAGATGAATGATGGCTGCACAGATGGACTGACAGACAGAAGGATTATGGATGGATGGATGGATGGATGGATGGATGGATGGATGGATGGATGGATGGATGGACAAATGGACAGATGAATGATGGCTGCATGGATGGACTGACAGACAGAAGGATTATGGATGGATGGATGGACAGATGAATGATGGCTGCATGGATGGACTGACAGACAGAAGGATTATGGATGGATGGATGGATGGATGGATGGATGGATGGATGGACAAATGGACAGATGAATGATGGCTGCACGGATGGACTGACAGACAGAAGGATTATGGATGGATGGACTGATGGAGGCATGGATGGTGAATGGATGGATGGATGGATAAAACTTGTCACACAGATTCACCGACTTAGTTAAATAGAATTTCAACAACTGTAGGTGCAAAAGAAAAGAAAACAAATTATCTTTAGAATCGATGTTTCAAATTTAATAAACATGTAGGTTAGAGAGGAAATTCTCTTACGTCTGCTACCCACAATGCTTTGCTGTAAAACCACAGTGTGAAAAACAATTGAGGATGTTCTGTCTGTATCTTAGAATTTTTTTTTAATCATTTTGTCAAAGTTATTTACATGTTATTAATTTTTTCCAAGTTTTCTAAGAAATCTTTTCAATTTGTCACTTTGTTACAAATTTAAGACTGAACACAAAATTAAGAGTTTAACTTTTTTTAATTATTTAAAAACCACCAAATAAAGTTAGAACGCCTCAGCGACCCATGAGCGATCCTGGTTCCACAAAGCAGCCTGGCAAAGTGCCAGAAACCTCGGTGGTGATCCTCCTCGGGTTAAACTTCTAAGCTTCACACCCTCACAGGTCCAGCCAGCAGCTCTGAACTGCTGCAGTACCACAGTTTGGCCAGTAAAGATGCAGAGGCGTCACAATCAGGAATGTGAATTTAACCATTTTGGACCAATTCACAGATGTGTTCAGTGGAAATCAATAAGGAGAGCAGCCACGAGCAAATGCAGTTCTGTGGTTAAATAATATTGTTCCTGTCAGTGTCTTTCTGCTGCCATTCTTGCTGTGAAGAAGTTATCTTTCAGTAGCAACACCTATAGTGTTTAGGATTGCCTCTAATTGCATTGCATTAGAATAGCATTAAACCTGCACTTAAACAGAAACAGACACCAATTAAAGAATGTTTAGCCTTGCTGGTGACACACCACCATGTTGTCTCACTCTGTGACAAATATTTCTTGAGAAAAATCTTCAAAACAGAGTTAGTTTTTGTGGGAGCAGTCATTTTAATTTGGTAGTAAATAATTAGTGTAATCACAGTGGTTCTCCTCCATTACTGGCCTTGGCAGGGTGCCTGTCGGATGGGGTGAAGAGGAGAGCGGAGCGTTACATGACTGTCAGTCACTAATGTCTGTGGTTCTCCGGCGGGGGTGGGATGATTTAGCTGAGTGCTATGTTACTAATGTTAGGCTGAAGCCACTTATCCTGTGGCGACCGGTCCTTGGCAACAATCTCTGCTCCCCGGCTGTTAACAGAGCGTGCGGCGGTGGATTTCGGTCGACAGGACCCTCGGTTCTGTTGACCGGGTGGGGCGCTCTCCTTGTATAATGGAAAGGGAAACATTGAGTTAAACGACATAACTGTTTTTTTTTGTTGTTGTTGTTGGCTTTATTGTATTGTACTACACTGTGCTGCGACTGAGGGATGAACCGTTTTGTTTTTATATGTGCTGGATGAATAAATAAACTTAAATATATGTATTTAGATAGTTGACCAAATCAAAGGGATGCTTTTTTCAAACAGATCCCAGCAGTTCTTCTTTTGATTTTATCCTCGAGTGGTGTCACTATTGAGTTAGTCAATTCCTACAAATATTTGGGTATCTTGGTCAATTTGCATCTCTCTTTTAAGCTCCACCTGGAAAACCTAGTAAAGAAACTGAAAGTTGAACTGGGTTTCTTTTTCAGAAACAGATCCTGTCTAACTCTGAACGCTAGGAAACGCCTTGTATCTGTGACTTTCCTTCCCTCCATTGATTACGGTGACATTATTTACATGAACGCTCCTACAAGAACCCTGCAGATGTTGGATGCTGTCTATCATGGTGCACTAAGATTCATAACTGGCTGTGATTATCGTACCCATCACTGCACCCTGTATTCACTGGTTAACTGGTCATCATTAACTTCACGCAGACTCTCTCACTGGTACATTTTCATCTTTAAATCACTTCTTGGTCTGTTGCCTTCATACATCTCCTCCTACATGTCTCTGCGTGAGTGCAGCTACAGCTTACGCTCTCAGGACATTATTACCTGCAGTGTTCCCTCAGTGCAGACTGAACTTGGCAAAAAGGCCTTCTCCTACTCCGCTCCTGTTTCCTGGAATATCTTACAAAAAGATTTGAAGCTCTGGTCCTTGACCTCTCTAAGTGGCTTCAAACAATTGTTAAGTTCCTGGGAAAAAAACAATGCACACACGTTCCTGTTTGTAGTTTTCTACACTGCCTTACAACCTATTTTTTGTTACATTTCCTTTTAAATACCGTTTTATTTTCACTTGTTAAAAAAAAAATGTACACATCCTTTATGATTGTCTATTGTTGCCTTTGTTGTCTTCTGTTGTCATCACTCTTTGTTAAAATCAGGCCTCTCTTGTAAGTGAGTCCCCGAGGCTCAATGAGATTAAGCTGTATAAATAAAGTTTGAATGAATGTTGACAGGCCACAGATGCTCCACCTTCCTACATACAGTTCAGGGGTTTCAGTCACTCCTTGTCAGGTTTTTCTTTCAGCTTGTCTTTAAGTCTCTTAGTGTTTCCTTCAGGTAAAGCTTTGCCCTCATTTCTTCAGCCATGCCATTTTTGGAGTCTTTTGTTCAGACGTCCTGCTTCACATTGCTCCTGCCTTTTTTCAACAGTTTGTTTTATCTCACTCCTGTGTACCTTTTGACGGCTTTTATTATTGCATTACTAAATAAATTAGTATTTTAAAAACAAAATGGAAACAACACAAAACGCATTGGGTAAAAATAATTTATAAAGATGGACCTTTTAAGAAACCATTAGTTTTTTAGCAGATTGCTTTGAAATTGTTGAGCGGCAGCACAGCTGTGGTCTGGCTGACATCAGTCTGTAATTTGTTCAGAGTTAGTTACATTTTCAACTTAACAGCTGTCCGCCATGAGATATAACACTGCGTGCATGTGTTCTCCCTTGGTTTCACTGATGTCCTGCCAGAGGATCCACATGCACATCTGCTGCTATATTTGAGTCACGTGCACATTTGTTTGCCCTTCAGGTTCTCTTGCAACAGCCTGCAGAGATCCAGGTATCCCCATGAACGGCAGTCGCAACGGAGAGGGGCGGGAGCCCGGCGACTCCGTGACCTTCTCTTGTGATCCGGGTTACGAGTTGCAGGGAGAGAGCAAGATCACCTGCATTCAAGTGGAAAACAGATACTACTGGCAGCCCAGCCCTCCAAGTTGCATCGGTGAGGAAGAGGGAGATAACCTGGAGAGAGAAGGGTGGATGTGTGGAAGTGATAGAGAGGGCCAGATGGACTGAAGGAGGGAGAGAGAGGAATGCAAGGGATGAGAAATGGTGAGAAGAGGGGCGAAGTGAGTTTTCTTACTGGCTGCAGCAGATATGAGAATCCTTCTTGCTGGTGACTCTTTAGATTTGTCTGGCCCAGTTCCAGCTCGTATGTGGATAAATCCACTTCTGTTGCTTCGACACTCAGGCCTACAGTCTCTATCATGTTTTAGTAAAGATTTACAGCTAGATGCTTAAAAGTGCGATTAAAATTTATTACATTAAGTCAGTCACTCTCAAACCTTTTTCCTCACAGCAAAACAAAATGATTATGTGTGAAAGACTTGAGTTTTCACTATTGATTGAAATAAATTAATTTGAGGAAGAGATCTGTTAGATTGATACATTAAAATAGACAAAAAAAGCCTTGAATATAACAAAGTTGAGTATTTATGTGTAGCTAAAACTACTTGAACATTAAATGACTGCATGATTGGTTAAAAAAAATATAGGCGACCTTGACAAAAAATAATTGATAAAATTAGTGCAAAAATAATAATCATTTTATATTTAATCATTAAATGCATTACATTGATCACAGTACAGATGTCATGATCCAAATACAAGCAAGCTTAGCACATCCCAATTGCCAAAACTTTGTCATTTTGCTAAAATCTCGTTGTTTTTCTTTTTTTTTTTTACATTTGATCATGTCTTTGGGTAGCATGCTGTGTGTTTGTTTACTGAAGTCTAAAATAAATTGCATGTTAGCTTACTGCAGATGTAAAATGGGTTAGCCTTCAGGGCCCTCTGTTTTTGTTTAATTTCACTGCAGACCTGACAGCTGATCCTGAAACATTTTGGCTAAGGTTATAAATTTCAGTCATTTTTCTTAAACAACCTACATGTGCTCATGTTTTCCTGTCAAACTAAATTGAGCTGAGCTAAAGACTTTGCAGCAGGATAAGCATGCTTCAAAACCTTTTCTGATCATTGCATCTTCCTCAATTTTTGTCTTTTCTTTTTTAATCTCTAAAGCTCCATGTGGAGGGAATGTCACTGGGTCGTCTGGATTCATCCTATCTCCCAACTACCCACACCCCTACCCGCACAGCAAAGACTGCGACTGGCTCATTACAGTTCACTCTGACTATGTCATTTCCCTGGCTTTCATCAGGTAAACAACTTCATTGTGAGGGAAAATAAGGTTTTGTGATTTTTTTTAAAGTCGTCATGCAGAATATGATGCCAGGTTGAACTGACACAACTCTTCAGCTCTGACGAAGGCTGACGTCACGCGTCACAAGAGCTTCTGATGAACGCTGTGGCTGTTTAAAAGCTTTATCTCCTTATTTTACTGCATTTGTTGTTGTTGTTTTA
This sequence comes from Nematolebias whitei, assembly GCF_014905685.2. Taxonomy (NCBI): domain Eukaryota; kingdom Metazoa; phylum Chordata; class Actinopteri; order Cyprinodontiformes; family Rivulidae; genus Nematolebias; species Nematolebias whitei. The sequence continues at coordinate 29,914,575 of NC_056502.1, read as the reverse complement.
TTTTATTTTATTTATTTTTATGGGGGAGGTTGGTTTTTTTTTTTTAATCACCATATTCACAGTGAAAATGAATGGGGTCCATCTCTGTCAGTAAGTTTATGAGATATGGTAAGACTTGGACAAGGCCCCCAAATGATCACACAGATTTTTGTTGTATTTTCACAACTTTGTTTTTGTTCCTCATCGTGGAAGGAAGAGGGGAATTGGAAATACCTCCATGCATCTCGTGAGCTGGATAACTTTAAAAATCAACAGCGTGCCAACTTCGTGTTTGGTGTGTGGCTACATCTAGGTGAAACAAAGGTCACTATTGAAAATTAGACTGCCAAATCAAAAACCCAACATGGCCACCGCAACATATATATGTAAACTGCCCCCCTCAGTCATTTGAGGAAACTATGCTTTTAAGTAATTTAAAAACTACGAAGCATAGTTTCCTCAAATGATAGATGTGTCCGATTTACATGCAGCAACATAATTTTCAATATTGACCTTTCACTGGCCATGATTGGTCACCCCCTGGCTCCACCATTGCACCTGGTGGTGGATAACATGTCTCCCTCTACTCACCAGGATCCATCACTCTGTGCTGCCTCAGATAAGCAAAAAATAAATTAAATTTAAAAAACTACCTTTGTTCTGCACAATTTCTCTCCTACCCACTTGAAGATTTTGCACCAAAACATAAAGGTTTACTTCCATTATCAGTTTAGTTCCAGTCCAGAAAAACAAACCTCACAAACTACAAATTCACTGTTCAAATCGGTGATGGGGACACTGGCGTACTACTTATTTGTTTCTAGATAATGATGCAATAAACAGTTATTTTTTTCAACTAGCTGTGCTTATAAATGTCTCTAAATCCCAAAATATAAATACCCAAAAATATATTAATAAAAATAAACTGCTATTTAAAAAGGAATATGTCTAAGTTTTGTTGTAAGTATTTGAGCAACATGCCAGATAAAAATGACTGGAATGTTGAAAAAAAAAAGTTGTCATACTTTTAGATGCATGGTCTAGTAACTTTACAGGATAAATCTCTGTGTAAACCTGCAGTAGGTTTGTAACCTGCCTGAAAACAGAATACGCTCAGTTCTCAGTGGATGCTCAGCAGCTTGGTTTGCACCGTGGAATTGCTTGTTTTCTGCAGTGGAACCAGCTATAACATCATAGCACTGAGCACAGGTGGCTGTGTGTGTTATACAGAGAGCTGAGTTTGAATCCAGGTGTGTTTGGAGATAGAGGAATGCTGAGTTTCTACTACAGACACCTAGAAAACCTTTAAAGCCACTTCGCTGAAATATGGTGCAACAAGATTTCTAGGTGAATCTCGTTTGGCAGAATTGTGATGAGAGCAACTTGTTTCTTGTGCTGAATAATACCTGGACCATAACTCTTACACAGCTAGAAGCAATTTAAGCATGCAGCTCAAATGTACAAAATGGAAGTCTTCAGGTAATTTTCATTAACAGATTTTACTTCAAACTCTTATTTGTTCCCCGTCGCAAAACAAAAAGGGGGAATTGGAAATTCACTCCGTCCATCCATCGGTGCATAATGTGAGCACTATCCCTTTTAAAATAAGTGAGGTACTGGCTTCCAGTTTAGAGTGTGGCTACATCTATGTTTGATGGCCACAATCAAAAATTGGGTTGCCACGTCAAAATCCAAGATGGCCCTCACCATATAAACATGTAAACTGGCCACCCCCATCATTTGACGAAACTATGCTTTGTAGTTTTAATTTTGCTTAAATGTAGTTTCCTCAAATGAATGGGGTAACCGAAGAGTAATCTATGATGGCCAAGGCCCTCATTGGCCACCCCCTAGCTCCACTATTGCATCCGGTGGTGGATAAAATTGTTCCCTCTACTCACCAGGAACCATCACTCTGAGCTGCCTCGGACAAGCAAAAAAAACTAATTTAATTCTGGTCCACAGTGTAACTCCTACACACTTGAATATGTTGAACTAAAAAAAAAAACTAGAAAAGAGCTGCGTTTGGCATTACATGTTTAAATGTTCTGTATTATTTTACAAATACAATAAGTTAAAATAGCAAATAATAGATTCTATTTAAAAAATACAACATTACTGTAGTCCCTTGATTATCCCAGGGGTTACATTCCAAAAATGTACTTGCATTCACTGTTCAATTCCAGTATATGAAAAACATTCATCTCTAAAACTACAAACATTCACTCCTCAAATCCCTCAGTGACAGGGGACATTGACGCACTCTCACTCTTTGTTTTTCTAGTAATTTCGTGAAGCAATTGTAAAGCAAGCAAATGTTGTGCACCTATGATGCAAAAGCATCATAAATGCATTCCCACACTCTATCTTTGTTTTTATACTGAAGGAGAAACGTATTCACCAGTTTTCCCCTGCAACTTTGTCCTTCAAAACAAACATTTAATAAAGTTACCACAATGCTGCTTTCTCTCCTGGGATTGCCAAATGAAAGGATGGAGATATGATTTTAAATTGAAGCTGCCTTGATCTAACTCAAACTCAATTATCTGCGAGCTATTTACATTTTTGTCATAAACCATGCTCATTATTTTGAAAACAAATGCTTCCCTCTGTCTCCGCATGATTTGATATACGGCGCTACAGTATAAAGCCATCTTTTCACACTGCATTGCTGTTGCAGTCCGGGAAGATTTCTGTACCACTGCGGTGCCACAACAGTTTATTCTGCTCTCACCTCTGGCCGGGGGGGGGGGGGGGGGGGGG
>NC_056502.1:29898577-29911733 GCF_014905685.2 Nematolebias whitei | reverse complement strand
CCTCTCCATCTGCGCGCGGGCTAGTGTGGTGGTGGTGTTGGAGCGGGGGGGGTGGGTCTCGTGAGGGGGGGGGGGATCTTTTCTATCTCTTTGTCTGAAGACGCAAAACAAATTGCTTGGCATGACTTGCATTTTGCATACGCTCGTTTTGAAATATTATGCATTCTAAATCTGCCATTGCCTCTGGACAATCTGGAGGTTAAGTCTAAGCAAACATAATCTGTTAGGTCTCTTATTTGTTTCTTTCTTTGTTGCAGCTTCAGCATCGAGCCCAACTATGATTTCTTGTACATCTATGACGGACCCGACAGCAGCGCCCATCTGATTGGCAGCTTCCAAGACAGTAAACTTCCCGAGAAGATCGAGAGCACTTCTAACTTCATGTACTTGGCATTTCGTAGTGATGGCTCTGTGAGCTACACTGGCGTGCATTTGGAATACAAAGGTACTTTAATTGCCTGTGCAAAGTGGGAATCTTGTATGTTTTTGTTGAATACGCTGCTGTTAGAGCTGGGGATTTACTGTGGTGAATTATAAATGAGTGAATTATAAATGAAGAATATGAAATATGATCAATTATCTCGACTCCTTCGTTTTAAGTGTTTACCAATATGAATTAGCTTCAATTTACAGTTTTAATAAATGAGGCCAATCCTTGTAACAAGGTATATTTATTCTAATGTATGCCTCAGTTGAAGTCCTTCTCGTGTTAGACAGTTGTTTTTGTTGTAAAAGCTTTGTGGTTTTCTTGGATTGGCAGCAAAACTGCGGGAGGCCTGTTTTGATCCCGGGAATGTAATGAACGGCACTAGAATGGGCACGGACTACAAGCTGGGATCTATGGTGACATTTCATTGCGAGGCGGGCTACCTGCTGCAGGGCCATTCTACCCTGACATGTGTCATGGGCAACAGCAAGAGACCTGAATGGGACCGAGCCAAACCCAGTTGTCAAGGTAAGAGACAATGCTTCAGGAACAACAAAAGAGCTTTGATGTGCAGCAAAGAACTGCACCCCAGTTGTTCACGAAATGTTTTACTGTATGTAATACGAGAATAACAGAACATTTGCAGAATCTACAATGTTGTGAATAGAATGGGGACTGCAGCAGCACTTCTACAAGCAATTTCAATCAGGGTCTTTAAATTGCCTCCAACACATTCTGACTTTGCTCTGGGGTATAAAGCATACTTCATTGCAGATGTCCATTTTACTGTCCATATTCTCAGCACTCGTGAACAAGATTTTCAAATCTACCCACTTGAGGCTGCATATTACCTCAAACCTGGAAAGGATACCGTATATTTTTTGGCAGAGAAGCCTGGCTTCAGACTTAAAGGTTCTGACTCTAATCCAATGCATTTTCCCATGTTCTGAAGCCTATAAAGCAGGCTCAACATATCTGGGGTTTCTTTAATAAATCCATCTTAGCTCACCCTGACAATGAAGATTGTGCTCAGTGGTACTACAAGTCGGCTTGATAAGTCAGCTCAGAGCGATCAAGTGGAGCTGCATCTCAGGACAAACCACCATTATGATGCAAAAAAAAGGAGCTGACTTAAGGAAGGCAAATGTGAGATTAATAAAATCATCACTGCCATATCCTTAAAGCACAAGTAGATCTACTTATTAAATGTCCGTGACTGAATTAATGTGCTGCAGGTGCTGCTTTTTACTGAGACAAGACAAAAAGTTTTACCCTTATTCTGTCAGATGCAATTTCAACTCTTTTAAACAGCCTGTTTTAACATAAAAAGAGGAAACAAACTAAAAATAATTCAGTCCATAGAGAGGGCTTGTTTTAAGTAAGTTTGTTTGTTGTCAGTAGAAGTTAGTTGTCCAAAGATGTAATCAAGTACTGGTATAAAATATTTCACAGTAATAATGTAGAAATGAACATAAAGACACAAAATGATGCAGATGATGTGTGATATCCAGTTTACTCAGCTTCCACCATTTGGTCTTCTCTGATTTTACTCTTTTTCTCTTCATAACAACAATAATTCTACCCACAACCATCTGATGTTGTCTGGAGATGCTCTCCCCTGCCACAACCTCACAGTCTCTAATCTCCCTCATTGTTTCCTCTTCTACACAGAATGTAGTCAACCTGCGTACTCCTTCCTCCACTCTTATAGATTACTCTATGCTCCTCCCTATTTTGGAATTAACTTGACTACAGCCATTTCCATTCTCTTGGCAAAGTTCAACTCCATCTGTCTTTCCTGGTTTCTCTCCTTGACACCAAACCTACCCATCACTTCCTCATCCCCTCTGTTTCCTTCACCAACATGTCCATTCAGGTCTGCTCTGATCACCATTCTCTCCTGGGAATATTTTTTATCACTTCTTTCAGATCCTTCCAAAATGTCTCTTTCTCCTCTCTGTCACATCCAACCTGTGGAGCATAACCACTGACGACATTTAGCATCAGACCTTCTACTTCAGACACATCACCTTATCTGACACTCTTTTCACTTCTACTACAATCTTAGCCCACTCCTCCTTCAGGACCACCCCTACTCCATTTCTCTTTCTATCCACACCATGGTAAAACAGTTTGAACCCTGCTCCAATGCTGCAATCCTTGCTGCCCTTCCACTTGGTCTTTTGGACACATAAAACATCTACCTTCCTTCTCTGCATCATGTCAGCCAGCTCTCTACCTTTACCTGTCATTGTTACCACATTTAGAGTTGCAACCCTCAGTCCTACATTCTTGTCATTTGTTTTAGTATAAGGTATTTGTTAATATTTTACACTTTTCCCAATATAAATAAATATTGGAATTTAAAACCATTTAACATAAACAAAATGCAGAATGCTGGTGTAGATTCCCAGTCATCCAGGACATGGTAAATAAAATACAGGTTAAAAAAACCAAACAACTGAACTTCTGTTCTGCTGTTGAAGACGTTTCGCCTCCTGTCTGTGGAGCTATCTCAATTCTAAACGGATCTATTAAGTTCTACACTTTTTATGCAGTTATGTCTTAAATTCACATTCAGATTAAGGAACAGGCCTCTTACAACAAAGAGATGTCTGGTCACGTGCATGAAGGTGTAAATTAAATTCACATGCAGACTGAACTACACGCCTCTCACAATGAAGCATTAGGGTCTTTGTTTGCCTGACTCACAAGATAAATGTTTTAGTCACATGCCTGAAGGGGTGAATAAGAGTGAAACTGATTGGGAACCAGGCTCAGTGCTGGACTGCAATGCCCTGTTTACTTGAGAACAACTTCTGGAAATGTTTGTGTTTTTTCAATATTTATTGAGAATAAACAACAACAACAACAACAAAAAAAGAGAACAGGCTACATAGAAACATTGTAGTTTTCATGCCAGTCAGGGTTTCCTGAGAAGAAATTAATGAACAATTGTATTGACACTTTAAAAATTAATGTATTTTGACCTGAACTGTCGTGTGCGCTGAGTGGGCTTGTACATTCAGAAGGCAGTTCCGCAAAATGGATGCGCAGACCAGTCCATGTTTAAGCTTCCTCTAGCCTTTCATAAATCACAGATTAAGCCACCACTTCCACTCAGATGCTAGCTTCGAGCGGAACCAAAACAAATGTGGAGCAGAACTCTTTTGGGTTGAAGCGGAGCGTGATGCGTTAAATGTGTATCGGACATTTCCCGTGTGTCTCTACTATAATGAATTAACTCACTTTCGCAAACGGTGAGAATTTAGGTTTCCTCACTAGATTTTCTGCCATTTGATTTGTGGTTTCCTTTTGAGATGTTTTTTTTTTTTTTTTTTTTGAAGCACAGTGGCACAACTCGTAGAGCTGCTGCCTCTCAGTGAGAAGGTTGCCGGTTCAAATCCCAGTCCGGGGGCCTTCCTGAGTAGAGTTTGCATGTTCTCTCCGTGCATGCGCGGGTTTTCTCCGGGTGCTCCAGTTTCCTCCCACAGAACAAAAACATGTATGTTAGGCTGATTGGTAACTCTAAATTGTCCCTAGGTGTGAGAGAGTGAATGTTTGTTTGTCTCGTTTGTCTCCATGTGTCCCTGTGATGGACTTGAGACCTGTCCAGGGTGCACACCACCCCTCGCACAGTGATTGCTAGACATGGGCACCGGCGACCCCCGTGACCCAAAAAGGAAGAAGCGGGTAAAAGATAATGAATGGATGTTTTTTGATTCTGTTTCCTTCCTGTGTCCTCTCCTCAGTTTCAATGTGGCACACCTGTCTCTGAGTTCTTCCCCACGGTGTTCCACGTTCCCCCTGATTAGGTGTTCTGTATTTATGTGTGTTCTGTCCTTCACTCCCAGTCAGTGCATTGTATTGTATTGCTCATTGTAGCTCTTTGTGGTTCCTCTTTGAGCCTCCAAACGACTCCTACCTGTGTTCCTTCTATATCCAGGTGATCAGTATAACACGTGGATCCTTTGTTCAAAGAAGTACATTTTGGATACCTTTTTTAATCCATTGTGTCAGGTCTACATCCTGAGTTGCACCCAACCATCACTTACCTGATACAGCCCTGTTTGTGGTTAACTGTTTTTTATTTTATTTTAACTACAAAATTTCAGTGTGTCATCATCAGTATTCCCTCAGTAATAAATCTGTCTGTTGTAGTTTAATCCCATGAGTTGGTGGTCCTCTTGTCTTTTATTATTTTTTCTTCACACATCAGCCAACCCGGCTCTGTTACTACCGCACTCGGCGGCACAGAGGCACATCAGAGGTAGGCTGACTGATCCTCCTTGCCAATTCTGTGTGTCTTCTGAATCGGCCTTGGTGACCATGTAGTGAACCAGATGACCTGATGATCTGACCCTCATCTGACCCTGATGACCTCAAATCTACCAGATGGACAGAGACTGTTATTTTCATTGATCTGAATAAGTCTGAGCCATCTGATGACTTTCTTTCTTGAATTAATCAAGCAGAAAAGACAATCCCCTATAATCATTACTGTCTTACAAATGTTTTGATAATCAAATTGTGTTAGTTTCACTCAATGCTTACAGGTTGAAAAGAACTACTCATTTTTATTTTACATAAACAGTAAGTAATGATTTTATTCCCCATTCAAAGGAGAAATCAGGTTAATATGCATTTCTTGATTTTCTGTCTGAAATGAGCTAAGCTCGTAAGTATGTGAAAGGTTGGTTTTCGGTCAACTAAAATGTTTACCGAGAAAGATGTCATGTTTAAACTTTTTCAGAAGATTACCAAGAGTTGACTCCACGAAGTCTGCTCTCCTGCAATAATCTCTCTGTCAGTTGTTAAAACAATCTCATTCTCTGACCTTGGCTTAGATAACATCTTACGTCACAAAACCACTCCTCTTTCTGGTCCATCCACGAATCAGAAAGCTCTGAAGTAAACTCGGAAGTAAACTCATTTAAAATGTGACAACTTCCCGGTTCTGGCAGAGTGCAGTAGATTCCATGGAGTGCAGTCGGTTCCAAGAGATTCCAGAGTTAGAGTTATGGAGAGTTTTGGAGTTGGAGTCTGAGAAGATCTGAAAGAGTCTGAGAGCTGCTGACAATGAAGAGTCAGAGTTGCCGAGAATCCAGAGACGTTTTGGGATTATAATTCTGTTTTGAACTAACCACGCACGACTCTCCAAGGATTTTAGCTGTTCTCAACGGAGACGCTGATATCAGTCTGAAGGATTCTTACTGAGGTGATCTATCGTCAACAAGGTAACGGTTTCTTCTTCGACTAAAGTGTACCTGGGACAAGCTGAGATACCTGATGGGAGCGTGCAATTTCTGGTTAAACAGATTAAATTCCCTCACATATTCCTCTGTAAGATAAAATCTCCAGTTCATCTTAAACTCACCTCTCTCTCATAAATCAGTACAGATATTTTTAGAAATATCTGAAGCAAAGTCCTCAAATCACCGCCGAGTGATTTGAAGTTCATTATTTGTGAAACTTGTCTGTTATTATTTTCATATTTTGCCAAATTAATGTAAATGTTTGATGTTAAACTTTGATTCTGAAAATAAATGACTCCATTCATTTGATGGGTCAAAGATAATAACGTCTCTCGTTCGCATTTCTGTTAAAATTCAATGCACGACATTACAGTCAGAAAGATGAAGAACTCGTGAATATAGTATGCATATATATTTCATATATTTGTCATACTACAACTAGTGGCACGTACCCACGTGACTCACTACAACCAGAACTTATCTTGTGAATAAAGTTCTGGATTCAGAAACCATGTATCCAAACAGCAGAACCGCAGCAGAAAAGCTGTGATTTCACTCAAGAGCATGTCGTGTAAACGGTTTATGTTTTAGAGAGCTGTAATCTGAGACCTCTTCCTCTTTTTAGAGTTGCTTTTCTCATTTGACATAAATGGTTTCCTTTACCTGGTTTGAGAGACAGGTAAAAGTGTAGAACTCCACAATCCAGTTTAGAATTGAAAATGCTTCTCGAATGGGAGGCAGAACATTTTCAACATCAGAACAAAAGTCCTGTTGCGTTTCTTAACATTTTAGTCAAATCAAGTCAAGTCAAATTTATTTATAAAGCACATTTAAAAACAGCAGCTGTTACTAAAGTGCGTAATAATAAAAATCAATGGCAGTAATTTAATGAATAAATAATACAAAAAATAAATTAAAAGCATCAAAAGGAAAAACATAAAAACACAGAATGATAAAATACTCAATCAAATTGCACTGTTAAAAGTCAGAGAAAAGAGGTGTGTTTTAAAGAAATAAATAAAAACAGGAAGTGAAGTGTCCTGTCTAATGTTGGGGATGGATTGTTCCAAAGTTTAGGACCAATGACTGAAAACACCCGATCTCCTCTGAGCTTCAGACTGGTTTTTGGTACAACCAGAGGCAGCTGATCAGATGATCTCAGCGCCCGAGAAGGAACATACAGTTCAAGTAGTTCAGAGATGGAGTGGTATGAGGGTGCAAGGCCATTTATGCATTTAAAGGTCAACAGGAGAATTTTAAAATCTATTGTTATGTACAGAGAGCCAGTGAAGGGAGGACAAAACTGGTGAAATATGCTCAAACCTACGAGTTCCTGTTAAGAGCCAAGCTGCAGCATTTTGAACAAGCTGGAGACATGAAAGGGAAACTTGACTGACTCCAACATAAAGCGCATCGCAGTAGTCTAGTTGGGTTGTAACGAATGCATGGACTATTTTTTAAAGGTCAGATCTGGTCAACACGGACTTAAGCTTAGCTTAAGTCTATCTGCCTTAACTGGAAGAAACTTTTCTGAAGAACAGAGTTAATTTGTTTATTAAACTTAAAATCAGAGTCTAAAACCATCCCGAGATTCAGAACAGACGGCTAAAAGTAAGGCTGAAGAGAGTCAACGTTTACAGGAACAGCGACAGCAGTGGAGCTAGGGCTAAACACAAGAACTGCAGTTTTCTGATTGTTAGCTGTGCACATTGCATTTTATACTTCAGAATGATCAACTTTTATTTTAAGCTACATAAAATGTGGACACACGTGAGTGTATGTTAAAGATAATGGGGAAAACAGTACCGAGAGGACTGGTCTATGGTTTTGCTGCTGTAATTATTTTTGTCATTTTTAAACGTATTGATTGGTTAAGAGGTCATGCATCTCTAATCCAGCCCAAATTAGCACGGTGACAGATTTTGCTTCTTGACAATGAAAATCCCAATCCGAACCTGAAGGTACCTTATCAAGCCTTTAATCAGGCCCTTGGTGTGGTCTCTGTCTGCAGAAGCATATTGTGCACATTCTGGTTTGTTGCACAGGTTTGCACAATTATTGACCGTTTCCACCTAAAGTCTTATAGATTGCTACGCTATAACTATCGTAGAAAAGAAGAAAAGAGAGAAATAATTTGAGGAATATCAAGACACCACCCTGCACCCCTCCACCCAGTTGAATCACACCATTTGTAATATTTGAAGTGTTCTATCTGCTAAGGTTAAATTAGAATGTAGCTCTCATTTTCAGCACTGCTGAATGGGATCGCACGCGTTCACACCTGGGAGCTATTCATTACTTTTACAGTTGGCACCTGCACAACTTCACTGATCAGCCCTGGAGATAAGCGTAATACTAAAGAGATCATCAGCGTCTTATTTCACTTTGAGACTAAAAGTGAACTGCAGACCTGGCTGTGCTAAAAGGACTGTCCTCTGATGGCACATGTTTATCTTTCTGTTCCTTGGTTTTGATATTTCTCATGCTGTGATTGGAGCAGGCATAAAGTTCGTAATTGCCACCTGCATTTTTTAATCAAACAGCATCTTCAACAGCAAAATTGTAGCATACAAGGGTCTGTGAAGACATTATCCTTAATGATTAAAAAACAAAACATTAAAATGTTTTGGTTTTATATAACTAAAATACTGACTCTAATACTAAATTTGTCATATTTTACAATTTTTTTCTTAGTGATCAGACACAGATCTCTCCTCTACAGACCAAACATTTGGGGTTTTCTTGCTTTTTACTTTTAATTTCCCTTTTGGATTTCCTACTATATTTGTGCTGAAGTGCTTGAAACTGGAAGGATTCCTTGTGACCACTTAGTGGACTTTAAACATTATTTTATCATAGTCTTATGTTAGGTAATATGTTGGTGTTAAATAGTTTTAATAAAACAGCGACAAAAACAAGACTGTACTAAAATAGATTACCGTAAAACAATATTCAGTGTTTAAAGGTAAAAATGTTATATTTATATTGGTATTGTGGCACATTGCAGCAATAACTCGAGCTGAAGTCGGTCCTATTCTGAATAAATCCTTGGATCCAAAAATCTAAAATAAATTTACTTTAAATCCAAAATTTTCTTTGGCATTAATCATTTTTCATGTACAGTAGTCCTTCATTTATCACGGAGGTTATATATATATATATATATATATATATATATACATACATATATATATATATATATATACATATATATATGTATGTATATGTATATAAACAGTGCTTTAAACCCTTCCCACACTCTTGCAATATTCTAAACAGTGTTACTAAACTTTAAACGCTCTAAAAGAGCACAGCATGTCATGATCCTCCGGCTGCTCTCTGCCTCCTGCCAGCGCTCTTGACCACGCCCACTTCTCTGCTGCAGAGCAGAGATCATGACATTCTGCAAGAGACTTCCAGGCCACAGGTTCTCCTTCACAAACCTGACCGCCACCTTTGACCAATATTTTTTTTTCCCCATGGAGTCCTAACAGAGTTATAAGCCTATATTAAAATCAGACTTTTTAGTCATCAAGTACAGTTAGATGTAGTGCTAAAGTTTTTCAGTTAGTAAAGTTATTGTGTTATCGTTGGAGCAAGCAGTCTTTAAAGGAGGGGTGGAAAACATTTTCTTTTTTTGGGCGCCATTTACATTTTTACAAAGTCCTTTGAGGACCACACATAATTTATAAACCTGTATTATTCAACAAGTGTAAAATTATAAAACCCAAATTATCTATTTTATGCAAACATTTAGTTTAAACAGGGCAGCACCGTGGTGCAACCAGTAGAGCTGCTGTCTCTCAGCGAGCAGGTCCCCGGTTCAAATCCTGGTCTGGGGGGTCCTTCTGGGTGGAGTTTGCCTGTTCTCTCTGTGCATGCGTGGGTTTTCTCCGGGTACTCTGGTTTCCTCTGATTGGTTTCATATGATTTCCTGTCTGATTGGTAACTCTAAATTGTCCCTAGGTGTGAGTGAGAACGTGAGTGGTTGTTTGTCTCTATGTGTCCCTGTGATGGACTGGAGACCTGTCCAGGGTGTACCCCGCCCCTCAAACAATGATTGCTGGACATGGGCCCTGGCGAACCCTGTGACTCAAAATGGAAAAGTGGGTAAAAGATAATGGATGGATGGATAATTTAAACAAAAAAGCTATTACTGGTAGTTGTAGGTTTTTTATTTTTATTTTTTACAATTGCTACCTTTCAAAACACAACTACTATATTTGCAGTGATACACTTCTAAAGGTAAAAAGAGGCATGCACAATAAATGATTATTTTTAGTTTTAGATTTCTTTGTGGACTCCAATGTGTGTATAAACTGGTCAAATGGTTTGATGAAAGCTACAGTGTATTAATGCAGTCAAGTTGCAGCAATGATTCATTCCACTACAAACTCTCCCTCTACATCAGGCCTCAATTTCTTTGCCATTAATTTACACTTACACACCATAATATCAATCTTTGATGCTCTGTAGTCTTGTAAACATTGATTGTTCATCCAAACTCAGACAAAACGCGGGAACATTATCTGTCCTTTCAGCTCCTCTATTTGAACGTGCTTCATCACTTCCTGTGTCTTGTCCCAACTCAAGCACGCTGGTTTGCATTTCACTTCGATGACAAAATAATCACTTGTCCATTTCTTCTGAAAAATGCAGCATTCAGCACTCACTTTTCTTTATTCTGCAGGGGACACCTGTCATTCACCTTCTCTTATTTCACTCTCAGACTTTAATACTCATGTTTCATTCACTGCTGCCTGTGGCTGAGTGGTTAGAGCATCCTCCAATGGAAGAGTTGGTGGTTCGATTCCACCAGCAGTCACATGCTGAAGTGCCCCTGGGCAAGACACTGAACCCCTCATTGCCTCCGATGTGTGTCCCATTGGTGTATGAATGTGGTAAAGCTCTGATTGTTCTTTTTACAGATCTAGTAGAGTAATGGGTAAATGAGGACAGATTGTGTTGTAAAGCACTTTGAGTGTCTTGATAAGATAGATAGGTGCTATATAAGTACAGTCCATTTGCCATTTCCTTTTACCATTTACTGACCTCGATCTTGGCTCAGATATATGAATTACTCAATTTTATCACAGAGATGCCACTAGTTGTCAATATTTTTTTCTCTATGAATTTTAACTTTTGTGTTTTTGTTTGAACTTGCCTGGCAGGTTGGATAAAGGAGATTGGGGGATTATATACAGTCCAGAATCCAGAGATCCCCATTCCAGCTTTAAATTTATACCAAAAAAAAAGGAAAACAAAAATAATAAATGTGCATTTAAAATGTTGGAGTCAGGATATTTTTGGTATAGATGCTTAAAAGTAAAACAAAGAATTTTGTTCTTAATTTATTAATATTTTGATAGGTCCTTTTGTATTTTAATTAGATCATGGACTAAATGTTGCAGCTGAACATCCGATGACGCACCTTGCTCTCTTCTTGAGATCTTATGGTACCATGGAGAAACGTTTTATACCTAGGGTCTTATTTTGGTCGTAGAATACACGTGCAAAAAGACAGATATGGATGCAAATCACGATTTGCCATGAATTCTGCCATGAATTTTCACAATTTTTCTCAAAGCTTGTGAACATGGTTGTACATTTCATAAATTTATTTAAGTAATAACTTTGTTAAAAAAAAAAAAAAGAATGTTGCTGTAACCCTGAGTTTTATTTTTGTTTCCTGTTGCGGAGCAGAGAGAACTGGATAAACCATCCATCTGTCCATCCGTGCATGTTGTGAGCATTATAACTTGAAAAATACGTGATGTATCGACTTCCACTTTAGTTTGTCGTTGCATCTAAACGTAAGAAAGATCCAAATCAAAAATTGGGTTGCTAAGTCAATATCCAAGTTTGCCACCACCATTTAAAAAACATCCATCCTTATCATTTGAGGGAACGGTCTTATGTTTTCTAGTTTTTACAATGCTTAAAAGGATAATGTCCTCTGGGGTGGCCAAAGATTAATTTTTGGTGAACAAGGCCACCATTGGCCACCCTCTGGCTCCACCATTACACTTGGTGGTGGATAAAATTTCTCTCTCCACTCACCTAGATCCATCACACTGCGCTGCCTTGAATAAGCAAAAAGGAAAAAAAGGATAAAACTTTCTTCTCCACAGTGTAACTCCTAACCGCTTGAATATCTTTCATGAAAAACATTTAGGTTTACTTAAATTCCCCATCCAACTCCAGTCCAGAAAACACTCATCTATCTCCAAAAATACAAACATTCGCTATTCAAAGCCCTCAGTCACAGGGGAGATTGGCATAAAACTTATGTTTTAATAAGGCTGTTGTCTCTTTTTAACATTTTACACATTGAACTCAACAAATTAGGTTTGTGTTTTGGTGCTACAACACATTTTATCGCTGTAAATATGGATTGAATTTAAATGTCGAATGATTTTTCCCAGAAAACTGGAACACCTTTAGTCACAGCCAGTGTTCTGTTTCAGCTTTTTTGGACTTTGAAGATGATCTGAGAGCTTTCTTGAAAGGAAATCTCAAACACTTTCATCTAAAAATCGAAGTTAATATAACATGTGTAAAGTGAATTATTAACTCGTCTTTTCCTGGGCAGTTATGCTGTTTTTACCTATCAATCCTCAGCAGTTCTCAGAGTGAGCAGTCTTTAATTATGTCCACTTTTTCTTTCCTTGTACTCAACTGTCAGATGAGAATCAGTCCATCTTAAAAAAAAAAAAAACTTTACCTCTCTTCATGCAGCTCTCACCTTCTGCAGATGCATAGTGTTATTTCTCAGGAGTGGTCGCCTCAAATTCCCATTGTGCAACTTGTCGGTTTGACAGCCTAGCTTGAATTACTCTCCCTATTTGCCATTGCTACATCCATTTAATTACATGCCTTCTGCTTCTGTATAAATCAAATGTGGATAAAGTGCTAATAAACCTGTTTTTGCATCAATACTTTTGGTTCCCTCTTATGTGAAGCAGCGGTGAATTGTGCATTGTGTTGGGGTCGAGGAGGTCCAGAGCAGCTGGTGACAGCCTTCCTTTGACAAATGAGCGTGTGTTTGTTTACTGTTGAGGGTCCCTTACCTGATGGCTCTGCCCGTGAGGTCTGAGATAACTGCATAAGGGGGCCTCTTGGCAAATTAGGTGGATCATTAAGAGTTTAAGATAAGATTCTGAAATGCAATGGAAAAACAGGATGGACTTCGGCCTATTTTAATAAACCAATTTGCCAAGTGAAAACATGCCAGCAGCAGCATGTAAGTAAAAGTTTGGCACACAACAGCAAGCAGGGGTATAATTATTGTTCAAAGTCGCAGTGCTGATTTCTAACCCCGTGAAACAGATATCAAGATCGCATTCTGGCTCTAACTACAAACTACTGCAGATTTATGGGAATACAGGTTTTTATTTCTTTAAATTTCAGAAGTCATACCATTTAAGAACTATAAATAACAAGTGATTATATATATATATATATATATACACAT
>NC_056502.1:29897872-29898177 GCF_014905685.2 Nematolebias whitei | reverse complement strand
ATATATATATATATATATATTGGATCCCCTTCAGAAGCGGCAACTCACACTATTAATAAATCAAGGAAACGTGAATCCATCCATCCATCCATTATCTTTACCCGCTTATTCCATTTTGGGTCACGGGGGTCGCTGGTGCCCATGTCCAGCAATCACTGTGCGAGGGGCGGGGTACACCCTGGATGGATCACAAGTCCATCAAAGGGCCACATAGAGACAAACGAGACAAACAACAATTCACTCTCTCACTCACACCTAGGGACAATTTAGAGTTACCAATCAGCCTAACATGCATGTTCTCTCCG
>NC_056502.1:29874808-29897772 GCF_014905685.2 Nematolebias whitei | reverse complement strand
CCATTTTGGGTCACGGTGGTCGCTGGTGCCCATGTCCAGCAATCACTGTGCGAGGGGCGGGGTACACCCTGGATGGATCACAAGTCCATCAAAGGGCCACATAGAGACAAACGAGACAAACAACAATTCACTCTCTCACTCACACCTAGGGACAATTTAGAGTTACCAATCAGCCTAACATGCATGTTTTTGGTCTGTGGGAGGAAACCGGAGTACCCGGAGAAAACCCACGCATGCACGGAGAGAACATGCAAACTCCACCCAGAAGGCCCCTGGACCGGGATTTGAACCAAGGACCTGCTCGCGGAGAAGCAGCAGCTCTACCAGTTGCGCCACCATGCTGCCTGGAAACGTGAATCCAGTTTTACAAATTGTATTAAAATCAATGCAGGAGAATGTTACAGTTTATAGCGCTGGGCAGTCCTGTCCACGACGTGAGATCAGGAACCAGAAGGGCCAGATTTCTCATGTCATTACAGATTTATACAAGTAGGTATCGCTGCAGGCAAATTCGGAAGGCCACATATGATTGGATGAGGCGTATCCGGGGAGTCATATCTGATTGGACTATAGGAAAATGGGCATGTCTGGCCGGCCACATCTGATTGGATGATAGGAAAATGGGCGTGTTTGGCCGGCCACATTTGATTGGACGATAGAAAATGGGTGAGTTTGGCCGGCCGCATCTGAGTGGACGATGGAAAAATGGGCGTGTCTGGCCGGCTACATCTTATTGGACGATAGAAAAATGGGCGTGTCTGGTCGGCCACATCTGATTGGACGATAGAAAAAAGGCTGAACGATAAAAAGCCGTTTGTGAATTCAAAAAGCGTTCAATACAAAAACAACTGGACTTTATTTGTAACAGAAGGTGTTTCGCTCTGTTACAAATAAAGTCCAGTTGCTTTTGTATTGAACGCTTTTTGAATTCATCATGTCCTGGATGACTGAGAATCTTCACCAGCATAAAGCCGTTTGTGTTAACCACAGACACATTATGTCTAAAAACAAGGCGTTACTGGCAGATTGTGTTAATCACAGGCATATTATGTCTATGGTGTTAACCGGTTCGCCATCAGCGGTGTCTCCATAACTTCTTTTTCCGCCTCTCTTAACACAGAACTTCTGGTTACATTTCAAAATAAGAGCAACATAACTGGGTAGTGGGGAGAGCTAAATGTTGTTTTTTTTAAATACCTAGCCATAACATTAAAAAACAAATTCCATTTTGGTTGTTGAAAAATGTGAAAATAGTTACAATCGATTCATAAGAAAGAAACATATTAATACTTAAACTGGCCTTGGGACAAAGGATGTTGCCTTTAACTTCACATTTTCTTGTTCCACCTGCAGTCACTGCAGATGAGTGATTGCCAGTTTCTGTAAGATTTCTGCAACTGGAGCAGGTATTTCTGTTTACTGGTTAACTTCCTCAGCTGTCTCACATTTTAAGGGTCAACCCGACTCCATGTTTCAGCTCCTTCCATAGATCAGATCTCATAGAAGAGCACTTCTAAAGAGCAAATTTTGTTTTTAGCGTTTGTTTTGGGCCATTATCTCATCATAGGACTCATGATCTTTAATTGAGACCAGACTTTTTGGACACATGGGAGCAGGTTTCGCTTCAGATGTTTCATATTTCATTGTACCCAGACCAGACTCAAGCCAACCTGTGTCAGGTGCAGCTACAACCAAGAACAAAAGAGAATCTTCTTGTGTTTGACGGTAGATGTAACGCTGGTTCTTAGAAACTTTCAGTTTTAAAAAAGAGTTGACGTAACTTAACTAAAGAGCAGCAAATACAGCTAGCCAATCTGTGTTTGCCCCCCACAAACGCCTATTAGCCAGAAACGCCCACTTTTGGCCTGCGGAGAACCCCTTCTCGATTTATAGGCCCTAGACTCCTCCTTCACGGAAGGGGAGCACAAACTATCACATGTATGAGGGGAGGGACTAAGTGTGGTCGCTTCTGAGTTAACGTGAAAGGAAAAAAATGAGACGGTGCTTAAAAAGCTGTTCTGCGTGATGTAACAAACAAAATTAACTCTATTCCCTGACGGATATTGAATCACTGGGAGACTCTTTTTAGAGTTGCTGGCCCCGTTTAAACCAGCCAGAAGCAGGTCATAATTTCGTTATAATCCCATCTCTGAGCAGACCAAAAAACCCAGGGTCATTTTAAATAAAAATACTAACAATATCCTGAGGAAAAAAGATAGTCTTCAATTTGATTTTATTCAGATATGTTATTAGAACATATGCTTCAAAAATGTCCTTAAAGTGTGTACTTAAACATTTTTTGTATGTCCTGAAGTATATTTCTCTGCAGCTTAAAGTTCAGAGCATTGTCTTTTTTTTTTTAACCCATCCTGTGATGTGAATTTCTTATCCCGCATTTGTGCTTGTAAAATAAATATGTTGTTTACATTTTATTGCTTTCCCCCATAGCGTTAAAATAATGTTGTTTACTATTTGTTAACTGCCTTTTTTGCTTGCTTTTCTGTCCCTGCAGCTCCGTGTGGAGGTCACTTTACGGGTTCAGAGGGAACCGTTTTGTCCCCGAACTACCCACATAATTACAGCAGAGGTCAGAGCTGCATCTATGACATCTTTGTTCCTGGAGACTTTGGTAAGCAATTTAAGCTTTATTTTATTGGCGTCACAAAACATATTAAAACGTGTGTATGTGTGCACGTGTATTACATGTATCTTGTTCTCAAGTGTTATAAAACTTTGAATATGTTTTTTTTTTTAAATATATAAATGCCAAGAATAATAGGTTAATGGAGGATATGTTTTGCATTCTCCAGGGTTTAATTAATGTGGATAGAAGATAGCTTGTAAAGAAGTTGAATATTATTGTCAGACATGGTCAAATGTCACCAGAAATTACTAAAGAAAACACTCAGACTTGCATTATTAAATTCTCAGAAGAGCTTAATTTGTATTTCAGGCTTTTCAGTGTTTTGCATATTTTAAATGTTTTATTCTTACTGTGATTGACACCCACGGTAAACATTCCTGTTCCACTGGAGTAGCTATTTAAAACTGATTTTGTTTTGAATCTAGCTAATGGTTGAGCATAAAACTACGGTAAATATTTTGTGTTATGAGTTTGCTTTGTACAAGTTGAGACGCACCATGGTGAATGATAGTGTTTTAGCTTTATTCATAAGAACTTGGCAAACAGAAATGAATAGTGCTGGCGTGAAAACTAGGTTCTTGTTTTTACAGTATAGGCTTTTGTTGTACTAACTGCGAAGGGTTGGAGCAAGCAGATTCTCATCACTGTGTTTATCCAAGCATGTCTTCATACATACAATTTAGTGGAGATCTCAGGAAGACCTTGACTTGTTTCTGCTCAATATTCCATGATATCTATAATATGGACAGCTGTTTCTAGTCTCTAATGCCCTGTCCTTGTAAATCTCACATCGATCCCTTGTGCGGTGATCCACTCTGATTGTTTACATCTTCTCTTGCCTTCTCCTGCTGCTCATGGTATCCAGGAACTCACAGGTCTTCTTTAATAAATAATGCATAAAAAATGCTTTTTTGGGTTTAAACTGCCAGCAAAAGTCTAATGGAGCGTGGAAGGCTCCAAGCAGTATTCCCACATGATCCTGTAAATTTATTCTTGGGGATGCAACATAGAAACACTGGTTACTGGTGATGCTCAAGACTGCTGTGTTGTGGCTTGATTGAAATGTGCTCTAAAAGGTGGTCTGACTATTCAGCTGGGAATTTTAGCACGACTAGAACAAACTAAAATTGTTTGGTACCACTTTACACTAAGGTTCCGCTTATAGATGCTACTAGATAGTTTATATATATGTTATTAATTCCTCTTTAAACACTTTATAAATCATTAACAACTGCTAATTATGCATTAATTAAAGGTGACAGAGGGACAAAATGGACCAATTTCTTGCCAAATAGTGAGCCAAATCTTTTCACCTATATATTTCATCTAGAGTTGTTATATTAAACATTTCAGACTAAGTTACTACCTTGTAAGCACAATAAGCATTTGTAAACCTATTTCTTTAGCATATAATATTGTACTTTAGGTGCGTATATAACTTATCTATAAATTATTTATTAGTATCTATAAATGGAGCCTTATTATAAAGTGGTACCAATTGTTTTAATGGAAATCTTGTGCCATAATGTCTCCTCTTTCTGCAATATGCTACCAGCAGTGTACAAATATCAATGCATTTGTTTGTACTCTCATTGAAACAATGCTTCCTTCCTTTTGAAAATTGTTTTATTTAGAAATATTTGTCAAATAATTATCTGCTTGTCTATGATGTGAAATTGCATAAACAAAAACAAAAAACTTATGAAATTAAATTACTTCTTTTTTTACAACAACATCCTAAAATATCCATTCATCCATCATCTTTACCTGCTTCTTCCTTTTCTGGTCGTGGGGGACACTGGTGCCCATGTCCAACAATCGCAGTGCGAGGGGCGGGGGACACCCTGGACAGGTCTTCAGTCCATCACAGGGACACATAGAGACAAACAACCATTCACTCTTTCACTCACACCTAGAGACAATTTAAAGTTACCATTCAGCCTAACATGCATGTTTTTGATTTGTGGGAGGAAACTGGAGTACCCGGAGAAAACCCACACATTTACAGAGAGAACATGCAAACTCCACCCAGAAAGGCCCCTGGGCCAGGATTTGAACCATTGAACTTATCGTTGAGAGTCAACAGCTCCACCAGTTGCACCACTATGTCGCCCCATGCTATGATAGTATGGACATATTTGTTGCTTCCATCTTTTAATTATTGCATTATAGTCTTGTTTTAAACTATCCATCCGTCTCTCCATCCATCCAATTATTTTTACCCGCCTTTCCCTTTATGGGTTACGGGGTCACTGGTTCCCATATCCAGCAGTCATTGTGCGAGAGGTGGGGGACACCCTGGACAGGTTGCAAGTCCATCACAGGGTCAATTGAGCTGCTTTGCCATTGAAAAGTGTGACTCCACTCGACTCTCGTCTTATCGGTTCTACTCAGGTGGAGGTGATTTACCACTGTCACTTGTTTCCATGCTCTATGGGTGGGATTATCAATGCAAAGTGGGCAGTATTGTAACAGGACATTGTGTTAGAGACACTCCACCCATTGTGGTCCTTAATCTCCTTATAATCTGACTTCAATTTCTTTAGCTTAACTCGGCAATGCCTATAAATCCAGGTGTAGCCGTGCTGTGCCATGATCTCCAATATATCTCTGTAAATGCACTCATTTCTTGTGGTGCCATCCATCAACATGATGAGGAAGTCGCAGCTCAGCTGTAATTTGCATTTTTTCGGGGCGGGTCATCCAGTGACGTAGCTTCGCTGGCCAATCAATAACTACTGTCTGCACAATCAAAGTCTACATCTAGGAGCAATCCACTTGGAACCTCGAACAAAGTGGTCCCATAAACCGGGTTGAGTGGGGTGTGCACTTACAATGAGCAGGCCCTTAACTGATGTGGTGTGGTGCAGAATCAGTGATAATATGGACAATGATACAACCATTTACGCTCTCACTCACACTTAGTGACAAATTAGTTACTTGAGCTACCATTAAACCTAACATGCATGTTTTTGATCTTTGGGAGGAAATTGGAGTACCTGGAGAAAACCCACCCATTCGCAGAGAGAACATGTAAACTCTGGCCAGAAATGTCCCCAGCTGGAATCTGATCTAACAACCTTCTCGCTGAAAGGATAAACTAGGTAGGCCTTAATTAGTATTACAAGTTCCTTCAAGCTTTTTTAATCAGATATTTGGCCTATTTAAAGATACCAAACATGCCACTGAGTAGTTTGATACCCTTGTGTGCACCACAATGAACATGGAGCAGAGAGCACAGATACCAGAGCTGTGTTAGGAGCTCAAAAAGAAGATTTTGAATATTCATGTTTAAGTAAAGGATACATTACCCTCTCCAAGCTTCATGTTCCTCTGACAACAACTGTCAATTTTTTAAAGAGAATAAGGCTCACAAGACAGTAGCCATCCTTCCAGGGTCTCAATGGAACAGGGAATGTAACCACAGATTGATCAGATACATAGTGCAGCTGGTAGATTAACAGCCAAGAAAACCAACCATAACTGGTAAGATTGAACTTCCAAGGTCAGTTGGTCACTTTCTGATTGCACGGATCTGTTGCTCTTTGACTCAAATTGGGCTTTATTGAAGAGTACCCATGGAGGTTCTTCTGTTGAAGGACACAAAAAAGCCAGATCGAAGTTTCTGGGATTGATAAGACAACTGGTGCTTGTTTTGCCATTTGTGTTTTTAATGCAGAAAGTTACATACAAACTTATTTGCCTCTTTATATATCCTCATCACCCATAGCTAAATAGCAAATACATATCATGTTTCTGTTGTTTTAGTTGAAACAAGAGTGCAAACAGACAGGGAACTCAAAATAAAGAATAATATTTATTTACAAAACAAAAAGGCTGACGTGGCAGCAAAAACTTACATAAATGTAGGAGATGGAAGACATGGAGGGAGACTGCTGGAGAGCACGTAACGCACAGATGACAAGAGAACACAAAGATGCACAACTTATAAGGAAATTAACAAAAGACAATGATGAACACCTGGGGTGATTGGGAGCAGGTGAAGGAGGAGCTGAAAACATGAAGTTATAAAACACTGTGGACGGCAGGAAACAAATACACAAACACAATAATACAAAGAAAAGACACAAGACAGAACAGAGTCTTACAATAAAATAATTTGTAAATCAATCATTTGTTTGTGGCATTAACAAAATATCTCAACTAATGAACAAATTATAATGCAACTCAGAAAGCAATCATTGAATGTACAACAGAATATCTTTTGAAATCAACCTGATTGAAGTTTCATTGTCAAAGCAAGCTCAACTTAAGCTGTGGTTATTAAGCCATAACCCATAAATAGATTTAACATAAGTCAAACTCAATCAGTTATTTCAGCAGATGTGTTAATATTTGGTTTAAATGTAGCTCAGCTATTCACAACACTTACTCCAAGCTCTACTCATTATGTGAGATCTTTACTTTAAACTTTTTCATATTAACTGTTGGCATTAATCCTGTTTATTTTTCCTGCATAATAAACGCGAGAGGGATTTTAATAAAACATTTGGAAGGTAATCACTGGAACAATTGATTAACTTCTGAAGTCAGTCCAATTCAGGATAGCTGCCACAGCTAATTTACAACACAAAAAGTCATACCTTAGTCAGTTTTACAGATATTGAACTAAAAGTTGATGTAGTAGAAGTTGAGGGTCACCAACAAACTCTAAACCTAACATTGTGCCATATTGCATGTGATTTGTAGGTTATACTTTTTTTTCAAAGTTTGAAAAGATTAAACTGCTATAAGTCTGTCATTTATCAACATGAGATGACCTTAGTCTAATATTCTGACATGAAAGGCAGCAGACAATGTGCATTCATTCAAGGAATTGTAGGCTTTGGATTGATAAAAATGCAAATAGCCAACATCAGGTCATCAAATCTTTATTTTCAGTTGGTGGTATTTTTTGTCCCAATCATATAAGTCACACTAAATTAAAAAGGACAATTGCAGCCTGAGGAGTCCAGTATTTCAATGGTTTTAACCTCCACAAAAGATTATTGAGAGAAAAAAAAAAAAAACATGTTGTCTGTGTAGCATCTTGGAAGCAAAATTTAGCCTTTAGGCAGTAAATGGAATCACATTTCAGTATCTCGTATACAGATGATTGAAATCTGTAAGCGCCCAGGGTAGTGTCTCAGATGTGTGTATTCTGTCCTTCATATGAGCCAGAGCACGCCACAATCCTTTCAGACATTGTATCGTTAGTTGCACTGGCAGAAAGAAAGATATAATCTCCTAACTCTGCCTAAATGAACTAAAGGGTTATGCACTTGGGTTGCAATGTTGGATTATTATGTGGGTGAATGTCTTTTTGATGTCAAGGTGGAGTCAAGAAGGGGCAGCTGAAAGGATTCCAAAACAAATCATTGGGGGCGTAATCTTTACAAAGGATCTGAATCACAACTAGTCCTCCAGACAGACTTCATTTTATCACACAATGACAAAATTCATACTTGGCGTAGCTGCTTATTTACAATATATTTGCATCAAAGACTGAAGTATTGTTTTTGAAAATCTCTTATATACATGCTAAACATAATTATTGTTCTAGCATTCCTTGAAAGAATGTACCTGTATATCTGTAACAGACCGATATTAGGATCAGA
This sequence comes from Nematolebias whitei, assembly GCF_014905685.2. Taxonomy (NCBI): domain Eukaryota; kingdom Metazoa; phylum Chordata; class Actinopteri; order Cyprinodontiformes; family Rivulidae; genus Nematolebias; species Nematolebias whitei. The sequence goes on along the minus strand of NC_056502.1, from coordinate 29,889,510 downwards.
AACAGCACCAGAACGCAGGAGTAGTTTAAAGGTTTTATTTTTGTAACCGCTTCTGGTGGAGGCTTGGGTCCAGACAGTGGCCCAATCTATCAACAGGAGAGACTGCATGTGAGGTTTGAAAAGCGATGGCTAAACTAAAACAGTCACTAACCTTCTCAATTGGTAGCAGGGTAGGAAGAGGAGCCATGGACTGGGTGATGTCACTAAAGCAGGATGATGGGATGTCCAGATCTCGTGATCCAGTGAGGATAGCAGGGGATCAAGAGCCAGGAAAACAAAAACAAGCAAAGCAAAAAGTGCCGAGAAGGGTTATCCAAAAAACGTGGTCGAGAGAGAGCAAGCAAGGGTCGTATTATCGTGGTCAGAAAATTGTAGAGGTGTCCAGTCAAGAGCAAGGCAAAAGTGAAGAGTCAGGAGACGAAGTAGAGTTCAAGATCAGAAAAATTGCTGGAGAATTTTCTGGCTGGAGAGCTTTCAATAATCTGGCACTGAGGAGAATGAGAGTGGAGCTTAAGAAGTGAGCTGAACAGGTGTGGCAGGTGAGTGGTGATTGCAGAGACGGGGTGCAGCAGATGAGTGCAGATTGCTGAGAGAGTGTGACAGGAGCTGAAGACGGGTGATAGGCAGTGCAGGACCGAACAGGATGAAATAAACAGAAACTGAGGGGGATCCAGGGGCGAACTATGACAGAACCCCCTCTTTAAGGTCCGGCTCTTGACGGACCTCTAGGCTGGTCAGGGTGAGCCCTGTGAAAGTCCCTGATGAGAGACTTGTCCCATATGTGGCAGGCAGGAACCCACGAATGTTCCTCCGGCCCTTACCCCTCCCAGTCCACAAGGTAGTGGGTACCCCACCGCCTGGAACGGATGAGTCTCCTGACGGTGTAAGCCGGGGCACCCCCAATGAAACCAGCGGGAGGAGGGGAGCCAGAGGTGGGCCTGAAACGAGGCTGTAAAAATGGTTTGAGTCTAGAGACATGAAATGTTGGGTGCACCTTAAGTGAAGGAGAAAGCCTTAGACGAGCAGCCACCAAGTTAATCATCTTGCTGATCGGGAAGGGTCCAACAAAACGAGGAGCCAGTTTGCGACACAACCCGTAGGGGGAGATCATTGGTAGACAGCCAGACTTTCTGACCCACCTGATATGAAGGTTGAGTGGAGTGCCGCTTGTTGGCCTTCCTCACATAGGCTGCAGAAGATTTTAGGAGAGCTCTCCTAGCTTTCCTCCAGATGCACTGGCATCTGATGGCTGCCCTGTGTGTCGATGGTACTTGGGCCTCCCTCTCCTGGACAGAAAATATGGGTGGTTGGTAACCGAAAAACAACATGAAAGGGGGACATACCTGAGGCAGATGAGGGTAATTTGTTCATGTCGTGTTCCACCCATGGGAGATTCTCAGACCATTTGTTGGGGTCCCCTTGACAAAGTAGGTGCAGCTTGGTCTCAACCTCCTGGTTTACTCTCTCTGACTGTCCATCCGACTGTCGGTAGAAACCTGAAGAAAGGCTGACAGAAACCAAGAAGACTGCAGAACTCTTTCCAAAAATTTTGAGATAAACTGTGGGCCTCTATTGGAAACAATGTCTTTAGGGAGACCATGCAACCTAAAAATCTCTCTGGACATGATTAAGCTAAGCTCCTTGGCAATGGGGAGCTTGGTGAGGGGAACAAGGTGTACCATTTTAGAGAAACGGTCCACCACAGCGAGGATGACTGTGAACCCTGAGGAGGAGGGTAAGCCAGAAACGAAGTCCATGCTGATATGGAACCATGGTCGAAAAGGAATAGGAAGGGGGCGGAGAAGACCCGCTGGGGGTTGACGAGAAGGCTTTGTTTGGTTACAATATTGACATGAAATTACATAGTCTTCGACATCTTTAGATAAGGTCTTCCACCAAAATTGTGATCTAACTACAGTGAGGGTTTTATTGATACCAGGGTGGCAGAAAATGTGTGAGTCGTAGCAGAGCTTGAGTACCTCTTTGACCTTATTCTCAGGGACAAAAACTCGATCCTTGGGACAGTCGGATGGAAGCAGTAGATCCCTATTGGCCCGATGTAGATCCATTTCAAGCTGGGTAATAGAGAGTCGCGCAGTTTCAAGGAGGATGAAGTCCCCCTCAGAACTTGTTTTAGGTGATCCACTGCCCTCCATTATCCAAGAAAGGGCATCAGGCTTTTGGTTCTTTGTACTGGGTCTGTAAGATAAAACAAAGTCAATGCGAGAGAAAAAAACAATGCCCATCTGGCTTGTCTGGGGTTCAGGCGCTTGGCGGTCTTAAGATATTCCAGGTTTTTGTGGCCAGTCCATACGGTGAATGGTTCCTTGGCTCCCTCGAGCCAATACCTCCATTCCTCGAGAGCCAGTTTAACGGCAAGCAGTTCTCGGTCACCCACATCATAGTTCTGCTCTGCAGCAGTGAGGGTCTTAGAGAAAAAGGCACAGGGATGTATTCTCCCCTCACTGCTGCGCTGGCTGAGAACTGCTCCAGTACTGGAGGCATCAATCTCCGCAATAAAGGGTTTATTGGGGTCCGGGGCATGGAGAATCGGAGCTGTGGAAAACAAGGTTTTTAAATTTTGATAAGCATAGTCGGAAGCAAGATTCCATGTGAATTGGGTCTTGGTGGAGGTTAGAGTATGAAGGGGACCAGAAATTATACTGTATCCTTTGATAAATTTTTGGTAGAAGTTGGCAAATCCAAGAAATCTCTGAAGTTGTTTACGGTCCTTGGGAACAGACCATTCTAAGACCGCTGAGACCTTGTTAGTGTCCATAGATACTTGGTTGGGGGATATTATGAAGCCCAAGAAAGATGTAGAAGATTGGTGGAATTTGCACTTCTCAGCTTTAACATACAAGTTGTTTTGCAGAAGTCTGACCAGAACAGTTCCGACATGTTGCTGGTGGGACTCCATAACTTTAGAAAAAATGAGAATGTCATCTAAATAGACAAAAACAAATCAGTTTACCATATCCCTGAGGATATCATTGGCCAGGGCCTGAAAAACAGCTGGAGTGTTGGTAAGGCCAAAAGGCATCACGAGGTACTCGTAGTGCCCATTAGGAGTGTTCAATGCTGTTTTCCACTCATCGCCTTCCCTGATACGAACCAGGTGATAAGCGTTTCTAAGGTCTAATTTGGTAAACACTGTGGATCTTTGGATGAGGTCAAAAGCTGAAGACACGAGGGGCAATGGGTATTTATTCTTGATTGTGATCTTGTTTAGGCCTCTGTAATCAATACAGGGTCTCAGAGTACCATCCTTTTTGCTTACAAAAAAGAAACCAGCCCCAGCCGGGGATGCTGAGGGTCTGATGATACCAGCTAGTAATGACTCTTGGATATAATTCTGCATGATTAATTGTTCTGCATGGTTAATTTTTCGGGTCCAGATAGCAAGTACAAACTGCCTCTAGGAGGAGTAGTACCAGACATTGTCTATGGCACAATCATAAGGTCTGTGGGGGGGCAACGAAGTGGTCTTCACCTTGTTGAACACCTCCCTGAGTTCATGGTACTCAGTAGGGACCCTGGAGAGGTCGGGGTAGGTCTGCTCAATATTTTCAGACTTGATAGATGGTAGGCTAGCCTCTGTGAGACAGGAGGAAAGACACTCCCCTGACCAACCCACTATCTCCTTTTTCCTCCAGTTAATCTTGGGGTTGTTTGCAAAGCCAGGAGGCCCCAAGAACAGGTAGCTGTGGAGAGTTGATGACAATAAACTTAATTCTCTCCGTATGATTCCCTCCCAACATCAAGACAACAGGCACAGTTTCAAGACAGGAGTCATTGAGAGAGTGTCCATTCAAAGCCAGAACCTTGTGGTCTTTATTAGCTCAATACCCAAGGATAGGGCAAATTGTTGATCAATAAACTTGGTGTCAGCCCCCAATTCAATGAAGACTGACACTGCAGCAGGGCTCTTACCGATGACTTGGATCTCAGCAGGTACAGTCAAAGGTGAGGAGATTTTTGGGTTTCTGGTCTGACTCAGCAGGTATTTCCTCTCGCCTGCTGAGTCTAGTCTTTTAACAGACATCTGGAGATGACGTGGCTGTTCTCCCCACAGTAGAAGCAGAGGTGAAGCTTCCTCCTCCGAGCCTTCTCCTCAGGTGTGAGACGACTCCTGCCCAGTTGCATGGGTTCAGCCATCTGCAAAGAGGTAGTGGAGGGGGCACTGGTCTTTCGAGAACCAAGGGTCTAGACTCACCCCCAGGTTTGGGCGCCCTCCCGGGTCTGCTTCCTCTGTCACAGGCTCTTTCCTCGAGGCGCAGATCCACATGGGTAGCCAGGTCTTCCAAGGCCTTGAGGGACTCAGGATACTCTTGGGTGGTTAGGTGGTCCTTGATGTCATCATTGAGACCTTGAAAAATAATGTATCGGTTAGATCACCCTCGTTCCAACTACTGTCAGCTGCTATGGCATGAAACTGAATAATATATTCAGTCTCTCGCTTCTTTCCTTGCTTCACAGAAAAAAGTTTGCGACCTGCTTCTCTCTCAGGCAAAACGGGGTCAAAAACTCAGCACAGTTTCTTGGCAAAGGCAGAAAAAGAGTGGCAACTCCTACTGTTAGCTTGCCACTCTGAAGTGCCCTAAGATGCAGCTTTACCAGATAATAGGGAAATGACATATGCCACCTGAGCACGTTCAGTGGGAAATGAAGAAGGTTGTAGTTCAAACTGAATCTCGCACTACGTCAGGAAAGGCCGGCACTGGTCAGGTTCACCTCTAAAACGTTCTGGAGGAGACAGGTGTGGTTCCAGGTGAGCTGTAGGAGATACTTGAGTGACAGCTTGGGCTACAGCCATGTGTACAGGTCTCTGAGAAACAGAATCTTTAGACAACCCTTTAAAGCACAAATGATGTCCTGTACATTGGATTCTAATTTAATTATTGCCCCCCTCTACACCAGAGCACCACTCCTGAGCTGGTGCTGGATCCATCTTGGCCAGACTATTCTTTAACGGACCGGTTTTAGGATCAGAAACAACACCAGAACTCTGGAGTAGTTTAAAGGGTTTATTTTTGTAACTGCTTCTGGTGGAGGCTTGGGTCCAGACAGTGGTCCAATCTATCAACAGGAGAGACAGGTTAGTGACTGCACGTGAAGTTTGAAAAGCGATGGCTAAACTAAAACAGTCACTAACCTTCTCAATTGGTAGCAGGGCAGGAAGAGGATCCGCGGACTGGGTGATGTCACTCATGCAGAGAAATCTGCAGCAGAAAAGCAGGATGATGGAATGTCCAGATCTCATAGTCCAGTGAGGGTAGCAGGGGGTCAAGAGCCAGGAAGACAAAAACAAACAAAGCAAAAAGTGCCGAGAAGGGTGATCCAAAAAACGTGGTCGAGAGAGAGCAAGCAAGGGTCATATTACCGTGGTCAGAAAATTGTAGAGGTGTCCAGTCAGGAGCAAGGCAAAAGCAAAGAGTCGGGAGACGAAGCAGAGTTCAAGATCAGAAATCAAGGTCGAGGAGAATGCTGGAGAATTTTCTGGCTGGCGAGCTTTCAATAATCTGGCACTGAGGAGAATGAGAGTGGAGCTTAAGAAGTGAGCTGAACAGGTGTGGCAGGTGAGTGGTAATTGCAGAGACAGGGTGCAGCAGATGAGTGCAGATTGTTGAGAGAGTGTGACAGGAGCTGAAGACTGTTGATAGGCAGTGCAGGACCGAACAGGATGAAATAAACAGAAACTGAGCAAACAATGACAATATCACCTGCCGCTTTAGTCAAGTTCATTTCAATTTTATTGACCTTCTCAACACATGTGGTACATGAGGTGGAACGAAATTATTTTCACAGGGTACTGGTTATACCCCAAAATAGCAAAAATATAAAATGTAAAAATGTGTCATCTAACTAAGATCATGTTTCATTATACGTCTCTCGAAAGACAGACTTATTTTAGTACTAGAATCTCTGTCTGTATGTTTGTAAGCTTTTTCTAGTCCAGGCCATAATGATCTGCTGAAAACAATTTAATGATACTTGACACACATATTCATCATTGCTATATGAAGTGTCACATATATTTTTGCATCACCCCAGCTCTAAGTTCAAGTTCAAAAATCAAGGTCAAAGGTTACACAATGTCATTGATTGTCAGGGCCATTGCTATACAGTAGATTGCTATGTTATTGTTTGATGTCAAACATCAAGGTCAAATGTCATTCAAGGTCTTTGCTTTTCCAGGCAATAACTTCTGATCCACTCAGGATAATTTAACACAACTTGAAAAAAACAAAAACATTTGTACTACCACTAGACAGCGTGTCACAGGATCTTTTTATCACTCCAACTCTAAGTCCAAGATCATAAATCAAGGTCAAATGTTACACAAGGTCATTGATTGTCAGGGCCATTGCTATATATTGCTGTATAGTTGTTTGTCGATGGGGGTATAATGTACCATATTCAGCACTCTTGTGTAAATAGAAATCATAGAAATCAGAATTTCCCCTAGTTAGGGAGGGCAGTGGAGACGACTCAGAATGAGGGAACAGGAGTCCCCTATCTAGCTTGTTAGCCTGCGCATCTGTATTGTGTGCTGCTAGTTTAGCACTACGCCAGTGCCGGCAGTTGTCGGTAGGGATGGGGGTGTTCAGTTCTGTTAGAGCAGGACGCCCTGCTTGTATAATGGTAGGGGAAACACTGGAAATATTGTCTATGCTTTGTAAATGCTGTGTGATGCATGACCAGGTGATATCGTGAGATCTTACAATATGTGTTAGCAATCAGTGTGTGCGTTGAGTTCAACTCTCAGTTAAAACTGCATACGCTTTAGCATTTTATCTGTAAATACGAGTAAAATATAACAATTTTTGTGTCGGCAAAGCTTGATAAGTTGTAGTGGCTATTTTGAATTGGAGTGTGTCCAAACAATAATAAGATGTTGATATACATCCAATGATTATTTTTAAAAGTTTCAATAAAATTAAACCATTGGTATGTGCCAAAAGTTAATACAACCAAACATAAAAAAAATAGGCAAAAACGTTATTGCGACTTTGCGTTTGGCAGTGGGCAATACGAGTTACAACTCTTTGATGTAGTGAATTACGTAAGGGTCGTTAGATGTACATCTACCTCATGATGTAGATGTGATTTTGTGTTTTGATGGTCCATTTGCTGTGGTGGCTACCTTGAACATGTTGTCTGCAAAAAATATTTAGTTGCAGATGTACAGTACATCCATTGATTACTTTTTAGAAGTTTTGCTAAAATTTGAATAACTTTTGGAGTCAAAATGACCACCACAGCTTATCAACCCTTGCATGCACAACAATATATAACTATAACTCAGACAGTTTCACAGATCAAGTTAAAATTTAGTGTGGTAGTAAGCAAGTCATCCCCAAAACACTCAGTGCTAATTGATCAGGCAACATTTTGACTTTAAAACCTTCATATGCAAAGCGACAAGTGATATTCATTAATTGTAGGAATTTTACTTTGGAATTGTATTTGATTTTGAAGTCATTATTCATTAAAAAATTCATTCTAGAATTGTGCCACTCAAGGTGGCTGCATGTTGGAGTAGCTCTCACATTCATTCTGAGATTTTGCTTTTGAAAACATTATTTCCTCTTTTTATGGATGTAAATCACTTTTTTTAGATGATTATTTCCTCCGGTATCAGATGCTGTGCACCTGGAATGATTTTTACTGAAACCTTTTTTACTTTTGGACATTTGTTATGATGCGTAACCCTGACAACAAGGTGGTTTTCTATACCAGGGAGTTGCTGATTAACATCTCAAAAACTCAAATAATACCTCAACTACAGCCCTAAAATCCCAGATGAGTTGAAAAGGAGGTGCCGTGGATGCAGTGCATCTTGTCTACCTGGAGGTGGTGCTCGAGTGCCTGACCACCAGGATCTTGGAGGTGGCGGGAAGCATGACGTGACAGCGGAAGGACTGAGATTGTCCCCCGGCACCTGCAGTGTTGTCTGTGGCGACGATGGGCTCGGCAGACTGCTGGGAGGAATGGCCATCACTCGAGGAGGAGTTATGCCCTGCATTCAGGCAATCTTGCTGCCCAGGAGGACCGAGAGGCCTGCTGAGTCTGGGTGGACGGATCGGCATTTGCAGCCTGCTACTTATGGGACTGAATTTGTTGTGGCTTCTCGGACAGATGAAGTCTTTTGGATGAAATACGAAACATTTCAACAAAAAGAAACTGTCCAGAGGACCTGACTTAACTTTGTTGGAGTCTTTTTCACCTGGATTATTGATCATGCACTTTGATAATTTGTTGTAGGTGTTCTTTAATCATCCACTGGTTAATGAGATATTTTGTTAACATAGTTGACTCTAAATCATTAGCAAAATGATGTTAAGCATTCTTTTGGCACTCAGAATATGTTTTGGGGATCCTTAAAACACTAAATTAATTAAATTAAAAATCTTTACACATAGATGCATCATCACTATCGGAGTGTCACATACCCTTTTCATCAGACCAGCTTCAGGGCCAAAGTCACAAATCAAGGTCAATGGTTATATAATATCTTTGTTTGTCTGGGCCATTGCTATAGATTACTGAATTACTGTATATTAGTTTGTCGATGGGTGTATAATGGGCTGTGGGTGGAATTTTTGGTTTCACTCTTTTGTAAATCTATATGTGTATTCTGTCAATAATCATAAGAGGTTTGTTGCTAAAGTTAGAAAAGTGAGTGCCTCCAACCTGATGCAACATACAGGACAGCTGTGGATAAGTGGTTAGAGCAGTTATCCTCCAATGTGAGAGTTGTGGGTTTGATTCCATCAGCAGTCACATGCTGACGTGTCCCTGGGCAAGACACTGAACTCCTCATTGCCTCTGATGTGTGTCCCATCGATTTATGAATGTGATAAAGCACTGATTAATCTTTGTACAGATATAGTATAGTTCTGTATGAATGGAAAAGTGAGGGCACAGGTTGTATTGTAAAACACTTTGAGTATCTTGATAAGACGCTATATAAGTACAGTCCATTTACCATTTCACAGTGTGGTCTATGCTGAATCCATACTCTCTAAACCCTATGCAGTCACATTAATTGTGTGCAGCCCGTTCTGCTCATCACCATTTAAATCAACAGTAAAATGGTCCAGTATTTATCCATCTTGGCCTTTAACATGAAACTGTTTGGCCAGAAATGTTTCTAGTCATATTTTAAACAATAACTCTGACTGTCTTTAAGAAGGCATGCATTATTCATAGCTCTTAACCTTTGCCTGTAGCACTGCTTGTAAAAACGCATACGTACACAGGCCACAAAATTCATTTTTATTTATATATTTTCCAACAGCTAGAGTGTAACATTTTCATCTTGTCCAGCAGGGTTAGCAAGCTCTTGCACAAAATTGGAAAACGAGCCTCAAACTCATTTTGTATGACATCGCACAGTGGGGGAGAAATGATCAACATTAATGGCTGACAACATCACCAAACTGCATTTACAAGTAAATAGATTTTCTGTTTTTCCTGTTTGTATCTGGCTGACTGAATTTAGTTGTTCAATGCTGCCTTCTTTATGAATGTTTATATCTTCAGAGGTGAACAAAACTCTTCCAATAAGTAGAACTCAGCATAAGACTTTTTTTTTGTTAGTTTTATTCTGAATTAGACTCCACATGAAGTATATTCACATGGTTATGTAGCAGCATTCACTCCAAAGATAATTAAAGATAAATAAGCCTTGAAAATCAAGTGCTTGTTGTCAAATTCCTCATTAACATTTAGATTAATCTTAAAAGCCTTTTGTACAAATGTAGTAAAAATTAAAGCAAATTTTTATATTTTTGTTACATACTACAATTACTAAAAAAAAAATTCCTGAAACTTGGACTAATTTGAACAGTTACATATATCAAAAGATCACTTTAAAGCATATTAAAAATTATTACATTTGCAAAAGTTTCTACTCACCTTCAGTGGAAGGGTCCTCATAATGAGTCAAGGTGAATTTGATTTTATAGACACATTTATTCACCTCTGTTTACCTGCCCATGGCTTTTTATAGCGTCGGCGTACATGTCTATAACAACAACATATGCATAATGTTTGTTGCAGAATGTGCCAGGAAGCAAGACGGGAGCCACTGACTGATTGCTGTAATAAATCTAGGCTGTAACAAGACAGGCATAAAATGAATGAGCGAGAGTCTGTTGAGATTGCAAAAGGCAACGGGTCCAACCAGAAGAAAGAGCCATATAGAGCTCTGTTATTTGCAATAGTCTCAGGAAGAACAGGTTAGATAGAGAGTGCTATAATGAGTGAGAGATTTATAATGAGCGAGTCAGGAAATGAGCAGACGAAGAGAAAGAAGTGGGAGTACTGCTGTGAGCGATCATAAAAACCTTGACCCTGGAGGCTAGCTGGTTGTTGACTCATCAGTGATGTTTGCTGAAGAGTTGGATTATGCCTAAAGCAACCAGAGTAACCAGAACAAGACCCTTTTTATCCGTCTACATCAGCTGATAAAAAAAATCGACATCCAACAGTCACATTAACCTAATGTGAGCAGGGAAGTGTTATTACTGCAGTCTTGTAGCTTTGGCACAAAAGGTGTTAATTAATTACTGTGCTCATTTTTACTGTGAATTTGTAAATATGCACTCTGCTTTCAATTGTACTGTATATATCAAATAAGCATTTCTGATCAAATAAATACTTTTTTTTAAGTATAGTTTTTATATTATCATTGCCTCCGATGTGTGTCCCATTGGTGTATGAATATGATAAAGCACTGATTATTCTTTGTATAGATCTAGTAGAGTGCTGTATGAATGGGTAGATGAGGACAGACTAGTGTAAAGAGCTTTGCTTATCTTGATAAGATAGAAAGGCGCTATATAAGTACAGTCCATTTACCATTTACAGTCCATTTCTTTTCAAATTGTTCATCTTAAATATTTCAAAGTGGCACGTGGTTTATTAGAATTTGACAATTTATCACCTGTCTAGCAACAAAGTAGTTTTTAAAATAAATAACTAGGAATAATGGGATTCATTTTAAAGACATGTTTGATAGAAAACTTTGATTTAAGTATAGATAGGGAAGAAGAAATACAATTTTAGTTACTGAGATAGCCAAATGGTGTCTTTATGAACTTACTGGTATATTAGACAAATCTCAGTGACAACAAATTTCATACTTTGATGGTTTTTTTTGCACTTCAGCCTGTGCACATTCTGACTCATTTTGTCACACTGGAGTGACTGCTTATACTGGTTTTCAGTTTTGTGTTAGTACACTTGTATTAGATGTGAGTAGCAGCCATGTAGAGTACAGTATGTCATTATAAGAAACAAGTAAATACAACAATAAAGACCCAAACAAAAAAAGAAAAAGAGTGAGTTAAACTAAACCAGATTTAAATACACATTCTCTTTCTCCTCTGTCTATTCGGTGACCAATAAGTCCAGTTTCCAGTCCAACAAAAGGAGTTATTTCCCAAGATAGAGGCTTAATGGACTGCCTGCAGCTTATGCCAAGATGCTGCCACATACCCACTGCCAGAAGAACAAATACGATTGTGGTACAATAATGGGTCATTAAAAATATATACGTCTTTGCCGTCATATAGAACCTAAGGTTTTTGTGAATGAGATATGTGTGTGCTGTCACAGTTCAGAATCTCAGAGGGCCCCTGCTCCTGCAAAGCAAAGATGACTGCTACCTTTTCTATAATTTATATCCAGAAGAACAAACATATGCTCTTTTTCCCCTCAGTTTTTACTTTTTCTATTGTTTATGTTGTGAGTCTCTACGACACCTTTAATGAGCTTGCCTTAAGGAACATGTTACTAATCCAGTGAATCTTGATCAAAAATGTTTTTTTTTTCTTGTATTCTAGTTGCATACTGATGTCCAAAAAAAACCTTTAAACAAATATCTTGACAAAGTTATAGCCATTTTTGTTTGGTAACGGTACTTTTTCAGTGGAATGTGAACAGCTGGTGAATTGCATTTGCAAGGGAGTCTCCAGAAAGTCTCACATAGTTATGTCCATCTTCATTTTAAAACTGTACTGCAATAGAATAAGCATAAATGCGTTTGTACAAATAAGCATTTGTGGAAGTTGGGGCGAATGGCCTATAAACAGTTTTGAAGCTGTGCACACAAAAACATGCCAATATTTAAAAGAAACGGCTGTCCAAAGTGTGGCTTCACAGCTTGAAAAAATAAAATAAAATTGAAAGCACGACCCTGGTCTGCCACTCCACAGGCATTGTTCCAGTCCTCAGTTTGATATTAAAGGGGTGTGTCAGTCATGACATCCCCACAGTGCCTAAAGCTTTAAGCATCTTAGGGCAAATGTAGTCCACCCCTGGTGCCTTGCCACTGGGGAGATTTTTGACTACCTTGGTGACCTCTTCCATGGTAATGAACTTGTCTTCCTCACAGTCCTCAATCTCTCTTTAAAAGTAGCCATGGTGGCCGGGTTAAGGAAATCTTAGAAGTGCTAATTCCTCCACTTAACTATATCTCTAGTCTGGGTCAGCAGTTTCCAACCAAAACCAAGCATGTCCTAGGATGGGGCCTGCTTTTCTTTTCAGTGTTGCTTTATGTTTGTAAAAGCCTCCTCTAGGCCAACAGAAACTCCTTCTCCATGGCCTCTTTGACTTATTTCAATGCCCGAGTTTTTGCATTTGCAAATATTTTATGGGCACCCTGTACTTGTCAGCTGCTTCCTGCATCCTTCAGGACAGTGAAGCTCTAAAAGCTTCCTTCAGCTTGATGGCCTCCAAGTGAAAAACTCTCCCAGATGTTTGAGTTTAAGATTGCATTGACTTGGGGCTCCACCAGACAGTTCCAGTTCCCCATCACTATGTGTTTCTGTTCTCAATGCAGGTCTGACTTGCATAGCACCCAACTTCTATGGTCCTCCTGGCAGGTGGTGGGCCCACATGGAGGTGGCATCCTGTCTGCCTTTCAAGCTTGGCTGGGCTGAGCCCCATAGCCAAGGTTTGACCAACAAGGACTCACAGTTGAGCTTTCTCTCAGTCTCTCAGGAGGTGTGCCAGTAACACTTTTCTGGAAGAGGTTCCTTGGTGACATTGATATTTATCCATCAAGAATTTTGCCATGGACAGTCTGACCTCTTTCCTGAGGCCTATTTTCTATATGAGACCCTATCAGGGGCCAATACCCCAAACAACATAGCCCACAGTACCAAACCCATCTACCATGTTAAAGTGGCAGTTACAGTATGTGCAGGGGAGAGGAGAAGTTCTGAGAAAATCAGAAAAAAAAAATACTATCTTAGCTTGACTTAATAATAGTTACATGATATTATTTATTTAGGCAGCACAGTGGCGCAGTTGGTAGAGCTGTTGCCTCTCAGCGAGAAGGGTTGCTGGTTCAAATCCTGGCCTGGGACCTTTCTGGGTGGAGTTTGCATGTTCTCCCCATGCATACATAGGGTTTCTCCAGGTATTCTGGTTTTCTCCCACAGACCAAAAACATGTTGGTCACCAATCAAAAACACATACCAATCAGCATGTTGGGCTGACTGGGAACTTTAAATTGTCCCTAGGTGTGGGTGAGAGAGTGAATGGTTGTTTGCCTCATTTGTCTCTATCTGGCCCTGTGCTGGACTGGAGACCTGTCCAGGGTGTACCCTGTCTCTTGCACAGTGACTGCTGGACATAGGTGCCAGTGATCTCTGTGACCCAAAAAGGAAGAAGCAGGTAAAAATGATGGAAGGATGATATGTATTTATTTTGGCGATGACCAGCTGCATCCAGGGCCTGAATTCCTACATTTTTTTATTAGTTTCTTGTTCCAAACAATATTTAAAAACAGGCGTTCTAACAAACCATATGGCCTGCAGTCTGTTGTTTCAGCTGGAACATAGTTAAGCACAGTATTCAGAACCAGACTGCATTCATTTTCTATTTTTGCTAAAATCTGCTGTGAAGTATGTGGGAAATACTTAAGCAGAGAAATGTGCATATTTACTATGAATACGGAAAATGAGTCATTAGGCTTGCAGTTCTTTTGCATGGGTGGATGGTTCACAAGTTTGGTAGATAGTTAATTATAAACATGCATCAGAAGCTAATGAATTGTGTATTTTCCATGAGGATATTATTTTCTTTGTTGTTTCTGTCAGAAATAATGACTGATGTATAGATGGAGGGTTTGATATATTTAATAGATAGGCACTTGGGTTCATAAAATGCTTGTATTTTGTTCAGTATGGTAAATATTTAACACATTTGTGGGTAAAACTTTTAGCTTGTTCAGAAACTTTTTAAAGCACTTCTTTCTTAACAATTTAAACTTTAACATTTTAAGCTTAAAATATTTAAAGTAGGGTTCTGTGTAGTTATTAGCAATCATCTTACCTGCATTAAAAATAAATGAGCATTATTAGTTTGCATCAGCTGAAGATCTGACGAGAGTGATGAGCTGATGCGTAAAGAGCCTAAACTAAAGCATATTGCTTCCATCTTTAAACATCCATCTTTACAAATGTTTATGCCTTCATTATTAGGCATTATTTCTATTACTTTGTATTTGAATGGCCCTGTGATGGACTTGCGAACTGTCTAGGGTGTACCCCGCCTCTTGCACAATGATAGCTGGACATGGGCGCCGGCGACCCTCGCGATCCAAAAAGGAAGAAGCGGGTAAAGATAATAAATGGGTTGTTGGATGGATTGTTGGATGGATGGATGGATGGATGGATGGGTGG
>NC_056502.1:29862234-29874408 GCF_014905685.2 Nematolebias whitei | reverse complement strand
TATATATATATATATATATACATATATTAGGACAATGGGTCCTCAACATTAGGATATATATGTTTTTTGTGGTTTTTTTCCCTTTTTTTTCCCTTTTATCCTTTTTTCTTTTCTTTTTTCTTTTTTCTCTCACATACACATATTTCCACACATATTTTATTTTAAAAATGTGTAAATTACGCAATGCACATACAACAAACATTGATTATTTTCAGACAAACAGCAGCTGGGTGAACTCAGAGACACATTTTGTTTGCTCATAATCACCCAAATGGATCAAAGCAAAGTGACTAGCAATTGTTGTCCGTTGTCAAAGCTCCAACTTGGAAAATCAAAGGTTTCTCACCAGCGATAATGTTTTCCTCACACATATAATGTTAAGCTGGTGTAGATTCTGAGTATCCAGTACATGACACTCTTGAGTTAATCAGATGGCAGCTGGCCTACTTCTCGTTTCTTGACGTTGTTTCACCTCTCTTCTCATCTTTAGTTCTGGTTGTGGTGTGGGAGTTTCTGGAATTATAAGTCATAGTTATAACACTCCCAATAACCAGGTTGTTAAAGTCACATGATGTCTCTCTTCATCCCATGGATCACACAAAACAAAAAAATATATAATTGCAGTATTAAACTGTTTATTTGCATTTCTATCAGTTGTCATGTCACTGGGTCAGTTCCACACATAATGTTCACAACTATTTGTGAACATGTTTTACAGTGTTCAAATGCATAATATGTTTAAAAACACATCATTGGCTTTTTTTTTTTTTTTTGATACTTTGATTTTCTCTAACAGTCCAAACACATGGTAGTTAGGTTGTCTGGCTACTCTAAAGTGTCATTAGATGTGAATGTTTGAACATTTGGCTGAGTTGTTTGTCTCTTTGTGTCCCCATGATGGACGGGCCATTTGTCCAAGGTGTTTCCCACCTTTCACCCAATAACTGCTGGAGAGAGGCACCAGTATCCCACAATCTTGAACAGGAAAAAGTGGGAAACATGGATATATGGTATGGATGATCAGCCATATTCTTGACCACAATAATTAACAAATTCAATTAGGTTTCTAACATACCACTGGAACATTAAAACGGGAAATAAACTGTTAACCAGAGGAACGAGAAGTGTTTTACAATACAACCTGTGCCCTCACCAGGAACGAGGTTGAGCTACGGTAGCTCAATGGTTAAGTGTCATAGGTTTTTAATCCTGAGGCTACAGGTTCAAGCCTAGCTTGTGTTATGAAGGGATTTTGGTTAAAACAATTGCCAAATCTTTGATGCGAGTTCTGTGCTGACCCCTGCAGAAGGGAGCAACCCCAAAAAGAAAACAACAACCAGTTGCCCTGATGCATGCTCAATAATTCATGTGGAAAAATCTAACAAGGTTAAGTCAGGTCCTCTGGACGGATTCTTCTTTGTTGAAACACTTTGTATTTTATCCAAAAGACTTATTCAGTGTGAAACACTGCAACAAACTCAGTCTTATAAATGACACCTTGTCATAGTGGATTAACTAATTTGTAACCAAACCAGTTGCATTGTTACAGTGGATGTGACATTATTCCCAGACGTCATTTCAAGTTAAATGGACTATGACATTATACTGTAACCTTCTGACATTATACTGTAACCTTCACACTGTAAAACAAAGGATTTTGAAGCTTTTTAACAAGTATGGGCCCTTTTTAAGATCAATGCAGTATGTAGACCATTTCTATCTAATGAAGAGAAAAGTTCAGGATTGCATGATAACCTCTGTGTCATTAGTTAATCTACACCCAGCATTGTAACTTTAAAAAATTAAGAGGGTTTTATGTATCCGGTAATCTTGCATTAAACATGTTGCAAACTATTTTAGAAGAAAAAAGGTTTGTAAGCTCAATCATCCACAACAAAAAAAGTTAAATCATGTCATCTGGACCAGTCAATCAATCAATGTGTATAATTGTTATCTACCTGGATGACTGAGCTCACAAACCTCTTTTGTGAACCATTTTGGCCTTGGTTGTTCTTAGGCTGTGAGTAGCAAGTTGGCAATCTGGCTTAAATCATTTGACTGTTATACTTGATGATTGATTGTTTTGGATGGGTGTGCCTTGTTTGCATGTGTTAAAAGCCTGCTTCTGAGATTCCAACAGGAGGTTGGCTTGAAACGCAGCAGTGAAGGTTACCTATGGGGCAGATCTGGTTGGCAGGCCACAGACTGATGAAGTCTTCCTGATGGGAGATGAAACGTTTCTCACTTGGAAAAAAAACTGGTCCAGATGACATGATTGCTCACATTGAGCGTGTAAATTATAGCCAAACCAAACCTATGAGAATCATGCTGCTGTTGTTCTGTGTATTGGTTTGTACTATGTGCCTAGCGTATGACTAGTGTATCTTTTAATGCACCGTTTGGCATTCATTTAGCGTATATCTTAGTTGATATCGTAGTTATATTTTTGCTATGCTGGATATAACTGGGACCCTGAGTATACAATTTCATTCCACCACATTTACCACATGCAATGCAAATGACAATAAAGACCCTTTAATGATTTAACCTTTTTTGGTATTTCAGAAGAATTTTCTTGCAAGCAACACTTCCGGCAACTGGAAGTGTCATGTTGCAAGACATCACCACCCAAATACCATCAGAGTGCTGCTCACTCACCAAATGACACTTTGTGATCAGGTGCACCTATTTATTGCAACAGTCTGCACATTTTCCAGTGGCCACTTCCAGCAGGATTACAAACCTTGTCACCAAGCACTCATCCTCTCCAAATGGTTTCAGGAGCATGACATTGATTTTAATTTGCTTAAATTCCCTGCACTCTGTTCAGATCCCGGGCCAATACAGCACCTTAGAGGTGTGGTGGGACGAGTCTTCACACTGGCAAGTATCTGCAGGGGCAGAGTACTGGAAGCTTAACTTCACAAAACCAATGTTTTTGCAAGACATCTTGGACATTTTATTGTAAGTGTTAATGGGGTGCATCTGTGCTCTTTTAGTTTAAATTGGATTACTAATTAAAGAGTTTCTTGATTTCATTCCAATCTCACAGATACAGCTAAAGTTGATTAGAAATCATCATGGCTTTCAGTTACACTTTTAGAAACAAATATTTTGGTTTTTTTTTAGTTATAAAGACTTTAGATTGGGTCATTTTCACAGAAAGATTAACCTTTACAACACTTGTGCGGTTTTTTTGCATTATTGGTACCCTTCAAGCTTAGTGCTACGAATAACAGGATTTAACTATTACAATGGTCAAATACCCTGAGCGATTTGTGATCAAAGTCACTTCACTGCTTTGGGATAATTCAAGGTGAAGATTCAGACATGAAAATGTTTGTTCATGGTCCAAGTGCACAACGCTCTGCTACCATGACAGGACCCAGAGGACAACAGATGCATCATAGTCATGCATAAATTAGGTTAAAAGTTTCCAATGATTTATTGACTTAATATCTGGACGTGATTACAGCAAAGAGCAGATTGGAGTCGCGCATGGCTGGTTTTGGATTAGAGGCAGAAATGAGCAACACTTTGCTTATGGGCGTGTGTGTAAAAGCATTCATGTTTTAGCAGCCCATTATGAACAGAGTTGGTGTTCTGATACCACAGCGATGAGCGGTCCCTGAGGGTAAAATCATCACTTTGATTCAGCCAGGACTATTTTACAACTCTTCACACGAAGAAACAGATTTGCTGTGGTAGTTTGTGTGTTTTGCATTTTAATTATTAGAATATTTTTTGCGATCAGTCTTGGGCTACTTTGTGTGTTTGATCTGTTTTGTGTTACGAAACCAGTAACCACCCCCTTAGTTTAAAATCCACCAGCATTTCTTCCCTCATTATGTATTCTGCTCGGTGTCATGGCAGTCAGTTCGAGACAATGTCTCTTGGGAAATGAGAAGCAGTAGTGTTTCCATTAGCTTTTACTATAGAAGTTGTTTTGTCTCACTTTTGTTTCTTAGTCTTTGTTTCCTGCTGTTTGAGTTTCTTGCTTCAGGAGTATGGTGTAATGCAAGGCGATGTGCTGCAGGAGGTTTTTACTGCTGTAAAGTGAAGATGACAGGGAGGTGCTCCATATTTCACTGACAGAAGGAATACCAAATGCTGTCACTTAAGAAAAGAAAACAATCATTAGCATGTGCGTCTGGTAATGGTGCTCTATTTTACATCTTCTTGTGAGGGTTTTTGCTTTGAAGAGAGTGAGTTTGATCCAAACATTGATTAATGATCATTTTGATCAAAAACTTTATATATTATGATAAAAGTCACAATAGACAGGTTTTAATATTCAGCCACAGACTTTATGTGGAGAATAAATATTATTTGGGAATGCATGCTGCCAATGATTGACCTAGGAAAGATGCTCAAAACATTAAACCTGGACTAGTTTTCTTCTTCTGGGTCTGAAAGGATTTAAAATGTAACATACATTTTTAAACTACACAATTATCAAGGCATTTAAGTACAAAATATAAATTTGGAAAAATAAAAAGCATCGGGCTTGAGACCACAACTAAAAGCCAAAGTATGGAAATCATCCTTTATTTATTTTTGAAGGTGTCACAGTTTGTATTTAAAACCAAACAGGAAAAAAGAGGGGGGAAGGGGGTCTAAAGACTTTAGTTGTTTTTAATTGCCTATTTTTAATTATCAGTAATAATCATTTTGTCAATGCTCACTGAACAAATGTTGCTGGTCTGTAGAGTTTTGTTTCCTGTTAGGTTTCAGACCAGACAAAGCATCAGAAGTAGTCCAGGCCAGGTTTATTGAAGGCTCACATATTTAGGAGCTTTTGATTTTCCACTAAGGGGGCACTATTCCATAAATCCAAGAAGCTTTTTTGATTTAGATCTCTGCTGTGCAGGCCTTGCTTTGCGGAGTTAGCCCATTCCTCTCATCTCTGCATGGGCTTTTCTCCAAGTATCTTGACTTCCTCCAACACTACTCTTTTTGTCTGTGTGTTATCTCTGTGATGGACAGACAATATGTCTCCCCTCATATTAGCTGTGTATTTAAGAAAACCTACTAATAGTAACTTTAATTGAAGGCCATGTCAAAGCTTATTCAGAGTTGTTTTTTTAACTAAATTGCCTTTTTATTTCAACCACCCACACAATAGATAATTAAAGCCGAATAAGGCAGAAGTCATCCTCTTAAAAGGCAAAAAGGATTCAAGTGATTCCAGGATTCAAAGTATTTATTGTCATGGGCACAACTGGAAACATGTTTCCATGAGCAGTGCCTTTCCTACTTTGTTGTCCAAAATTAATGCAAAGCAAAGAAAGAAAAGATTTTTACAAATAAGAGAAAACTAAATGTACCAACAAAGTACAATTTGTACAATGTAACATCAGATAAGACAAAAAGGTGCAAAGAGTTTCAGTCGAGTGACGGGAACTTTTTGTTATTTAAGAGTCTCGTGGCAAGAAGGAGGTCTTGAATCTGGGGGTCCTGATTTCACACCTATATGTGCCTCCAGCCTGAGGGCAAAAGTGTGAACAGTTCATGTAGGGGGTGAGTGGGGTCTTTAAAGATGGAAGTAGCTTTCCTGTGGACTCTGTGGTGGTAGATGCTCTGCAGAGAGGGCGTGGAGTCCTGGGGATCCACTCAGCGGTCTTCACCACTCTGCAGGTGTTTGTGGTTCATGGCAGTGGTGCTGATGTACCAGACTGTGATACAGCTGGTTGAGATGCTCTGAAACACACGCCACAAAAATAGTAATTCAAAGTTTATAAAATCTTTTTAAACTTGTATCTCTTATAAATCAAATCCAACTTTTTGGATAGCTGCTTTGTGATTGAACTGCGTTCTAGGATTGCATCACTCGGGGTGGCTGCATGTTGGAGTAGCTCTGTTACATCCATTCTGAGATATTGCTTTTGGACATTTTTAAATTCCTCTTTTAATGGATGTAAATCACATTTTTGTTTGATTGTTTTCTCTGGTATCGGAAGCTGTGCAGCTGGAAGGATTTGTAGTAAAACTTTTTTTTTAGGTTTGGACATTTGTTATGATGCATAACCAGGATGGTTTTTTTTTTTGTTTGTTTTTTTTAACTACCAGGAGCAGCTGATTAAAATCCAAAAAGCTCAAATAATACCTCAACTCTAGCCTCAAATCTCAAAAGAGTTGAAAAGGAGGCACCGTGGATGCATTCCTGTCTCCTTGCCAGCTGTGCTCGAGTGCCTGACCACTGAGATCCTGGAAATGGTAGGAAACGTGGCTCATGATAGCAGAAGGACCAGAATCATCCCCCGGCACCTGCAGCTGGCCGTCCGTAGCGACAAGGAGCTCAGCAGGCTGCTGGGAGGAGTGACCATCGCTCTGGGAGGAGTTTTGCCCAGCATTCGGGCGATCCTGCAGTCCGGATAAACTGAGAGGTCAGCCGAGTCTGGGTGGACGGATCGAATGTCATCTGCAACCAGTTTCTTTGGATCTTCTGTGGGACGGGCCTTTACAAGAGATCTTTCCTGCCTACAGACATCAGTATCTATAACATATCTTAATGAAGCGAGGATAACGAGTTACAACATTTAATGTACCTTTGGGATTAATAAGGTATTTTTGAATTTGAATTTGAACACATCTGTTTTGTTGCCCACATCTAATGATGTAGGCCTGGTTTTCCTTTTCTTCATCACAGCGTTGGTGCAGTTCTTATACAAACATGACTTTCAAGTTTGCTGTTGCCAACATGATGTAGCAGAACAGTAGTAAGAACCTGTTATGTTCTCTGCTTCAGCTCCATTTCTCTACTGCACCTGAATTGTTTTTGGAAATGCAGATGCTGATGTTAGGTAGGTAACTCAGTCCAGTGGACTGCACAAAAAAAAAAAAAAAACAGCTTAATAAACTTTACAAACTATCTTATTATTAAACTTGTCAAAATACAATGGTCTGAGAGTTGCTGAAGGGAGAGGAGGATAGAAGAGAAGTGCGTAAAGGATTTCACTGTTCACTAGAGGGCAAGATTGGGGCAGCAGTTTTACCATAAATAATTCACATTCATACGGTGCCATTATGTGTACAGGCATGCACGGCTGCACGTGCGCAAACACATGTTGTGTCACTAATGTTGCGGTCTAGTCCGCCAAGTTGGTTCGTTTAGTCAGGGAATCAGATTATTTTCAAGGGCATGTTCACATTGATGTAATCAGGGACACTTCACTAGAAATATTTGTACAAGACGTTATTAAAACAAAATAACCTGTCCTTTAATATGACACGCGCTCCCTCATTGTTTGGAGTGGAAACATTTTTTAATCATTCCTGTTATGATAAACCTTCATGTACTCATGTTCTATTTCATTAAGTAAAAGTTGTTGAGTCACATTAAAAGCTAAATTCTTACCATAATTTGTCTGACTGCTCCCTCCGGGGAGATTGTGCTTGTGGACTGAGATTGTGTCAGCTTGAGTGACTTTTGTGGTCACCGATTTGGTCCTTATTTATTTATCTAAGGGTTCAGTGCTTGTTCAAGTCTGCAAGTACAAGTGAGCAAGGAAGCAGTAGTACTCATATGTACGCTGTTGTCTCCTGTCACTGAGGGGTTTGAATAGTGAATGTTTGTAGGTTCAGAGATGAGTGTTTGTCTAGACTGGAGTTGAACAGGGAATGCAAGTAAACCTTGTTGTTTTTGGTGCAAGATGTGCACAATGATAGCTGGATATGGGCACCAGTGACCCCCGCGATTCAAAAAGGAAGAAGCAAGTAAAGATAATGGATGGATGGATGGATGGATGGATGGATGGATGGATGGATGGATGGATGGATGGATGGATGGATGGAATGATGGATGGATACTCAAGTGGGGAGGAGTTACACTGTGGATAAGAACAGAGGGAGGCTTTGTTTTTATTTTTATTTTTTGCACATATGATGGTGTACACCTTGGATTTTAATGAGGCAACCTAATTTTTGACAGTGAGTTATCTCATGCCTAAATGTAGGCATGCTCCAAATGAAAGCTGTTCACTCACCTATGTTTCAACAACATGCACAAATGGACCGACAGACTGCATTTTCAATCCCCCCTCCGCTCTGCAAAATTGGACAATTCAACATAACAAGTTTTATTTATCCATCTATCCATTATGTTTTATACGTTTCTTCCCTTTTGAGTCACGGGGGTCACTGGTGCCCATATCCAGCAATCACTGTATGAGAGGCGGGGGACACCCTGGACAGGTCTCCAGTCCATCACAGGGACACATAGAGACAAACAAGACAAACAACCATTCACTCTCTCACTCACACCTAGGGACAATTTAGAGTTACCAAAATAATTTCACATGTACAAGTGAACAAGAAGTATGGACTAAAACCATGCATGTTTTTGGTCTGTGGGAGGAAACAAGAGTAGTGGAAAACCCACAAATGCACATAGAGAATGTGCAAACTCCACTCAGAATGGCCTCCAGCCGGGATTTGATCCAGCGACCTTCTCGCTGAGAGGCAGTAGCTCTACGAACTACGCCCATTGCTAAACCAAAAGACTTTATATTCTAAAGCTGTATATCTTGTGCATCCCCTTCAGTACCAATCCATCATTCTAACTGTTAGCTTTCCATCTGCCTAAACTGACAACAGATGATCAAACTTTCTAACTTCAGAAGATATTTGCATAAAGTTGTAAGATCATAAGCATATGGTCATACTGACTGAGATAAATTTTCTTCTTACCTAACTGACAAACATGATCTGCATCTCTTCCTCCAGCCGAGTTTGTCGAATTAGTAAACATCTAAAGAAGATGGGCACATGGTAAAATGAGTTTGGAGCTCATGAAGCGAACTGGTGAGCTGTAGAACATTTAATACTTTATAAACGTATCTGCAAATGTTTGCTGGTTCTGTTCAGATACTGTCCTGGTTCTTACTTTTAAAAAACTGTCTGACTGCTAGTGTAAAGCTACTGCTCAGGTTGTTTATGTTGCTGTCTCGGTGGCACCCAAGCTCATTTTATCAATTGCTGTCAATCCAGTGCCTTGACAAACATGCCCTTCCATCAGGAAATAGGAAAACTAGTTTTTTTAATTAAATACAAGCACTGTTTTGACCTTTTTTAGTGTACAGAATGATGCAAAACCATTTAAATGGAGATAGCCTCCTTTTTTTTCTTTGCAAAAAGGGAGACTAATTGCACTTTGTCTGCAGTGTCTGAAGGTTATTCTCAATAAGTTAAATACCAAGGCACAATAAAGGAAGATACAAAATTCAAAGAAACATTTAATTATCGGTTCCTTAGAAAATGTCACTAAGGTTTATAGTCGAGAGCAGATGGGACTTTGCTTCAGGAAACAGTGACCCATAAAAATCTACAAACCAGAAATGACATTGCACCAAAAAGCCCTGTTTTTACTGCTTTCCCCCCAATTGCATTTAGGATTAAATGTGTTTACTTAAAATTCAAGTTTAGTTCAGGAAGCCTTCAAAGTATCCAACTGAAAAAAGACATGCAGATTGGACACTTTACCGTTAAAGTGAAAACGTATTACCTGAAACTCTGAGCCAGACTCGGACATCAGGAGGGCTGAGCTGAGGTTCAGACAGTTTATTTCTTTACTGGCTGATGGTCAGAGGTTTGAACAATACAGGCTGAATCTGAAATGAGCATCACTCTGGGAACAGAGGCAGGAGATGGGCCAGGGGAAACGGGAAACAGACAGAAAACTGCTTGCAGGGAAACGAGAATAAACAAATACATTATCATCAGAGAACTACGGTAGGTAAAACTGACTCATAGGCAGAGCCAACAATCTGGCTAAAAGCTGTGGATAGTTGAACATGAGTATATGTGTAACTGGCGGTAGCCACTTCTCAAGCACACCCTTCACGAACTTAAATTAAAAACATGCAGATAATTGAGATGACATAAATGTAGAGGGCATTTCAACAAAGATGGTCCTCCAAGAACTTTAACCTCTGTATTATGGGGATGAAGTACTGCAATAGATTTATCAAAGGAGAAGCCCATTTTTGAAAGACCACAAAGATAAAACCTTAATTCCTTACTCACCAATTGCCTTAAGGCAAAAACATGTCTGTTTAGGCTGCTTACACTTGAAAAAAAAAATAATCTGTGATCTCAATGGGATTTGCCTTGTTGAACAAAGGTTAATTAATTAAACAAGTGGTGTGCTGATGTCCCCCATCACAGAGGGATTTCAACAGTGAATGTTTGCAGTTTTAAACATGAGTGTTTTTCTGGACTGGAATTGAGTTGGAAATGTGAGTAAACCTTGATGTTTTTGTTGCACAATATTCAAGTGTGGGGTGGTTACGTTGCGTATGAGAACAGAGATGTTTGTTTTTTCTTTTGCTTGTGGCACTGATTGACAGATCATGGTGAGAGAGGGAGCAAATTTATCCACAACCAGATGCAATGGTGGAACTAGCGGGTGGCCAATGATGGCCTTGGCCACCAAAGATTACTCTTTGGCCACCCCACCAGCCACCCAATCATTTGAGGAAACTATGCCTTTAGGCAATAAAAAAACTAGAAAGCATTTCCTCAAATGAGTAGGGTGACTGGTTTACACATATGTGGCAGTAGCCATCTTGGATTTTGATGCAAACCCAATTTTGATGGTGACTTTTCTTACAGCTAGATGCAGTCACACCAAAATGGAGGTCAGTACCTCACTTAATTTTTAAGTTATCTTGCTCACAAACTTACGGACTGACGGAAGGTTTTTCCAATGCCCCTCTTCGTTCTGCATGAGGAGCAACAATGGGGTGGTTCACAATTTTCAATATTTTCACAAGTGTGCAAAACATACTTGCTTGGCATTGGTTGCAGGGAACTACAGTGTGGTAAAGACTTGGACTGACACCGGTAATGTCAGCACTTGTATGGTTGCACTAAATAAAAATGGTAGTCTTGCTCAGTGCTGTTGACTGAGCATAATGTTAGTGTGATGTCTCACAGTGTGTCAGTAACTCCCTTGTGTGAGAATAGCATCTTGTGACTAATACAGAAAATACTGCATCAAAACAAGTTATTATTATTTTTATTTAAGCATGCACAAGTCCCTGACCTCTTCCAAACCCAGCATATGGCTATACCCTTGTGACAATGTTTTAAAATTGTGAACTCCCCCTAAGGGAAAAAGACTCCAATACAAGTAGTATTGGGTATACTTAGTTTTTAACAGTTTAAATAATTGTCTCCTGTCTTGTTTGTCTGCAGTGCTCTTCGGTCAGTTTGTCGTGTTCCAGACTCTGCCCAGCGATGTGGTTGAGATCTACGATGGAGCCTCAGCAGACTCTGTCCTCCTCTCATCAATATATGGATCCCACTCAGGTAAAATTTACTCTGGCCTCAAGGCCTGATCTGTTCTTTTATTTGCTCAAAGGTTTGAGTTGTTTTCACGCCTGTGACTTCGAGGATTGTTTTTTTGTTTAACGAATAAAAGAGGAGAACCCTCTTGTTATCTACTTTGTAAATTAAATAGGAAAACAATTTCCCTAAACATAAATTCTAAAACTTGTTAAGTTTCATGTTGTAGATGAGGACAGTGTTTTTTTTTTTCCATTCTGTTTGTAATAGTCTTACTTAATGTGTCATAGTTGCAATTATATACAGTTATATGTCCACTCAATTCTATGCATCAGGAAATAAAAATAATCTGATTTTTACCGGGTTTTAAATATTTTTTATATCCAACGTAAAGAGTCCAAAAGCACAAAACAGATTCCACCAAGTCATTATGAAACAATAAATAAATAAATAAAGTGAAATAGAAAAGCTGTGTGGAAAACTTGTTCCTCTCCATGACAGACCCTCCTTTAACAGCAAGCATCAGCTCAAGTAGTGATTTTCTGTAGGACTTTGTACGTTTCTCACATGGTTGTAGAGAAATTGCTTCAGTTCATGGACGTTTGCAGACATTTGTTTCTGCACATCTCTCTTAAGACCCCATCACAGTGTTCTTGAGTAGATGTGCTGCTGTGTTTGAGATTGTTGTCCCTTGAAGCCAACTTTTTATTCAGGCTATAGCTGTCAAACAGATGGCGCTACATTTGATAGAGTTTATACGTGACTCAATGACTGCGAGACACCAAGTCCAAATCGTCATCGCTCCACCAGTGTCAGTCAGAGTCAGAGTCAGAGTCAGAGTTTCTTTATTGTCATTCGCACCTCATGTGGTACATGTGGTGGAGCGAA
>NC_056502.1:29813851-29851637 GCF_014905685.2 Nematolebias whitei | reverse complement strand
ACACAGACAATAAATTGTTTTACGTTACATTTTCCTCAAATGATAAGGATGGCTCTTGGGGTTTTAAATTTCATCTGTGCTATCTGAGGCCATCAGTGGCCACCCCTGACTCCACCATTGCACGGTGGTAGATAAATTTGCTCCCTACAATTGCAAGGATCCGTCACTCTGTGCTGCCTCATTCAAGCAAATAAAAAAGAAACACAAACACCTATGTTCTTGTTCACAGTGTAACTCCTGCTAACTTGAACAGTATTCTCCAAAACTTTTGAACCCGTCCAGAGGAACAGACTTAAGTTTTTTTTTTTAGATTTTCTACCTAGATCATTGATCATGCATCAGGATATCCAAAAACACTGTTTACTTGCACCCTTTGTTCAATTCCATTCCAGAAAAAACACTAATCTTGTAAACTACAAACATTCACTATCTAAATCCGTCAACGACGTGGGACATCAGTGTACTGTTTATTTATTTTTTTTGTGTTCATCCTCTTTGTATTTAGCACATTTGCCCTTTCAATCATATGGTAATGAGCTTTTTTTGGCACAAAGTCAAGTTCAGTGTCCTCCTGAAGAACGTGCCATCATCTTTATCATCTGTTACACAACTTTAGTTCTGCAAAATAGCTCTAATTTATTATTTTGGAGAATCAGCAAGACATTATTTATCAGAAAGTTAATGATGTAGAAAGTCTGGTCACCTGTCATGTTTTAGTTTTAAAACCTTTTTTGTATTTCTAAGAAACCTGAACATTATGTCCATAGGAAGTGGCATTTGTATTGCAATAGTCTAGATATTCACTGATCTTCCATTTTTATTTGCAAAGCTGTCTTCAAAACACTTGCATGAGCTAGGTTTCTTCAGCTGTGATTTCAAAGTTAATAAAAGTCAGAAGAACTGAACTGCCTACACAAGACAAAGCAGTGCAGAAGAGGTTCATGCTGTGGTGGTGATATGAAAGTGTGACTTCTCCACTGTGTGATTACTTTGAGATCTAGTACGCAAGTCATTTTCTTTTTTGTGTCACTCAGAAGGATAAGAACAAAGTAGGCTCTGTGGCTTCGCTCTCCAAGCATCTCTTGGCAGAAAGGAAGGCACCAGGAGAATAAAGATTGTTATTGGTAATTACCGGTACTGTAAGTTAGAGTTGATGATTAGCTGATGGTTAAAAAATAATAATAAATCCTTGTCTCAGGTCTCATTTAGTCACACATCCCACTTTAAAAATGTTACCTGGAGAGTTTTATTCCACCTGAACAATATCACTAAAATTAGAAACATCTTGTCCAAAACGACGCAGAAAAAAAATGGTCTATTCATTTGTCAGTTCTACTACTCTCACTATTGTGATTATTTAATATATGGGCGCACACACACACACACACACACACAAAAGTCTTCAGTTGATCCAAAATGCTGCTGCCAGAGTTTTAATGAGAGTTAGGAGAGATCTTACTTATCTAATTTTATCTTCCCTCCATTGGCTCCCTGTCAGTTTCAGAAAATAATTCAAAATCTTACACAAAGCTCTCAACAACCTCTTATTGTTCCATATGTTCCTAACAGAGTACTTCACTCACAAACTGCAGGTTTACTTGTGGTTCCTAGAGTTTCTAAAAGTAGAATGGGTGGCAGAGTTATCAGGCTCCTCTCTTGTGGAACCAACTTGCAGTTTCTGTCCATGAAGCTGACACATTGTCTAATTTTTAGTTTAGGCTTAAGTCTTTCCTTTTTGATATATCCTATAGTTAGGGTTGACGTGAGTTTTGTGAGCTATCCCTTAGTTATTCTACTACAGGGTTAAACTGCTGGATGACCAAATGACCACATATTTTCACTCTGCTGCTTTCTTTACACACTCTGCTTTTCTTGTTTGTATTTTCCATTATTTCTACTGTTAAGATGTGTTTTTCTTTGTCCTTTTCCCTACTGGGTCTATACCTGGACCACAGAAACGTTTGGCAGCACAGCGATATAGTGAATATAGATATTCAATTCAATTCAGTTTATTTTTATATTGAAAAATCACAACATAGTTGTCTCAGGGCACTTTACAAGAACATTCACATACATAAAAGCCAATTAGTAAAGTTCTCTATTTAATGAATCCAGCAGACAAGTTGAATATTGGCTTTGTTGCAGTCTCCCATCCTGAGCAAGCACTGTGGCAACAGTGCAAAGGAAAAACTCCCTTTTAAAAGAAAGAAACCTCCAGCAGAACCAGACTCAGGACAAGCGGCCATCTGCTTTGACCGGCAGGGTTGAGAGGACAAAAAAGAGAGACAGACGAACACAGAATGTTAGGTCCAGGTGTACCTGAAAGACAAAAACACATGTTAAGGATAGAAACATTTTTTTTTACAGATACAAAACAGGTTGAGCAGAGTAAGTAAAGACAGTAGCAGGTGAAAAAGTGTGGTCAGTTTGTCCTCCAGCAGTCTAAGCTTATAGCAGCATAACTAAGGGACAGCTCAGGAAACCCAAGCCAACTATAGGATTTATCAAAAAAGAAAGTCTTAAGTCCAGTCTTAAAACTGGACAATGTGTCAGCCTCATGGACAGAGATTGGAAGTTGGTTCCACAAGAGAGGAGCCTGATAACTGAAAGCTCTGCCTCCCATTCTGTTTTTGTAAATTCTAGGAACCACAAGTAAACCTGCAGTCTGAGAGTGAAGTGCTCTGTTAGGAAAATATGAAACAGTAAGATCTGTAATATAAGATGGAGCTAGGTTGTTGAGAGCTTTGTAGGTTAGAAGTAAGGTTTTGAATTATATCCTGGATTTGACAGGGAGCCAATGGAGAGAAGCTAAAACTGGAGAGATATGATCTCTCCCACTAACTCCAGTTAAGACTCTGGCAGCAGCATTTTGGATCAACTGAAGACGTTTTAAAGACGTATTTGAACACTCAGATAATAAACCATTACAATAGTCCAGTCTAGACGTGATAAAAGCATGAACCAGTTTTTCTGCATCATTTTTAGATAATCTGTTTCTAATTTTAGTGATATTACGCAGGTGGAAGAAGGCAGTTCTAGTAATGTTTTTAATGTGGGGGATAAAAGACATGTCCTGATCAAAAATAACACCAAGATTTTTAACATTAGAACTGGAGGCCAGATTAATGCCATGAGGGCAAAAGACTGTGTTACCTCACAGCAACAAGTCCTGGGTTCAGTCTTCGTTTGTGCCTAGGGATTTTCTGTCTGGACTTTACGTGTTCTTCTTCTGTTTGCATGGATTTTCTCCAAGTACTCTGGTTTCCTCCCACAGTCCAAAAACATGCATAGGCTACCTTAAAGCCCTGGCCTCACTTGAAAAAGAGATGTGCTCTTACTGGGATATACCTGGTTAAATAAAGGTTAATAAACCACATGTGTATCATAGAAACAACACCTTGACCAGCCACTTTGCGTCTTGTTTTGACTTTGTATTCCCGTCCTCTCTAATCCCAAACAATTTAGGCAGATCTTGAAGAGCCTGTTTCTGTAGGATTTTCCGTCCTGTATAAAGAAGGTTTTTCCTTCCCACTGTCACCAATGTGCTGCTCAGGATGGCATTTCCTTGTAGCTGACAGATGTTGAAAGCAGTGATTATTGGAGACCTGAACAGAGTATACCTTTGTCCATCACAAAAAGAGCCTGCTTGTTGATCGTGAGAACCCTTTTCAGCCACTCCACTGTTGGTTGCCTTGAAGTGACACTCTTATCATTGATCCCACACTGTTTGAGTACAAAAGTTCTTCAACCTTAACCTGTTAGGATGAAAGATTCATCAGTTTTCTTACCTGTCATTATGTATTTAAAGATATAAAAGAACTTTTGTGTTTAGGGTGTATGTTTGGGGGGTGGCTAAAACAAAAGCTTTCTTCTTTTATCAATGTGCTTTAGAAATAGAATGTATGCTGCTTCAGTTTAAAGTTTATTGTATCTGTAATTACTGTTAAAAAAATATAGGCTGTCCTAACAAATATTTTCTTCCTACTGGTGTCATGAGAACAATGAAAGGAAAAGATAGAAACATGGGGAGAATGTCTGTATTAACCAGCATCACTGCTGTCTGTTAAACTACAAGGAAGAGCAGTGTCTTCTGTGTTCTGCTGAGCCCAACGGATGCTGAGTTACACAACTCTCCTAACACAACCCTTAATGAACGGAGTGTAGCCAGACTCGGCTGCGCTTTAGACCAAATACAAGGACAATTGGCACCTGTCTGATAAGCACTTAAGAAATTGCAGTTGCTGTTGCCTCTCTTTTATTATTTAGGATTTCCACTCCTGCTCAAATGTCACTGTGCCAAACACTGTCAGCAGCATTGCTTCTGAAAGCCTAATAGCCAAAAAAAAAAAAAAAAGTTTATTTAGAGCCCTGGAGGAGATATGGAGAACATGGAAAAGCTTCAGCAATTGGAAAAAAGGCCATTTGTTTGAGCTATAAAAAGTAAAATTACACACTAGGTTTTAACTGTTTATTTCTGCACGGAACAAGAGATAACTGAGTGTTAAAAGCTGCCATTGGTGCCAACTAAATTCTAGTGACAATGCACTGTCAGGTCAGACATTATCAAAGAACTCTGACGTTTGCTTTAAATTAAGTTCTGGCTCATGGAGGGATATTAGAGTTGCTTATTTAAAATTAATTTATTAGCCATTCATAAAAGCCTGACTCTGAAGGCTTTCCAGTTTTTAGCTTGTATGACTATTGTTTCCTTAATTTTTCTTTTCCTTTCTTCTCTCATCTTGTCTTGGTCCAGTTCCCTGTGGTGGGGTGCTGACTGAGCGCCGCGGTACAATCCTTTCTCCTGGATACCCAGAAACGTACTCCAACTATCTGAATTGTGCTTGGAGAATCTCTGTCCCTGAAGGAGCCGGCATACAAGTGAGATGGTCATATTTGATAGATTTTTTTATTATCATCATTAACATATAGGTCAGTTATCAAATTTTGTTTTTATGAGTGCATTAAGGCTTTTTTTCTTGTCAGATACAAGTTGTGACCTTCGCCACAGAACACAACTGGGATTCTCTGGACTTTTTTGATGGGGTTGATGCCAATGCTCCAAGGCTTGGTAGCTACTCAGGTAAATCTGATCTAACTGTATTTGAGTTGTCGGCTCCCACTTGAATTTCAATCAGACATTGCAAGGATCCAGCAGCAGACAGATGGAATGATGGGGCTGATGACATTTGCCATGTCCTTTGAGAAGGCTGTGTAAAACTCACTTCGAGAAGTCAGAGAAAGAAAAGAAATACATCTTCCTCCTTCCTCACACAATGCTCTGGTCTCTGCAGCAGATATTTTCATTATGTAAGCCCCATTTCAGTCAGGAATTTTACAAATATAGCATTGCCATAGGGCTCACATTAATGAAAATGGTGCACATGCCACATGGTAACCAACAAGAAACGGGCCATCTCATTATTTTAGATGCAAAATCCTAATATAAGAAGGACTGGTGCAGCATAATGACTTCTGCCGCAATATCAGTTTTATGAGATGAGCTGTCAGAAATTTCAAAAGGTGAATATCTCATTTTAGAACAAAGCTCTTTGAATAGTGAAACAGGTCCTCAGGACACATCCAGCTGTGTGGAGCACAATACGGTGTGAAAAGGTTAAAGCTTTTTAAATGGATATAAATCAGTTTTACCTTGAGCTAAACTGATAAAAGATTATTATGATTATACTGTCTAAATCTCTTTGCAGATATCTAAAGACAAACACATTGATTAAAAAAACATTTCTGACATGATTGTTGTCACATATTCAGAGTGAATGTTTTAAATGTTTTTGATTTGAAATTTGAATTCATGATCTGTGAAAAATAATTGAGCAGTAAACAGAGAAGGTGGAGTGCTTCCTATAGTCCAGCTATTATTGTTTTAATAATAATATGTGGCAATCATGTCATGCTTTACATAATTTATAATGTAGACTTGGAATGAGCTGAACTGCATTCTCTATTGTATAATTCAGGTACAACGATCCCCCAGCTGTTAAACAGTACATCCAACAACCTGTACTTGACCTTCCAGTCTGACATCAGTGTGTCTGCTGCTGGTTTCCACTTGGAGTACACAGGTATGAAAGATGACATGTCTGCCTGCCAGTCACTTTGTCTTTGTCCATCTGCCAGGGGCTTCCAGCTGCTGCTCAGGGATAAAAGAAATAAAAAGGAGCAGCTGGTCTGGAAAGCACAGTTGATCCAATAAATCAAATGTTATATGTGGGGCATAAGAGGGGGTGTATTTTATTTTTCCTTTTATTATCTTTTAATTTCCAGTCATGATATCTACATCTTTCACATTCTAGCTTGATTATCTCATTGTGCATTAAAAAAAAAAAAAATTCCTGCATAGCTTCAAGTTACAGGACCCACATTCATTTTAATTTTTTCTCCCTCGTCGTGAAGCAAAAAGGGGGAATTGAAAATCTGTCATGTGAGTCGAATAACTTAAAACATAAGCTATGTGCCGATTTCCATTTTGGTGTGTGGTTACATCTAGGTATGAGAAAGGTCCATCCATCCATTACTTTCTACAAAGTACTTGTTCTGAAATCGGGTTGCAGTGGCAGCAGCTTGAGCAGGGAGGCCCAGACATTTCTTTCCACAGCTATCGCTTCCTGTTCTTCTGGGAGGATTCCAAGGCATTACCAGGTCAACTGAGAGATATAGTCTCTCCAGCATGTCCTGGGGCAGGGTCATGTCCCTGGGGTCTCCAGGTGAGGCGCCCAGGAAGCATCCCTACTTGTTGCCCTGAACCACTTCAACTGGCTCCTCTCGATGAGGAGGAGCAGCAGCTCTACTCCGAGTCTCTCCCAAATAACTGAACTTCTCACCCTATCTGTAAGGGAGCGTCCAGCTACCCTTCGAAGGACACTCATTTCAACTGCCTGTATCCATGATAAAGTTCTTTCGGTCACTACCCAAAGTCTGTGGCTATAGGTGAGGGTAGGACCGTAGACCTCTTTACCAAAACAGGATGGCGCAGAGTCTACAATACTGCAGATGCTGCACCGATCCGTCTGTTAATCTCATGATCCATTCTTCCCTCACTTGTGAACAAAACCCCAAAACACTTGAACTCCTTCACTTGTGGCAGAACCACACCCTCGACATGAAGAGAGCAATCCACGTTTATTCCCACTAAGGATCATGGCCTCAGATTTGAAGGTGCAGATTTCCATCCCAGCTTCTTCACACTTGGCTGTGAACCGCTCCAGTGAGAGCTGAAGATCACAGCACGAGGATGCTGACAGGATCACAACATCTGCAAATAGAGATGGAATCTTGAGGCCACCAAACATGACACCCTCTGCCCCCTGGTTGCACAGAGAAATTCTGTCCATGAAAGTTATGAACAGAATTGGTGACAATGGACAGACCTGGCAGAGTCCAACTCCCATCTTGAAGGGGTCTGACTTACTGCTGGCAATGTGAACCAAACTGTCACAGAGATTGTACAGGGAGCAAAAAGCTTATAACAACTGACCCTCAATCCCATACTTGCAGAGCAACCCCACAATGTACCCAGAGGAACATGGTTGAACGCCTTCTCCAAGTTAACTAAATACATGTAGACTGGATGGGCAAACTCTCTTGACCTCTTGAGGACCCCAGTGAGGGTAAAGAGCTAGTCTAGTGTTCCACAGCCAGGACTGAACCTGAATTGTTCCTCCTGGATCTGAGGTTCAACCAATGGTCGGACTTGCTTCTCCAGTACCTCTGAATAAACCTTACCAGGGGGGCTAAGAAGAGTGATGTACATATTTTCATTCAACCTTTAAGTATACAGGTTAGTCTCGTTGAGTCACGAGGACACATTTTCAAGAGAGACCTGTTATATATAATATTATTTTATTGTTATTATGTTAATATTGCATTACTGTTATATGTACTGTAAAATAATTGTAGCACTCTCTACCCCCCCCCCCCCTTTCTGAAGAGGGGAACCACCTCTGCCATACCAGTGGCACTGCCCCTTTTGTCCATGAATTGTTGCAAATGTGTGTCAGCTTAGACAGCCCTACATTCAGAGCCTTAAGGGAATTTTGGCAGATCTCATACACCTTGGGAGCCCTGTCACCACGGAACTTTTTACCTACCTCAGTGACCTCAGCCAGTTATAGACAGACCAGCCCTGAAGTCCCTCACCTCAGCTTCCTCCGTGGAAGACATGATGGTGGGATTTAGAAGGTACAAGAAGTATTCCTTCCACCTCCTTATGACATCAGTGGTTGAGGCCAATAGCACCTCACCTTCACTGAAATTTGTGTTAGTAAAGCACTTCTTTCCCCTCCTCAGCCACCTGATGGTTTGCCAGGATATCACTGAAGCTACTCTAAAGTCTCTATTCAAGACCTAACCAAACTCTTCCCAAATCTGATCGTTTGCCTCAGCAACAGCCAAGGCTGGGGCAAACTTGGCTCTCTATTACTCCTCAACTGCCTCTAGAGTCTCACCAGTCAACAAAGACCGATAGGGCTCCTTCAGCTTCACTGCCTCTCTAACCTGGGGTTTTTCAACACTGAGTTGGAGGATGACCACCCTGAGAAGCACCAGCAACCTTGCAGTCATAGCGCAAGGCAGCCACCTCAATAATTGGGTTGCAGAACATGGCCCACTCAGACTCAATGCTCCCTGCCTCAGCTGGGATGTGGTTAAAGCTCTCCCTGAAGCATGTGTTTTGAAAATCTATCTAACAGGTTCTTCTGCCAGACCTTCACAGCAAACTCTCAAAACAATTTGGGGTCTACCGGGTCTGTCCAGCATCTTCCCCTGCCATCTGATCCAACTCACAACCAGGTAGTGATCAGTTGATAGCTCAGCTCCTCTCTTCAACCAAATGTCCAAAACATCCATCCATCCATTTTCTTCCGCTTTTCCGGGGTTGGGTCGTGGGGGTAACAGCCAGCCGAGAAACATAGTCCCTTCAGCGTGTCCTGGGTCTTTCTCTGGGTCTCCTCCCGGTGGAACGTGTCCAGAACACCTCACCAGGGAGGCGTCCAGGAGGCAGCCTAAACAGATGCCCGAGCCACCTCAACTGGCTCCTCTCGACTTGGAGAAGCAGCAAATCTACTCTGAGTCCCTCCCGGATGATCAAGCTTCTCACCCCATCTCTAAGGGAGAGCCCAGACACCCTAAGGAGAAAACTCATTTCGGCCGCTTGTATCCAAGATCTCGTTCTTTCGGTCACAACCCAAAGCTCATGACCATAGATGAGGGTAGGAGCGTAGATCGATCGGTAAATTGAGAGCTTCACCTTTTGACTCAGCTCTCTCTTCACCACGACAGACCTGTATAGCACCTGCTTCACTACAGATGCTGTACCTATCCGCCTATCAATCTCACGTTCCATTTTTCCCTCATTCGTGAACAAGACCCTGGCCTCAGATTTGGAGGAACTGATCTTCATCCTGGCCGTGTTACACTCGGCTGCGAACCGCTCCAGCGAAAGCTGTAGATCATGATCTGATGAAGCCAATAGGACCACATAATCTGCAAAAAGCAGAGACGCAATCTTGAAGCCACCAAAACGGATCCCTTCAACACCTTGGCTGCACCTAGAAATTCTGTCCATAAAAGTTATGAACAGAATCGGTGACAAAGGGCAACCTTGGCGGAGTCCAACACAAGCCCGACTTACTTCCAGCATTGCAGACCAGGCTCTGACACCGGTCAT
This sequence comes from Nematolebias whitei, assembly GCF_014905685.2. Classification (NCBI taxonomy): domain Eukaryota; kingdom Metazoa; phylum Chordata; class Actinopteri; order Cyprinodontiformes; family Rivulidae; genus Nematolebias; species Nematolebias whitei. Next base: position 29,841,955 of record NC_056502.1, on the reverse strand, counting down.
ACAGGGACCTAACAGCCCATATCAAAGGGCCCAGTACCCCATACTCCCAGAGTACCCCCTACAGGGTTCTCCGAGGGACACGGTTGAACGCCTTCTCCAAGTCCACAAAGCACATGTAGACCGGTTAGGCAAACTCCCACGCACCCTCCAGGACCCTGCTGAGAGTGTAGAGCAGGTCTAGTGTTCCACGACCAGGACGAAAACCACACTGCTCCTCCTGAATCCGAGTTTCGGCTATCCGATGGACCCTCCCCTCCAGAACCCCCGAATAAACCTTACCAGGGAGGCTTAAGAGCATGATCCCCCTGTAGTTGGAACACACACCTTTTGAATAGGGGGACCACCACCCCGTTCTGCCAATCCAGGGGAACTTCCCTCGATGTCCACGCAATATTGCAGAGTCGCGTAAGCCAACACAACCCTACAACATCCAGAGCATTAAGGAACTCCAGGCGAATCTCATCCACCCCTGGGGCCTTGCCACCGAGGAGCTTTTTAACCACCTCGGTGACCTTGCCGAGGTGATTGGAGGGCCCGATCCAGAGTCCCCAGGCTCCGCTTCCTCAGTGGAAGATGTGCTGGTGGGATTGAGGAGGTCTTCAAAGTATTCTGTCCACCGACCCACGACATCCCGAGTTGAGGTCAGCAGCACACCACCCCCCACTATAAACAGTGTTGGTGGTGTACCGCTACCCCCCCCCCCCACACACACACACACACACACATACAGTCATTGATCTACAAACTAGGGCATCCCGGTGCCAAGTGCTCTTATGGACACCCTTATGTCCCTTATGTTCAAGCATGGTGTTTGTGATGGACAAACCATAACTAGTAAAGAATTCCAACATCAAAACACCTCTCACGTTCAGATCAGAGAGGCCATTCCTCCCACTCACACCCCTCCAGATCTCACTGCCGTTACCCACATGGGCAATTGAAGTCCCACAACAGAATAAAGGAGTCCCCAGCTGGAGCACCTTCCAGCACCCCTGCTAATGACTCCAAGAAGGCTGGATACTCTGAACTGCCATTTGGCATGTAGGCACAAACTACCATTAGAACTCATTCCCCCACGCAAAGGTGCAGGGAAGCTACCATCTCATCTATCAGGGAAAACTGCAACACAAAGGCACCAAGACGGGGGACTAAGATTAGACCCACAGCAGCTCAGCAGCTCTCACCATGGGCAACTTCAGAGTGGGATAAGGTTCAGCCCCTCTCAAGGAGGTTGGCTCTGGAGCCTATACTGTTTATTGAGGTAAGCCCAACTATGTAGTTAGTACCTCTTAACCTCATGCACAAGCTCAGGCTCCTTCCTCCACCAAAGAGATTATGTTCCATGTCCCAAGAGCCAGCTTTGGTAATCCACAGTCAGAGTGCCAGGTTCCCCGCCATTGGCCATGGCATCACACACCTGACTTGTATGGCCCCTCCTGCAGGTGGTGGACCCATAGGAAACACATAAGAAAGGTCATTATCAAAAATTGGTTTGCTATGTCATAGTCCAAGATGGTCACCACCATTTGTAAACCAGCCACCCCTATTCTTTTGTGGAAACTGTTTTCTAGTTTTTATGTTGCTTAAAAGTAGAGTTTCCTCAAATGATTGGGGTGATCCTTGGAGTGGTTGAAGATTTATCTATGGTGGCACCTGGTGGTGGATAATATTGCTCCCGCCGCTTGCCAGAATCCATCTCTCTGCACTGCCTCAGAAAAACCATTAAATTAAATTACATCTCTTCTTTTCCACAGTGTAACTCCTAAACACTTGAATAACTTGCACCATGACATTAAGGTTTACTTGCATTCCTTGTTTAATTTCAGATCAGAATAACACTCATCTTCAAAACCACAAACATTCACAATTTAAATTTCTCAATAATGGGGGATATGGATGTATTGCTTGTTATGGCTTGAATTTGTTCATCTCTTAGTGGATTCTTTACTGCAGAAGCTTAGATGCTGAGGAGCATACTTAACATTTTTGTGCCCCAACATTTAGAATGTGGAATGACTACTGGTAATTTAGTCAAACGATATGTTCAAATGTAAAGAGGATTACTTCTTAATAAAACAGTTCACTGTTATTAATATACTAGGTGCATTACTTCCATTTTCTGTATTTGTCTCTTTTTTTTTTTTCTCTGTCTGCTTCCAACATTCAACTTATTTGAAAGCTTGTTGCTTAACAGCTCAGTTTCTAGTTGTAACTAACTTATGAACTAGACTTGTGGAAGGGGGTTGGGGGGGAATCATAACCACAAGAAAATTTAGGACTAGAGGGAATAGGATGTTCATATTGTAATCAAAGTGTAATTAGAATAAGAGGATTTGAGCAGCACAACAACAGAATAGATGTTATTATATCAGTTCAGTGAGCACTCTGTTTATATTACTTCCAACTTGTAGTCAAATCACATGAATTCACTGCTATATAGAGAAACTTTGTTATCAGATAATCTGCACATTCTGTCATTGGCATCAAAATGCTGAACTTCATAACCAGTGAAAAGTACAAGTCAGGGATAGGAAAAAAAAAAAGTTTTTCAAGGCCCTTGATATTTTTTCTGAACACATTTTTTTGTTTTGTTTGTTTTGGCTGGAATCCAGTCTACAGCTCTTCCTAAGCTATTCCTTAGATAGAGAACTTTACTAATTGGCTTTTATGTATGTGAATGTTTCTGTAAAGTGCCCTGAGACAACTTTTGTTGTGATTTGGCGCTATATAAATAAACTGAATTGAATTGAGCTCAGTGTCCCTCCACCGAGCAGCACAAACTGTTGAGGTTCACCTCAGTGTCATTCGTCTTAGCCAACTATCTGGGTCCGTCTGACAATTTGCATGTGCACCTTTGCAGCAGGTGAAACAGCAGGTGAAAGTCTGTCCATGCAACTTTTCTGGTGTGCATTATCACCTCCTTTTGTGTTGCAAAATATTTGTCTAAATAAGACGTTTATTCCCACTAAAATGACAAATCACTATAGTCTTTGAGCTTGTCATAAACTCAGTATTAGTGTGAATTTTTGGAGACAAGAAAAAAAAATCAAATGTTTTACAGTGTCTAAAAAACATATTCACCCCGTTGTATGTTTTTGTGCTTTTAATGTTGTCATAAATCAAATGGGGTCAAAATATTTTGGGCCTTTTTGAAAGAAACAAAATAAATAAATGTAAAACCATCAATTTCAAAGTGAAATCAAATTTATAATATACTTATATAGGAATATAAAGGTCAACAATCTGTGTAAATCAGGTAAATCCACAGATTATTGCTGTAACATAATACCATTGGTACCGTATATGTGACGAGGAGCTGACTCTTATATGTAATTTAATACCTTTATCACTTAGTTTTCTCTATTTTGCGGATTTTCTTGCCTCTTTGATTTACGTAGTGAACAATCCACTGAATATATGGGCAGTTGGGGTTTAAGACAGGCAAGTTTTTGCAAAATAGGTGAATAGTAGTCAATATTACTAAATACTGGGTAAACAGTATGGGTTACCAGACCACAGTATGGTTATCAGACCATTGAGTCTGGGTTGTAATTGTGGCGTTGGAGATAAAATAACTAAATCAGTCAAACTTTCTCCTCTTTTGGGAAATGCCTGTTTTAATTTTGGGTCGATTTTTGCAATTAATTGCGACATACTGAACCATTTCTAGTTATATCAGCTATTCTTTTTGTTTTTTTGTTTGTGATCCTCTGTTTGGCATGATTACATCACACTTCAGGGGGATCATGGAAAATGCAGAAGAGATGCGAGTATTTTTTTTTTATTTTATCTCAAATTTTGTATGAATATTTTAAAATTGTGAGACCCTGAAAACAAAAGGCATTTATGGCTTTCTTTTGATTTACATTGGTGTCAAAGCACCTTTCATTTTAGCTTTAAATAAAAATATATAATTTAAAATAAGAGATAGCATAAATATTCACGGGCAGCACGGTGGCACAATTGGTAGAGCTGCTGCCTCTCAGCGAGCAGGTCCTTGGTTCAAACCCCGGTCCAGGGGCCTTTCTGGGTGGAGTTTGCATGTTCTCTCCGTGCACGCGTGGGTTTTCTCCGGGTACTCCGGTTTCCTCCCACAGACCAAAAACATGCATGTTAGGCTGATTGGTAACTCTAAATTGTCCCTAGGTGTGAGTGAGAGAGTGAATGGTTGTTTGTCTCGTTTGTCTCTATGTGGCCCTGTGATGGACTTGCGACCCGTCCAGGGTGTACCCCGCCCCTCGCACAGTGATTGCTGGACATGGGCACCAGCGACCCCCGTGACCCAAACTGGAATAAACGGGTAAAGATAATGGATGGATGGATAAATATTCACCCCCATTTAAAGGAAATGTCCCAAATAAACTCAACTTAACAATGTATATTGACCATGATTGATTTATAACCGCAATAAAAACACAAAACATAACATTTTTATGTTGTTTGTAGCATTTAGTGAAGACATGTTAATGCTAGGCATGCTTTTTATTTTTTATTTAAATGCCTTCTGGAAAAAAGCTGTTTACATGTTTTCTAGCTGGACAGTAGAGTGTGGTCCTTGTTGGCTGTTAGACAAAGTGTGAAATGTTTTCCAAAATTTGTTATTTGTCTGCGTTTTAAGCTGTAATTATCCCTTCACTTGCACAGTATGCATGCTGTTTGGTCCTATATCTTATAAAATAGCAGATTTCAATGTATTTTAAATGAAGGGGTAAAATCACTGGTTGCTTAAAGTAGACTGAATAAACAGTTTATTTAAAATAAATTAGCCAAAAGGAGTATCATTAAATAATTTTAAAATAGCAAAAAAGGTCTTTCACAGAGCAGCATTAGCTCTGTGATAATTGTTTGTCTTTCACTGTTGCTTTTTTGTTCAATTCTACAAAGCATCAAACTACAAAAATTGCAGCTTTTATAAATTTGATTACATTATCTGAACATGACATGGTGAAGATCAACCAGCAGATGCTTCTTTTAGTCTTAATTGCCCCCCGCCGTGGAGCAAAGAGGAGTTTATACTCTCCATCCATCCTTCCATCTGTCCGTGCATGTTGTGAGGAAAAGTTGAAAAATAAAAGAGGTACTGACTTCCATTTTGGTGTGTGGTTGCATCTAGTCGTAAGAAAGTGTAATCAGACCCGAATATATTCAGTATACATATATATTTATATATTGCCTAAAAGTATAGTTTTCTCAAATAATTGGGTGGGGTGGCCTAAGACTTTTATATGGTGACCAAGGCCACCAGTGACCACCCCCTGGCTCCACCCTTACACCTGGTGGTGAATTAAATTGATCCCTCCACTCGCCAGGATCTTCACTCTGCACTGATTCATACAAGCTAAAAAAAGAAAAAGAAATCTTAACAGTGTAGCAATACTCATTTGAATATCTGGCACCAAGAACATTAAGATTTACATGCATTCCATGTTCAAGTCAAGCTCAGAACAGCATTTAACTCAAGTTCAAATCCCTCAGCGATATGTACCGCTTGTTCTTATGGAAGCAAAGAGGGGTTTTATGACATTTTGGCTCAGTTGTTTTATTAAATAAGTAATGATGTGTAAAATAATATACATTACTGTTTCTACAAGATTTAATTTATGTAATGTTAAGACCAGAGTACCTTTGCTGGAATATAAATACTTGGGACTAACTTTACATTTAATTGTTTTTAGAAAAATGACTAAAGGTCTGTTATGACTACTTGGTGTATTTTTTGGTGTATTTTTCAGTGGTGGAGAAAGTACTCAAACACTGTACTTAAGTAAAAGTACAAAAGTACAAATAAACAGACAAAAATGTACTCTAGTGAAAGTAGAAGTACCACATTAACATTTTTACTTAAGTAAAAGTAAATAAGTACTTGTTTTTAAAATACTTAAAGTATTAAAATTAAAAGTACTTCCTAATTACATAATGTAATGGTCTACATATCTTTAAGCCTGCGTACCGTATGTATATTTTCTGTAACACATTAAAAGTGTTGAGTCATTTTAATGAACAATGCTGCAGATAATACATGTTTTTATTGTCATCAAAGTATTTCTGCTACAAGCTGATTAATCATGGAGTTGACTTAATTTATACACTAATTTTTCCATTGGTCTTTGTTTTATTTATATATTTATATATTTATTTAATTATTTTTGTTTAAAAATGATATGGATTAATCTGTTGCGTTATTGGACACCTGAGATTAAATATGAATAACTTAAAAACCTATGAAAAGACCAGCGCATTTAGATTATACTTTACATATTAAACCCTAGAATTAATGGAGCACAGACTTATCTTCCTCCCATGACTATATGCTTATCATTTTATCAAAACCAGAACTGCAGCACTTTGACTCGTGTACATGACACATGACTTGGTGAATCTCCCTCCACACATGTGTATGCTTAGTGCACTGCAGGTGTCTTCAGGACCTGTGTTGAGTCTGACTTGTTCCTAGATATCAATGCAGCTGCCCTGAATCACTGCACATCAGTGAAGGAAGCTCCTGTGATTAACTACAGAGTACTGAAGCCCAGACTTCTTCTATAGAGGATATTCCAATGAGCATATCTTTAAATGTAACGATACATAAAATAAAAAAATAAAATAATAATCTAAATGAAGGAGATATTTTTCTTGTTATGTTATTCTGCATTGTGATGAGAAGTTTGGTAAAACTTCTAGCTGTCTGTAATTAATTATTACCCACTCATTATGTTCAACTACCAAAAGCACTTAAACTCAATTAGTATAATAAATAAATTTAAAACAATCCAAAACTTGTTTTAGATTGTTGTAATTAATCACATACATGTGTCACAATTCATCATACGATTAAAATGGTTCTAGATTTTAAACACTGGTGTGGATCATCTGAGTGCCAAAGTGATACGACTGAAGAGATATTTATGAAAACTGCCATAATAAAGAAAAAAATAATGGGTAAGAAAAAACATAATAATGATCTCTTAAAAAACACATCACTTCTTTTATCTATGCAGACAAAATGACAGATGCAAATTAAAAGCCTTGTCTATGATTGACAGCTCATCCACCTGTCATCAGCTGTCTTACCTTTAAAATTTGTGACTGCCAGCAGTCCATCAAAACATCCTTTAAAAAAACAGCCACTATGGAACAGAAGCCAGTGAATCCCTCGTGCTGGTCCCAAACCCGGGTAAATGATGAGGGTTGTGTCAGGAAGGGCATCAGATGTAAAACACTTTTACTAAAACTAATATGCAAGTTCATCTAAGCAACAACACCATACGAGATCAGTCGAGGCCCGAGTTAACAACGACCATCACCGGTGCTGTTGACAAACAGGGTGCCAGCAGAAACTGTGACACTGTTAGTTGAAGACCACAAGGAGGGAAACGAGTCAGAAGAGGGAGAAGAGGAAATTCAAGAATGTAGGACTGATGGTTTCAACTCTAAATGTGGGAACAATGACAGGCAATGGTAGAGAGCTGGCTGCCATGATGCAGAGAAGGAAGGTAGATGTTTTACGTGTCCAAGAGACCAAGTGAAAGGGCAGCAAGGCTCGCAGCATTGGAGCAGGATTTAAACTTTTACCATGGTGTGGATAGAAAGAGAAATGGAGTTGGGGTGGCCCTGAAGGAGGAATGGGCAAAGAATGTAGTAGAGGTGAAGAGAGTGTCAGATAGGGTGATGTGTCTGAAGGTAGAAGTAGAAGGTCTGATGCTAAATGGTATCAGGGGTTATGCTTGGATGTGACATAGAGGAGAAAGAAAAATTCTGGAAGAATCTGAATGAAGTGATAGAGAGTATTCCCAGGGAGGAGAGAGTGGTGATCAGAGCAGACCTGAATGGACATGTTGGTGACGGAAACGGAGGGAATGAGAAAGTGATGGATGGGTAGGTTTGGTGTCTAGGAAAAAAACCAGGAAGGACCGATGGTAGATTTTGCAAAGAGAATAGAAATGTCTGTAGTCAACATTTATTTCCAAAAGAGGGAGGAGCATAGAGTGACCTATAAGAGTGGACGAAGGAGTATGTAATTGTATGTAGAAGAGGAAACTTGAGGGAGATTGGGTGCTGAAAGGTTGTGACAGGGGAGAGCATGGCGAGAGTTTTACACTTTTAAACTTTTAATTATAGACTGGACTTTGTGAACCTAATGTTTAGCATTGCAGTTTTGCGCATATTTAGGAAGATACATTTTTCACTAGTTCAATGCATTTTTTAAAAGTAAGACAATTGTTGGATTCATGTAAATGTGTTACATTTAAAAGCAAAAACAGCAGTTGGTAAATCTTTTAGTTACAGTACATTTGTCTTGGCTTACCTAAGTACAATGGTTGAGACACAGTCCATTGAAAATGCATTAGCTGAATACATTCAGCAAAGCTTCCTGTTTGAAATGGGTATGATAAAGACCAGCTTCATTTGTTAGTGCTCCTGCTGGAACAAGTGTTTACATTTTGATAACACCTGCAGAAATGTAAATGTATATTTAAGGATGATTCTAGTGATAAAAATAGGTTTACATCTGTGGCAAACCATGATCATAAGAGCTATGCCTTCAGTTAGAATGTAGTATTGTAACATCTTACTAAAATGCTATAAATCCTATTAAATTGAAATTAATGTGGAAGATGCTACAGAGTCACAGTTCAATCACACCACTTCACTTTAGTAATTCAGTAACTTGTTGATTTAAGTGTTATTGCCCTTTTTATCCATCAAGTACGACATCTGATTTATAGTGTTGTTTCTTTTACAGTTTCCAACAACACTTGAACACAACTGTCAACCCAACACTAAACAGAAAAAACAACAGGGACAACCCATCTGAGCACAACAACTGAAAATGTCCACACACAAAAAATAAAAATATATAGGGAAAAATATATAGAAAAGGAATTGTAGCAAATTTGGAAAACCTTCAGTTTAAATTCAATAATTCTATTACTTTTATTACTGGCCAAAAAGGTTTTACTTGCTACTTTCAATACCTCCAAGACTCTTCTGCATCCTTACCTGGCTCTATATGGCCACCCTGACCTGACTCATTTGGACCACAGTCTTTCCCCTACCAATATACAAGTGGGGTGCCCTGTCTACTGAACATCCCACCCTCCCCTCCTGTCTATAACTGTAGCACGCGGCACAATACAAACACACTAGCAAAATCGACAATTACATGCAGCAAATTGGGGCTAAGCTAACAGGTGGGCAACACATATGTTATTACCCACGATTAAAAAAAAATATATATGACAAGTACCTTGCCAAGGGAGCTGATCTAGGGGAAACACTGGACCACATCAGGATGCATTACAGATTTCACATCTGTGCTAGGTTGTTTCTATACAATTGTCATGGTTTGGTTGTAGCCTTAGCATGATGCCAGCAAGGCCAGTCTTGCTTCAAGTTATGGGCTACAACTTACACCAGAGCACCAGGGCCTAATGTCAAACACTCAAGCACTGCACTCCCCCACTCTCCAACCAGTATCCAGATACGCTGGTACCTCGGTGATAAACCACTAAGATCTGGCTGCAGAAGTTTTGTGCATGCTCTAAAGTGCCCTCCACTGCCATTCTCACTCTTTCACACATACTAAGGAGCGTCCTTCATTCTTTGTAGGCACTTTAAGACCTCACCATGACTCTGCAAGGATCATGTTCCCTCTGGATCTGTCATAGTGAGGTTGTTCCCAGTGTGAAGGGGGCTGTAACATTTAAAAATTAACAGTCAGCTTCATCCTATGCTTCACCAATAAGCGTTTTACCAAGACCAGTTTATTTTTAATTCTCTGTTTATTCTGGCAAGTTTATTAGATCAGTTTCTTCAGTTAATTCCCAGTTCGCAGTGTGTAACACATTCACATCTTTTGTTGTACTCCCTTTTTTCCTCTGTGTTCTCTCATTTCCCATCATTTTCAATGTGTGAACAGTTAAAAAAATGCTCTGCTTAATGAAACACTTTGTTTATTTTGCATCGTTTCACATTGAAAGGGCTTTCTCTAAATTTAGAACCCAGAATAAATTCATTATACTGTTGTATTTATAGCATCTTGGTTCTTCAGTGTCAGGCTTATCTCCTGGCAGCTTTGCTTGTGACAGAAATTCACTGCTTTTATGACTGACAGAACTAAATCTCCTGGAAATCAATTTAAATTTTATAGTTTTTTTTTTTAATTATTTAAACCCAAAGATGACTAAAGTTCCCTGCTTGAAAGAATCCACCCACTCCAATTGTACAGTAAAACTGTTGCATCTTCCCTGCTTTAGTAGAGCTTCCTGCCCGTCACCCTTTTTGTGTCTGCATCAACTCTGACTTAAATACTCTCTTGGCTTCCTGCAGGTGTTGAGTGAAGTGTCCACTGCTGCTGTTTTCCTCTGTGATGAATTGCCTTTCTGTTCTGAAATGCGTGTTTCTATATCTGCTCTAGTGTTTACAGTCACCCACCCACCTACTCGTTTGTACTTGTTCCCGCTCTGAGAGCCTTTGAATGAGGGTGCTTGTAAAATTATGGGTATTTTCTGCCTTAAAGTAGCGTGCACGTTTGTTGTCTGTTCCTGCACACAGATCAAGAAACCTCTCTTGTGTTGTTAGTGTCCTTCCCATTCTTCCCTACTCTCTAACTTCCTCAGAGTTTTTACATCGTAGAGAAAGTATTTTATTTTGTTTGTGCTTTTTTTTTTTCTTTTTGCATTATTAGGAACATTAACTTTCTAAATAGACCATTTTAACAGAACAATATGCATCCAAATGGCATTCAAACAACCCAGTTACACATGACTTGGGTAAATTAAAAGCTTCCAAAAGAAGCATCTGCCCCCTACCCCAAGCCTTTTTTTATGGAGAATTATGAATCTAACAGTAATGGAGAAAAATGTTAAAGGTGTTCCTCGGTGCCTCTTTGACAGATGAAACTGAGATTTAATTTTATTTTTCATCTGAAACAGAGAGTGGGGGATTAATTTACTTAAAATGGCCTACGCTGACATACTGTAGCCCAAAGCATCACCATTGCTTTTATGCCATTAAAGCAGCGAGCGAGCCCTTTCAGGACCTGCCAAGTGACACTGTAATCATTTTGTTCGAATCGAGCCTAATGCTTCTGTCAAGTTATTCTCTAGAGATTGCTTTGTAATTTTGCTGTGATTGCTTCAGATCACAGTTAGACAGACTTTGTGATTACATCTACAAGGAGAATAGCTTTATGGTTTGTCTGCTTCTTAAATCTTACAAAGCGAGGTAAGTTTTTCAAAAGGACATATTGTTGGGCCATTACAGTTATATTTCATTTTGATGACGTTATTCTCTCTTTTCGCTGCAAATATGTGCTGGAAATGTTTCCGTGATATGTAGGGTCCTGGAACGTGAAGCTCAAATAAAACCTGAGTTTTATTGTCTGTTGTGACTTTATGCAGAAGAATAATCGCTGTCCACACTTGTGTGTTGTGACTCTGTCATAAGCAATAGGTTTGGATTCGTGCCCAGAGCCGGTGCCACCCAGTAACGGTCACAAAGTGGGGGATCGCTACACCGTGGGTGACATGGTTTCCTTCCAGTGCGATCAAGGATTTTCTTTGCAGGTAAGTGAAACCAAACAGAACAGACGTTTGCTTTTTTATAGGCTCGATAGATGACTCAGATGTAGGAGGGTGGAGGGAACGCTTCAAGGAATACCATAAAACCTGAATGTTGTTGAGATGTTGCATTGATGTTCAGAGCACTGTCTAGACAAGAACTGACTTTCAATTAACATTTTAAACAGCAAAATTGTATTTTTTTATTAAACTAAATGTAATAAGACTTACTGAATAATAATAGAAGCAATTTTCTGTTAGCACCACTGCATGAGATGTTCTTTTATGTGCTGAAAATATTTTCTAAAATCAGCTTGTTGCATTGATGCAAACATGTTTCCTTTTGCCACACTTAATGTTAGAAAATTATCCTTGTATATTTTCATCAATAATGTGTTTTTTTTCATTAACATTGATTATTGTAAACAATTTCAATCTAAATCAATTGCTGATGCTATGAGAGGCCAGATTGTGCTGATTTTAATACATTTTACTGTTGTAAAATCATATTAAGAAAGGTTATGATAATTCTAAAATATTACTTATAAAGGCACTTTGTCCTTTGTCATCAAATATTGTCCCACACGAGGAAAAACATTTTTTTATTGTCACAAATATTTAGTTTGTTGCTCTCGCCACTATTGTTTTTTCTGTTTAGCTCCACTAACTAAACTGTCCACTTACTTTAATGGTCTGCCTGAAGCAAGTCTCCTTTAAAGGACCAACAGATCTCCAGACAACCGACTTTTTAGATGTTGTTATTTACAAATGCAGATCACTTAATTATGTCAACAATATATGAAAAGTATATTTTTTGACAGTGTAAATGTGGAAGAAAGACGAGATGAATGAGATTTTTTTGATAAAATCTTTGACTCTTTTTTTTGACCCTCAAATGAATCAAGGTTTATTTTCTCTCTGTGAGAATAATATTTATAAATGTAGGTGATGTAGTTCGAAAACAAAACAAACAACAACAACAAAAAACAACATAAAGTTGAAATATAAATATGCAGCACATGCACTTGAATCAGTGTTAATTATCTCAAAGAGTTAATTGTCCACATACCGATGTTCGGGTGGCCGGACCTTTTCGGTCGCTGCACCCAGACCGTGGAACCAACGCCCTCATGACCTGCGCTGACCTGGACCTTTTTAAATCTAAGCTTCAAACCTTTTCTTTCAGGCAGACTTTTAACACCTAGTGGCACTCTGACATTTTTGTATTGTTCTTATTGTTTGTTTTAACTTTTATGCTGTGAAGCACGTTGAGCCCTGTTTGTTAGCTGTAAAGAGCTTGATAAATAAATGATGACCGATTGATTGTTGATCGTCAAAGTTCAGACACCAATCAGATTTTAATGAAACTCAACTTTCTCTGATTTACTTCTGAAGTCAATCAAATCCAATATGGCCACCACAGCCATGTGTTTACAGTGATTATAAAAATGGCTGTAGCTCTTGTAAGTTTGACAGATTTGAAGCTACAACTCGGTGCGGTAGTAGCTGAGAGTCATCCCCAACACATACTCCCAGGAGCTAACTGCACATGCAAGATGCTTGATTTTTGATGTGAACTCTTATATGTCTGTTAGCAAAATATTTCATGACCTTCTGGAAGAATTTCAATGAAACTTACAGCGTAATCATTGAATAAACATCTACTGATAAACATAGAGAGTCAGCACAGTTCACAAAAGCCACAACAAGAAATCGACCTATGTGACAACATCAACATCTTTTCTTTTTGGGGGTATTTGTGCTGTCCCAGTGATAACTACATTTATACACATATTATGTCTCTCCTCCTGGGTGTCAGACTAGAGTGCTCTGTGTGTCTGTCACTAAAGAGCTGTTCCTTTTTTCAGTCCTCCCTCAGTCGACACTGTAGCAGGAGCGTTTTGAGCTGCAGAACCTTCCAAGGCCACCGGCAATGGATTGTGTTAACAGTCCCCTCACTAATCCCACACTGATTTTTCTTCCTGGCAAAGGCGCTCTCCTTTTTTCACATTCCTCTCTGGACCAGCCAACAACTTCTTACACACATCTTCAGGCTGAGTGTCTGAACCAGGAATAGACTTGAGGCCATTGTTGAAACAGAAGCATTATTATCGTTGGGTCTTAGGAGATAAGTTGTGTGGCCATGGGTTATACATTTTGGCATCTGTGCTTTAGTTTTTAAAGTGCACATTTTATTTTATAAACGCATTTACTCTGTTAATTTACAGTTAAATCTAAAATATGGATGAGAAAGCACAGTTTTTTTTTCCTATTTAAACTCATTTTTTTATAGATTTGTCAGTTTTTTTAACATCAAAATATTCCTTTTCACCTCCTGAGTTTACACACACACACACACAAAATGACTTTACAGAATCTAAAATAAATGTTTGTATATAAATCCACGAAACAAAAAATATCTTGTGTTGTATTCCTGGTCTGATTTTATAGTATATGTTTTTAAAGCGCTTGATAAATTGTTTTGTTTGTCTTCTCGAACAGGGCAATGCATATATTACCTGCATGCCTGGCCCCGTCAGGAGATGGAATTACCCCGTACCTCTGTGTATAGGTAATGTTCCTCTTATTCTGTAGTGAACAGAGTTTCAATGAGCTGATAATGTGGACAACAAAAAAACATTTGTAGCAGCAAACACAGATTTGGTTTCTTTCTCTCTTTTTTGCCATTCAGCTGTTCTTGTTGACTGAAGTAACTTTTCTTCCTCCTAATTTAGACATTTGTCATACCAGAGTTTTGTTCAGACACAGTCACATAAAAGATCAAAGCTCTAAAAGTGGATTTATAGTGCATTAAGGAAAGCAACAATTTCTTTGTAGCATTGAGGTAAGGGATGATGGTTGTTTGTTGGAGGGCTTTGGGAAAGGTATTATGAATTTTCTGCTTCCAGGTCTGTTGCAAATCAATAGAGGAGTTCTCATCATCTCAATTTGTTGTTTGATTCTTGATAACTCTGATTCGAGGCTGCAGTCTCCCTGAGTCTTCCTTTGATGTTTGATTGCCACAGTGATCCAGTCTAAGGATTACTTAGGAAGCTCTGTACTTTCTATACTAACATGTCCTGGTTTTCTACCCCTCAAATATAATCAAACACTCTCACTGTAGTGCCAGTGTTCTTCCAGTGGCTGTACGCTGTATTTTTGTCCCCCGTTGCGGAGCTTAGAGGAGGAATTGGAAATACCCTGTCCATTCGTCTGTCCGTCTGACATCTTTCATCCGTGCATGTTGTGAGCGTGATAACTTTTAAAATAAATGAGGTATCAACTGGACTTGCGACCCGTCCAGGGTGTACCCCGCCCCTCACACAGTGATCGCTGGACATGGGCACCGGCGACCCCCGTGACCCAAAATGGAAGAAGCGGGTAAAAGATAATGGATGGATGGAGGTATCAACTTCTTTCTTTTGATGTGTGGCTACATCTAGGTGTAAAAAAGTTTCCTTTTGAAAATTAGGTTTACTTGTCAAAATTCAAGATGGCTACCACCATATATTTATAGAAGTAAACCTTGTGAGCTGGAAAACTTAAAAAAGTAGAAAATATCTCAACTTCCATTTTGCTGTGTGGCTAAATCTAATCGGAAAAAGTTTGCAATCAAAAACTGGGTTGCCACGTCAAAATCCAAGCTGGCCAAATGGTTGAGGTGGCTTTTGGGTAGGCCAAAGCACAATCTATGATGGCCAAGGCCAACACGGGCTGCCCCCTGGCTCTGCCACTGCACCTGGTTGGGGATAAAATTGCTCTCTCTACTAGAGTTGTATATGGGCCCAAAAAGTCTGACCTGACCCCAACAAATAGCCATAATTTCTGAACCCCACCCAACCCTACGAATTAACATTAATTACAGGCTTGAATCCCCCCCCCCCCCGGGGGCATTTTTAATTAGGTTTTGACTGCTTATATAGTTATTAGTGGTCGGGAGACGCACGCGGCCAAGGGGGCAGAAGATCGGAGATGAGGGGGTGTTTGTCCTTTCATGGCTGTCAAAGCACATTAAATTCCTGCTTCTGCCTGCATTCTGCATTATTCAGACATGGACCCTGCTCCGACATATCAGATAATTTGAGATCTCACCTGTTTGGTTCGTCGGCCGCGCGTGTCCGCTGAGTGCAGTGGCTGAACGAACGCCCATTTGGGCTTGGATGGATTGCTGCCTGGCAGCAGTCCATCTGAAGCTTAACTGAACTTTTTTTAAATCTCTTTCATGGCCGGACAGCGCACGGTCACATGGCCACGTGCGGTTGGTGAATGTATGGTAAGCCATGTTGCCATATAATTGGATCCTCAGCCGAGCATGATCAAAAGCCCGACACTGGTCCAACCTACATATTAAGCACATTATTATGGCCTGGCCTGGCCCTAATCCAGATCGGGCTGGGCCGGGCTCCGGGTTCGGGTTAGAAATGACAGCTCTACTCTCTACTCACAAGGATCCATTACTTTGTGCCACCTCGACAAAAAAAAAGAAAAGAAAAAAAAAGGAAACTACCTCTTTTCTTATTCTCAGTGTATCTCCTACCCTCTGAAATTCCTTACACCTAAAATCATTAAGGGTTATTTATATTCCCTGTTCAATTCCAGTCCAGAAAAGCACTCATTTTGAAAACTACAAAAATTTATTAATCAAATTCCTCAGTGATGGGGCACATTTTATTTCCACTGTGCATGGTCTCAAAGTTAATCATGGTCATAAATCCCAGCTTTAATGGTTACATATGTGTTCTTAAGTTTACAGGACCTCTAGTTAGTTTAAATCTTTTCTTTTTTAGTGCACGTAAACTCACTTTAACATCGCAGTATTTTTATTCACTTTGTTGCCTATGGACCCACATCAAAGTGGTTGCGTGCCCCTGAACAAACGCATCCTTGAAAGTGCCTCTCCACCTTTTTTTCCTTTTATTTCCCAAAACAAGTAGGTCAAGCAGGATGCCACCATGAGCAAAATGCCTTTTTTTTATCCTATTAGTTTTTCCTCAATCTGGTCTTGGTTCATGCTCCCCTAAGAAACATCAACAATACAGGAGAATAATCTAGAGACCTGGCTGTTCTTGTAAGACGAGATGCGTGTCACAGGAGCAGGAGATGAGTGTAACCTTCACAGCAAGCTGAAGTGTTTTTTGAATGCAGTCAAATAAAAGAGGCAGACGAGAGGGTGAAGCAATCACTTCCACTGCTGAGCAAAAGAGTGCGTTGAATATTGACTCATTTATTGAGATTTAAGGCTACATTGAACAAAGTACATGCTCTAAAGTCTGCTATGTTTGCATGAACGCCTTTATGGAGCATCATCCACTCAGTGGAGACGACATGTACAAGCACAAGTCAAGACATGATTAAATAACAAAACAAGCTCAAACTAAATATGAGCACTAGAGTATGAAATGCTTGCACGTTTTGAAACCACATGCATAAGCAGCTACTTCCTCATCATTGCACACACTTAGCTGTTTTGTTTGTACTAGAACATGCACACATATAGACAACATGCTCTATGCCCTCCATCCATATGCAGCCTCCTAGTTGTTGTTTTGCTTTGTTTTCTCATTGCTGTGGAGAAGTGACATGTTCTTTCTCCTCGCTTGGTCTCCCTCAGCTCAGTGTGGAGGTTCTATGACAGACTTCAGTGGTATCATCCTCAGCCCTGGCTTTCCAGGGAATTACCGGAGCAGCCTGGACTGCACCTGGAGAGTTCAACTCCCTGTTGGCTTTGGTGTGTAACCCACCCCTTCTGTTCTCCTCCTCCTTTTCTTTTTTGCTGTAGTTCTTAGCACCTTCTGTCCTGATTGTCTTTGTTCTGACTTGCTTTTCTTCTTCATGTAACTCAATTAATGATCAAAGATGAAAAATGCATTCTATTAAACAACAACAGGAACTCAAATCAGAGTCAGAGAGAGACAGAGAGTCAGAGATTCTTTATTGTCGTTCGCACCACATGTGGTACATGTGGTGGAATGAAATTATGTACACAGGGTCCCAGTTACATCCAACAAAAAAAATGTAAAAGAAAAACTATGATAACATCTAAGATATGAACTAAGAAAAACATCAACTAAAAATGCACTAAGCACTAATAACATAAAAGCATTATGATGAACAGCAGCACGACCATGAGCATGAGTCTGTGTGAGCAGATGAGCACGAATGAACACATCAACATTAAACAGATCAGCAGCAACACAATGCAATTTTTTCACAGTGATTATTCTGGTTAGAAATTCATGAGTCTAACAGCCTCAGGGTAGAAGCTGTTCCTCAGTCTAGTGGTTCTACACTTAATGCTCCTCAACCTCCTTCCTGAGGGGAGTGGGGCAAAAAGTGTGTGTGCTGGATGAGTGGGGTCCTTCATGATGCAGGTGGCCCTCTTCCTGCATCTGGAGGTGTAGATGTCTGTGATGGTGGAGAGACTGACTCCAACATACTTCTGTGCAGCCTTCACCACTCTCTGCAAAGCTTTTCTTTCTGCAGCTGTGCAGCCTCCATGCCACACATTGATGCTGGAGCACAGGATGCTCTCCACTGCACACCTGTAGAAGGAGGTGAGGACTGAGCTTCCCAGACCAGCTCTTCTCAGCTGCCTGAGGAAGTAGAGTCTCTGATGAGCTTTCTTGATCAGGCTGGTGGTGTTGTTGCTCCAGCTGAGGTTGTCATTTATGTGTACACCCAAGTACTTGTAGCTGGAGACCACTTCCACCAGATTCTCTTATGTTCAGGGATGTGTAGGTGTGTTTGTTCCTTCTGAAGTCCACAATCATCTCCTTTGTCTTCTTCACATTTATGTGAAGGTTATTCTCTCTGCACCAGCTCTCCAGGTGTTCCACCTCCTGCTTGTAGCTGGACTCATCATTGTTTGTGATGCATCCCACCACCGCTGTATCTTCTGCAAACGTTACAATGTGACAGCCTGGATGGGTAGCTGCACAATTATACGTGAGCAGAATAAACAGAAGAGGGCTCAACACACACCCCTGAGGAGAGCCAGTGCTAAGGGTTATGGTGGAGGAGGAGAAATTGTGGATCCTCACTGGCTGTGGTCTGTTTATTAAGAAGTCTAGTACCCAGTTGCAAATGGAGGGGCTTAGTCAAATCTTTAAAATATAATCCTTTTGAATGAAATAGTCACTTTAGAGCAAATTATTTCATTTAATTGTAAAGCAATGATTCAGTTTTTGGCAGAAAAGCCTTATTTTATGGTTGTTCATTTGCTACGATACCACTGACTCCATGAGCTGAAATGTTTAAAGTTTAATTATTTTGATTGAAGTAGTTATTTTAAATCAGAAATGTTTGTGTGGCAAATTAAAAAAAAAGGCATTTTAAAATGATTTTGTCATGCAAAGAACTACCTGCACTATATTCTTAACAAAATCACCATTTTGATTTTAACAAAGTAATATAAAGGCAAAAACACCTTTCGGTGTCAAGCTTTAGGAGTTTTATTTCTGTAATAACATTTAGACTAGATAGTCATTCACATCATGGTTTTTATGTTTGAAAATTCTTATTTATGGACTTTGTTGTTGCTAAAAGTACTTGAAAATAAAAAATTGCATGATGAGTTATAATTAGTGGTCTCAAGTGCTTGAACTTGTGTTAATGAAAACACACCAATACTTAGGAGTAATACTACTTTCATGGTTGGTGATGGCCTTTCCTCTTCCACTTTGCAAGTAAACAAGAACAAAAACATAAAAACTGTCAAGAGTTTAGAGACATTTTAAGATGAACACAGATGTTAAGACAGCAAACTGCTGTGTCAATAAAAGGAATGTCTTTCTAAAGTCACTGTGTAATGTATATGTAGTATTTGGTATCGGTACTCAGTATCAGCAAGTGCCCAAACTGAAGTACTTGTATTGTACTTGGTCTGAAAAGTACTAAGTCTCTTCTAGTAATAATACAGATAAACTAGACAAACTCAATTGACAAAATCAATACAAAAAACACAATTTAATTTTGTTTTTTTTTGACCCATTAGTTAAACTATGTATTCAAAACTGCCACAACTCATTAAAATTTAGGGTTTAATTCAAAAATAAACATTATGAAAAGAGGACATGGTAAAGTTGTTTGAGAAGTCTTGACTTTATTTTTGTTACTTTTTTCTTTACCTTTACCTTTACCTTTATTTTTCCTAAACTCTGATTTCTGTCTTCTTTTTAATTAAACTGTTACCTGCATGGTATATCATAAAAAATGGATGCCAGGACAGATTGCATCTAAAGGGAGAACTATATCCTTTGACTGTGCTGACAGTCCCCAGGAAATGGGAGGATCAGAACAGGAAATGAATATTTGATGAATGTCTGTTTGAAATTTTGACCTCTGTGTTTGTTTAAGTCTGCCCTCATCACTTATGCAAACTCAGACAAGAATATATTTTTCAAAGTTCAGCTGCCATTGGGAAAGCATTTGCTCTTGGTTGGCTGACCAGTGGTGACTTCATCATTTGGTCACTGACATTTGTGTTTACAGTCCAGCCAAAAATAGCTTTGTAGGTTTATACAAATATCGACCTACATAGTGCAGTGTTGTAAAGGAACACTTTGATATTAACTCATTTTAATATTAACTCTTTTTTTTTTTTTTTTTTGCACTTTAGGGATCCATCTGCAGTTTCTGAACTTCTCCACAGAGCCCGTTCATGACTATTTGGAGGTGCGCAGTGGGACCCTGGAGACAGGAACAGTGATTGATCGGTTCAGCGGCCCTTTGGTACCCAATTCTCTCTTCAGCACCACCCACGAGACCACTCTCTTCTTCCACAGTGACTATTCCCAGAACAAGCCTGGTTTCCACATTGTCTACCAGGGTGAGCAGCAAAGACTGGTTTGGATTAAATTGTTTTTATAGCAGCAGCAGCTGAAGTGGAACAAAAGAAGAAAAAAGTTTAGATACAAGATTCTCAAAATAAAATTATAGACAAAACTGCAAAGCAGACACTTTTGCAGAGGCTAATTGCAAAAGGTGAAAGAGTATTGAAAAATGAATACATGCTAATGTCTTGGAGACATTCTCGGCAAATAACCTTGAATATTAATTTTGTCTAAGGATTTTTTTCAAGATTAAAGAAAATGAGGAAAGGGAGCATTACTAGTAGGCGGATAGTGCTTCACTTTTTATTTTCAAAGTTCATTAAGAGTAAACGTATCAACTTTTAAGCCAGTGATTTGTATTTGAGGCCATTAATTAAACTCACTGACAAAAAAAATTACCTTGCTCAGATGAAGTTATGGACTTTAAATGAAACAGTACATGCAGAAAATGCAATGTGAGACTGTTGGGATAATTTTAGAAAATCAAATAAAATGTTTTTAATGGTGTTGGTGTTAAAGGCAGCCTGATGGTCCTGATGGTACATTGTGACACCTCTTTAGTACAGCTGATGTAACTCTCAAGATCCGGCAGATCAGCAGAGAGTTGACAACCAAGCTGATCCCACCCGTTGAGGAAAGATTGGGAATTCTTGCTAGCCACAGGCAATAAATAAACATGCCGCCTGTGAACGGGTGTTGTCTTGCTGAAAGTCTATAGCAAAGTGTTGTCTTACGAGAGGTAAGACATGGCGACACAGGATGTGACTGATGTAGTGCTCTGCCATTTGTGTCCCACAATTAACTCTCAGAGGTGACCAGAACTTATGGCTCCTCACAACATGGTGCCAGGAGTGTTGTGTCTCTCCACAAACTTGCTCCAGTTACAGCACCACTCAAAATGCAGCTGGCTCTGCTGTGGTGATAGCAGTCTGCAGTATGTATGGGACAGTGAACTTGTAATGTGTCTGATACCAGTCGTCGAGATGTGGTTCAGGGAGGACATGGAGGTTATAAAGAGTGTTAAACCTGTGTCTGGACGTTGGAGTCAAAATTATAGAGTTTTGTAATACTTGGTGCACAATACAACTCTCTCTTGGTTCGGTCTGTCTTGGATGACTGGAATCTTCACAATGTGCTTGGATGCCTTTAGTACCTGTTGGTTCCATTATTAACCACTGGGCTCTTTGTTTAGACTCTGATGGACACTCTGCAACTGTACTATTGCTCCTCTCATGATGCCTTCACTTGCATCCTCTGCTCCTTGCAAGCCAACTCATTTGGCTGGGGGCAGCTGCAGTGGAGTGGTTAGAGCAGTCGTCCTCCAGTGGGCGAGTTGGGTGTTCGATTCCACCATCAGTCACATGCTGAAGTATCCCTGGGCAAGACGATGAACACATCATTGCCTCCGATGTATCCCATTGGTGTAAGAATGTGATCTAAAGCACTGATTAGTCTTTGTATAGCTATAGGAGAGTGCTATATGAATGGATAAATGAGGACACAGATTGTAGTGTAAAGAGCTTTGAGTATCTTGATAAGATAGAAAGGCAATACATAAGGACAGTCCATTTACCATTTACCATTTGCACACCGTTCACTGGTCAGCTTGTGAACCAAAGTATGCCCAAATTGCACTAGTCTTTCTGAGTGCTAACTATTTGTCAGTGACATTAGATTAAGATTTATAACTAATGTTCTTAGAATTTCTTTATTGGATTTCCTGTGTATGGGTGTGACTTTTTCCCCACAGCATATGAGCTGCAGAGGTGTCCTGACCCACGTCCATTTCGTAACGGCATCGTGATTGGTCAGGACTACAGCGTGGGGATGACCATTTCATTCGAGTGCCTGCCAGGTTACACTCTTCTGGGAGAGCCATCTCTCACATGTTTACATGGAGTCAGCAGGAACTGGAACCACCCAATACCTCGCTGTGAAGGTGAATATACAATGTCTTGCAAACACAATGTATGTCTTCCTGTTTTCACATTAGCAGAATTAATTGAAACACGTTGACAGGGCTCCTTTTATCTGTTACACTGCCAGAACTCTAAATAATCTCATTTTACACTATTAATAAATTGTTAGTCTTTTAGTAACTTTTAAAGTGAGTGTTTTTCTCCAAGCTAGGTAGGTAAATATTTTTAAATGCATGAAAATGTCCTGCAGTTTACTCAGACTGTGACTAAAGTTAAAGCAGAGAGGTTTATCCAGTCATCCACGTAAAAAAAAATCCTTAAATATTTGCTGTAGAGAAGAACATACTGTAGTTTCTAAATTCTGCATGTAGTCCAAGCCATCATTTAGAGACATAAAAGCATGACTCAAAGTGATGCAGTTCATTATAATGATAGAAGGAGGCTTTGAAACAAAAATAAAGGAGTATGTTGGAAGTCTAGCAAGTCTTCAAAGAAGTCACTCAGAGTATGCTAAGCCATCACTTGTCAGCTGAAAGAGGTAGAAATAAAAAAAAAATGCTGCACATCATAGATTCTTGGTATTTTGTTTTCTGTTAAGTAGTTTGCTTTGCTTTTTACACATTATATTGTATCTGGAGAGGCATTTTTGATCCTACGTGTTGTGCTTTGACTGCAATCAAAGTTGCACATTAATAAAGTGAAAATATATGACTATAGTTTTATTTCTAAAATCTTTTGTTGTCATGAAGTTCTCAGCGACCTGCGATCATCGAGTGCTGTAGTATCTAACAGCTGCTTTCTCCCTCCAGCAGCTCTGCGATAAACCAGTAGCATGCTGTTATGGTTTGTTTTATCCACAGTTAGAGGCAATGCAGCCATAAAAGTGTTTTTTTATGACTGGAGGAAACTATAGCCATCCATTTTTATCTATCATCTTCGACTGCGTTCTTTACCTTCAGCGCTCTGCGGTGGAAATATAACATCCATGAACGGAACGATTTACTCTCCCGGACACCCTGCCGAGTATCCACACTTCCAGGATTGCATGTGGACCGTCAGAGTACCTCCAGGTTATGGCATCTACATAAACTTCTCTGTTATTAATACGGAACCAATCTACGACTACATCACTGTTTGGTAAGTTCTCTTTTCTCCCTCGGTATTAAATGAATAATTAATCATCATATTGTGGCACAAATTAAACACAGTTGTTTTTTAATGAAAGGCTTTGCTGTCAGTGGATGGCCTTTCTCACATACAAGCAATTTGGGGGTTTAATAAACCAAGCCAATTTTCTACATAGCTTGTTCCGCAACCTTTCATGCCCCGCTTGTATCAAGGAAAAAAACAAGTTTTTTTAGTGTACATTATGGACTCCTAGTATTTTCTTTTCGATTAAACAATTTGCTTTGTTTCTTACACTTACCTATATTACAAATAAATAAATAAATAAATAATGTGCAAGAAGTAAAAAAAATAATAATAAAAAACTTTAGTTTTGGATGTTTTTACACTGATACAGTATCTTCACAGTCCTCAAGGCTTGAAATGCTGAAGTCCATCACTCATAGTTTCTTTAAGAGGTTTATGTCAACACTGGCAAAATGGGACTTGATTTCCTCCCTCAGTTTGTTCACGTTCACAAAATCTCCAGTTCAGATGTTGTCTGATCTGCAGTGAAAGTTGTTGTAGCTTCCTTCCTGATGTTTGCTCACATCTGTCTCCTGTGTTGTCCCTCAATGGTCAGTTCTAGGGCCTCTGTTATTTTCCCTTTACATGCTGCCTTTAGGTCAAATTATTAATTAGTACAACATTTCTTTTCACTGTTATGCCGACGATACACAGCTTTACATGAGGACTGGAGCATCATCATCACCATTGTCATCTCCATCTTCACTCACTGTCCTCTCTACCTGCCTGGAGGAGATAAGGGCATGGATGAATCAGAACTTTCTTCAGTTAAACTGCTCCAAAACAGAGGCCATACTGATTGGCACCCCTCACCAGGTTCAAACCTCAACTATAACGACTATTTCCTTTTCTGGACAAGACAACCCCCTCTCCACCTCTGTTACAAATCTTGGAGTAAGAATGGACTCTCATCTTACATTTGAAAATCACATTAAGCATCTGTTTAAAACCTGTTTCTTCCATTTTCAAAATATCTCCAAACTTCGCCCATCTCTCACTTTTTCTGATGCAGAGAAACTCGTTCATGCTTTTGTCCCCTCCAGGCTCGACTACTGCAACTCCCTGTTTACTGGAATACCCGGCAAAAACCTTCAGAAGCTTCGATATATTCAAAACAGTGCAGCCAGGATTTTATTGAGGGCTCGTAAATTTGAACATATTACACCCATTCTCCATAACCTCCATTGGCTTCCTGTCACCTACAGAATTCAGTACAAAATTGCTCTCATTACCCATCAATCTAAAAAAGTTAAATCTGGTCCTCTGGACATTCAAAGAAAACAAAACAAAGCAAAACAACAAAAAAATGTAGAAACGTTTCGTCTCTCATCCGAGAGACTTTCTCAGTCTAAAAGTTAGTTACTAAAAGAAAGTTCACCAAACACAGAGGTCTGCACAAACTGCATTAAATCTCTTGTGTAACAGCAGTATTTGGTTTATGATCCCAACACAGAAATTTGGACATGTACAAATCAAATTCTGGTAATATATGTGCAGGTAATGCAGTAGTCCCTCGCTACTTCATGGTTTGTTTTTCCCGGACTCGCTCTATGAGGTTTTTCAAAGTAAAATTGGACATGACACAATTGGCTGATTGATGGATGAGCCGCACGATCGGCATGGATTTTTTTATCCATCCATCCATTATCTTTTACCCACTTCTTCCATTTTGGGTCACGGGATCACCGGTGCCCATGTCCAGCAGTCACTGTGCGAGGGGCGGGGTACACCCTGGACAGGTCACAAGTCCATCACAGATTTTTTTTATTTAAAATAAATTATTTAAAATTATTTAGCACCTGATGCAACTGTGTGCAGCTCACAGCTGTGGGAGAAGCTTCCTCCTGAGCTGATCAGCTGATTTCCGTGCAGAGCGGAGAAGTGGGCGTGGCCGAGAGTGTAGCCGGGGGCAGAGAACTGAAATCAAATATATGTATATATGTATATATGTATATATATATATATATATATATATATATATAAAATGTATGTACTAAAATAAAGTACTACTTAGTACCTGTACTACTATTCCTACTTCGCAGTTTTTCATCTGTGATTTTTGCGCAAAAAAAAAAACATGTTGTAAATCATTGTTAAACATGAATCATGGCTAAATACAACAAACATAACATTTTGCGTCATGCTTGCTTGTAAAATAAAGAACACCTTGAGAATGGAAGCCCTCAGATTTATTAAGAATTGGAAAGTAAAGTTCATTTTCAGTCTGCACTAAGTATTTCCTCTGGTTGTAAAGCAGACTTGAGCTGCACAGAAGGGATTTAACAGCTGACAAAGTGCTGAGGTTAAAAGCCATTTGAACACGTTGCGCTCACAGCTTGGGGTGGGAGACCCGTGTTAGATGAGCCAACATGCTATTCAAATATTTTGACCTGAGTGGACATTGGAGGCTTTGCTTTTCTCAGACTCACCCCAAGGTAAAATCAAATGTAATACTTTATAAATAGCATGCTATTTCTTGTCTCTCTCCATCATCTCACAATCACTGTTAGATTTTAAACAGTAGATTGATTCCTCAGTATCATCTAAAATGACAGAAACGTGTATCGGCATGAAAACATCAAGTTTGAGTCACTCGAGGTGTTTGTTAGTCTGCAGAAAGCGGGGCAGATAACAGGCTCGTACAGCAGTAAACAATGCTACCTGCCTTCTGTCGCTCCAGCAGCTGCCTCTCCTCTTGTCTCTCTGCTGAGTGAAAAGCCTGAGGCAGTCATGGAGCTGTCCTCGTGGGTGATACAGAAAAGGAAATGCCTTCAAGCGTCTGGGGTTGCCATTCATATTGTAGCAGGAGCGAGCTACTGGTAGTCCTGTTTTAAATGAAAGGGTGCATAAATAATCTGTCCCCTGATGGCAACATTTCATTTTCTTGCCTGACTGCCGCCTCCCATTTTGCTGATTACTCTGAAATGAAACTGACATAAGCTCTTTTTTTTTTGCATCTAAGATATTAAAGGTACACCTACATACAAGAGAAGCATTTAGTGTACATCATTTTTGCTGAACAGGCATGAATCTCTCTGAAAATGCCGGTAATAAAATGCATTTCCCTGCACAGCACCGATATAAAATGGAGAAGTACTTTCTTTTAAATTTATGTTTCTGCTCAGAGAAAAGAAGCTTTCAGGTTCACCCTGACTTACAAAGGTTTAAAGATCCTCCCTTCCTCTCATTAGTAGAGACGATTCTCTGTTTTGGAGTCTGCAACTAATGTGCGTCTCACAAATGGCTTTACTGCTAATGGCGAGGCCTCTTACTACCCCAGAGCAATCTACCTGTCCAGCAATTTTCATCCTGGAGCAGGTAAATGTTTAACAATAATGTAGGTTTTTGTGGCAATCTAAAGCAAATAAATTTCTCAAGAGAATCATTTTATAAAACAGTATGAACAGCATAATAATCAAGTGAAAATTGTATTTTTGGGGCCACTCCAGTTCATTATTACTGTCCACAATGATCTTTTTAACATAGCTTGTCTGCAGCTCTACTTGTGCAGTGCTGAAGTTCATCCAGGCCAAATCGAATATTTAGTTATAGATTTACCCCAGTCTCCTCCAAGTCAGATGTGCCTGATGTAACTCTGCGGGGAGTCACCCTGGAGGCTTCCTAATTAGATGTGTATGTTGCCTCGACTAGCTCTTTATCAGTGGGAGTGATGCTGCAGCAGGTCTACTCAAAGTTCATCCCAAATATCTGACTTCTATGATCCCAGCCAGTGGCTCATTTCAACTTTTTGTTTCCATAAATCACAAAATTCACCTTCAGGCTCTCCTCTATTTTCTGCTTGGCATTTCAGTACTTTCCATTAGTCAGTTTGACACATCACTGTAATCTCATTTGTGAGCAAGGTCTAAAGATACTTGAACTCCTTCACTCGGGGCTTCCGTTCCATGTGCCAGAGGTGGATTGGGCGACAACATTCAGCATTTTTCACCAGCTCACGGTGCATCTCATTTGTCGCTTTCAGAACTTCTGTAACTATTTCAGAGGCTAATACTGACCTGGTCTCTGCTTTGTAGTTTAAATACATAAAGGTCTCTGTTGACTTCCTTTCATCTTTTGAATGATGCTGACAATTTCACATATTTGTTGTGTTTGGAGGGCGTCGGCAATTGAGGTTTGAGGATAGTTTGGAGGAAATAGCAATGCTGTGGAAATTGTGACAGCAAGTTTTTACTTCCCCATTCATCTAAACATCCCAAAAATTCATTTTTCTAATATTTGTCCAGAATTGCAGAGTGAAGAGGAGGAATTGGAAATGCCATCTGTCCGTATGTCCCTGCATGTTCTGATCATAACTAAAAAAACAAGTGAGGTACCAACTTCCATTATGGTGTGTGGCTGCATTAGTTCCTGTCAAAAACTGGGTTGCCACATCAAAATCCAAAATGGCTGCCACCATAAATGCCTGTCCATTTTGTGAGGTGGATAATATAAAATAATCAGGTATTGACAAATAATTTGGAGTGTTGCTACATCTAGGCTTGAGAATAGTTCCATTCTAACATTGGGTTTCCATATCAAAATCCAAGATGGCCACCATCGTGTATATGTGTGTGTGTGTGTGTGTGTGTGTGTGTGTGTGTG